>NC_132934.1:84077078-84379447 GCF_034638445.1 Ciconia boyciana | reverse complement strand
TGCAATGATATGCCTAGCAATTATCTCCAGCAAGAAGCAGCTGGCATTTGAAGGATTCTTGCACATTTTATTCCAAATCAAACCTGTTCAGAACTTAGCTGTCGTAAAGGCTGTTGCCTTTCTTTTGGGGGATGGAGCTGTTTCTCTATACTTTGTACATTTTTAAATGTCAGTACCAAGTCTGCAGCAATAGAAAGAACAGTTCTGTGGGCCAAATCCTAACCTGTAGAGTGTTTCTTTTGTGCTACTGATTTTGCTTAAATGTGACCATGTTCAGTCACTTCTAGAGCACCCAGGAGGGTGAGCTGGCAAAATGATCACCTCCCTTCCTTGTAGGGGGGAAAAAGAGGAGATAGCTTCAGCTCCTATAATTCAGATCAGCCTGATCCTCATCTAAAATGTGCTAGTGGAATGGACCTGGGGACAGCAAGGAGCCAAAGGTTACCCCCTTGGTTGCTCCATTTACCATCGTTAGCCACAGTACTGGGTGTAGTTGAGAATCTGAACTAATTTCCATGTGTTTCTTTTTTTCTTCTCAATTTCTTGGAAACATTCTCTGGAATCTTTGGGCATGAAGGATTTGCCATTTTTAAAATATTAATTACATTTATACATTACTGGTGCTGGAGTTTTATCAAGTGTCACTATTATGTGAGTTCAAAGGCATACTGCTCTCTAGGATTTCGTGAACAAACTGAAGGATAAAGACATTGGCTTTGTTTGGACTGGATTAAGCTTTGAGGAGGAGGAAGGAAGATGGGTATGGCTCAATGATCCCAAACATCCAGGGCACAGGTAGGTTCATTCTAGAGTGAATCTGTTCTGGCTTCCGTGACGTCTTCTCCACTCGCTGTGCCCAGGCTGTTCAGCCATTAGACTGTGAGAAAGTAGTAATAAGATATCAGGGCCCATACTCCAGTTAGGTAGCTCAGCCTATTCTGATTTTTCTCAGTACAGAATTCTGATCAAAACGTGCAGCTGAAAAGTAAAATTCCTTGACAGCTCTCTGAAAAGGAACTCATTTTGTTAGGAGGTGCCTATGCTGTGTAAGCTTTTTACTTCCAGCTGCATAACAAGTAGGGAAGCAAAGAAAGGGTGAAGCTTACTAAACAAATAAAACCTGTCTGTATGTCAGGGAATCAAAAGAATGACAGCATAAAGACAAAAAAATCTAGTCTTTATGGTTTCACTCTTTGTATATGCAAACTAATTTTTTTCAATGATCTTCGTGTCTGTGTGTTTTTGGCTCTTGCAGTTTTACAATAAAAGGAAGGAAGAAAGAAGAAAAATGTGCTGCCTATAAGTTGACAGAAATGCATGCTGATAACTGCCACTCCCTATACAAGTGGATTTGCAAGAAGAGTGCGGTTCTTCTGGATGTCTAAGATATTGTAAAGTGAAAGTGAATAGGGTCTTTGAAGGTTTACACCACTTTACAGCGGGTAGGATATCTGATGTAAAATTAAGGGGAAATTGTTGACTGGAATTGTGATGAATCAATGCATTGTGATTCTATTTGTGATTAAAGTCCAGGAAAATTTCAGGCTTGTGTCTCTCTTCTTTTCAGGATGAAGGAATAAAATCTATGTGTCTTTGTGCATGATGATGCACTGCCCCCTTAGAGCTATTAAAATAAGCAGCTTACTAATTTTAAGTAGCTTATAGAGTCTAAGAGTTGTGTGAACCACAGGTAAAATGAGGGGTTTTTTACCAGCCTGGTAACTACATAATACAGCAGGCAAAAGGTTGCTGTTGCTACTTACTTCAAGTGAAGAGGTGATAATCAATGCTATGCACTAAAATGAGCTGCAGATCTCACCACTGGAGGTCCAATATGGGAAGACAGCATAGCTCTATGCAAGAGAAAGTCAAGATCCAGTATTTTTTCCAAAAAGTTTAATTTCATGTACGTCATTCAGTGTTACAGAATTTGGCACTTAAAAAAACCATAAACACCTTTTCAATTCGAATGTGAGATTTAATTGCCTGATATGATGTCTTTGTTCTATTAGCATGCTAGAAATGGCAAAATCATATGTATGGGGCTAAAGGGCTATTAGCCTTGCTTTTGTTAGTCCACTTCACAGACGCTTTTTACAAGTCAAAAATGGATGTTGCAACCCTCCTACATCTTGAGGCTACTGATCAGGACAAGGCAGCAGATATGAGAGATGTTTGCTCTTTCCTGTCTGATCTTACCTCTAGATAACTTGTACAGGTCTGAGAGTAATATATAGTTCTTTGTTGTTAAATATAACCATAACATACTAAGCATTTGATTTTTATAGCTAAGAAAAATCAGTATAGTGATTCAAATGATGACTCTAGGATGTAAAGCCAAGTTCCAAACTGTTCTAGTTGAGGAAGATCACTCGGAGAGGCACTTCCACCAGGACTGGTACACTGCGTTTTGGACTGTGGGTTACTACCGCAATGTGGGTTACTTGGTGATTTGTTCGGTTACAGTAACCTCTCCCTTTGTGGCTTTTGTACCATATGTCAGGCTTCAGGTGTAAGAGTGGGGTGCTCCAGCATTTCTGGCAATTGTTTGAAAAATTGTTGGAGATTGTTTGGCAATTCCTAAAGGTGTTGAGCCTAACATAGCATACAATTGCAATGATTCCTGTAAGCTGAGTGTTGCTTCTATAGGTATGATGTAATTAAAACCACATTCTGAAGCAGAAATTACTTTACATACACATCTATTATCAGTTAAATTATACACAGTGAGATACTTTACAATAATTTGTGGGCACTTGGTGAACACAAAATTGCAATGGTGTTATACATTTCTAACATTATCTGGCTAGCTCTTTGATAACAAAAAATCTTTTTCATAAAATTGGTACATGGTTGTATGTCATACTTGTATGTAGTTTTTGGTATCTCTGTAATTGAGGAACTCCTGGTTTCCACCATGATCTGTTTTCTATCATCTAGCCCAGAAGCATCCACTTTTACATAGCTGTTTTATATCTCTGGCTTCATATATAACACTACACAAACATGCAGTCTTCCCCGTCCCAACGTTGCAAATGTACACGTAATAGTATACATTCTTCTAAAATACAATTTATCATTGTAATTATTTCTATACTTAATTGATTAAGCTTTGCTTTTTGTAGCACTTGAACTATTATGTTTTATAAATACACAGCATCACATCCATGTATGTTTATGCTACATATACAAACATCATATATTAGTGATCATGATCACTGTTATTAATGGGAGGCATGTATATCCTCATGGAGAGAAATGGGGTTTTGCTTGCTTGGAGATGGGAACACCTCACAATTGGTTCCATTTTTTCCCCATTATTCATAGATGAATGTGGTGGTCTTGATTTTAACTTCAGCCATGGGAATTGACTAAAAACCCCCGGTGTTATATCTTTTCCATTTCATATATACATATACAACAATAAAAAGAAAGCAAAACCAGATAAACCAAATCAATGCAACCTATATTTAGCTATACCCTTAGCGTTGAAACAGATTGCTTGTTCTTCTGTACTTATGTACTCTTCTGTACTCTTTTTTATCCTTCCTTACGTTTCCACATGCAAGGTCCATACAACATTGGGCACTCCTACTAACACCCTGCTTCACACTTACCCTCTTTGTCCAGTTCCACTGCTGTAGTCCACTGTCAGCAAATGTTGCAGGCTGGACTAACTCCAGTGTGTTATTATCCCCTTTTCTCATTTCTCATAATTGTCCTTGCTCGCTGGATCCCTTTTGCTGATTCTGCCCAAGCCATGGTTGATCTCACTGCTCAGTCTGATTCACTGTTTGTCGCTCAAGCTGGATTCTTATATGTCAAGCATGGGGCTTTTATTTAGTTTAACCACCCCTTCAATGCAAGTATCATCATTTAAGGGCCTTATCATCTGCATTATTATACTAATGTGTTCTGAGTCTAATGTGATAGTGATTTGCTCTGTTCTGTTCTTGACCATATCTCTGTCCCTCTGTTTTTTTACAATGGCTTCAAAAACTAATGGCGCGCTCAGTTTTTCGGCTGGTTCTCTATTGTGGAGCTCTTTTTGCAATGGGGCAGATGGTAGTGGATAACCATACTCATCCAGACTCTTCCTAGCACAACTGTTGTAATTCCTTGTCTTGGGTGGATCCTCATGTTGTCTAAGTTCTGCTTAAGATATCTTTCCTGCTTTATAGCTGTGTTTAACGTCCTGGGACTAGGCCATACACAACAGCAGTTCAAATGCAACCTGGTCATAATTTGAGGCTTGTCTGCCTCTATTGTTTAGAAGACTATAGGCAGAGGCTGACAACTTCTTCCATGCCAAATACATTTCTACTGTTACATTTGGCTTGTGCTAATAGATGTAATACAACACGATGTATCCACTTATAATGATCATTTACTACTGCAAAGATTGCATCTATATAAATCCTTCCATCAGTCCACCCAGAAGCTGTAGCAGATGCTCAAAAGGAAATCTCTTGATCAGTCATGGTTAAACCAGTATTAGCATCTAACTTAAGAAGCCATTTAATACACAGGTTTTTTGTTTAAAGGATCTGCTTTTGGGGACAAGACTCTTAACTGTTCCAGGCTCTGATGAGCAGTAATCATTATTTCTTCCCTAACAACTCAGTCTGACTCTGGTTGTGTATTTCTCTTTCTTTTCCTTTTGTTTGTCCATTTTGTGTTTTTATAGTAACCCAGGTAGTGATGGGTGATACAGGATTCACTCTGAACACTGGAAGCACCTCAGCATCAAGAGCATATGGACTTTTAGTCTCTGTGGAAGGGTCGCTATCTCGAACAAACCATTAACCACCATCCCCTAAGTCAGAATCATCATGAGAGGATGCTTTGGGAAGAGCTGTGTCCATGCCTTGCTTTGCACATAATGTTGCTCTACAGCTTCAATCCCTTCTAGAGTTTTACTTTCTTAGTGTTTTAACTCAGACTCCTATTTCAGAACTTAATTTCTCGCCTTCGCTTTTGAAGTCTGAATTTCCTGATCTAGCCTATGTATTACTGACCACATTGCCCATATGCGGTCTCACTTGATCTCTTTACAGGACAGTTTTGGCGTTAACACTTTGTTTGCAAACTCTTGGTCAGTATCTGTGTTATGAAAATTGGGCTCTGAGGGCTTGAGCAACTCCATTCCCCAACTCCAACAGTTCTTATAAAATGGAGATGGATAAGCAAGATGCTTGCCAGGACCACAGGAACACACGTTAGCTGCATTCCTGGTCTTCTGTGATCACTGGAGGCTGCCATCCACAGAAAGGCTTTTACAGAAAAGCTGCTCACAGTCTTTGTTACACTCAGAGTCTTATTACGGTCCAAAAGGAAATGCACACGTTATATACAAAGTCAAGAAGTCATTGTTTAGCCAGCTAAAGTTGTAACAGTCTAATCAGAATAAAACACACAAATTATTAGTCCAGTTACAATAATACTGCACAGTCCAAATTATCAGAAAAAGCCTCATTAATAATACATTAAAATTGCTGACATACAATTCCTAGTAGAGTTTTGTTTGTCATTGCAATGCCCCGTGAGTCCTATGTCTATGGTACCTGTCTTCCATGAGGAGAATAGGGAGAAGGGGTGTGCGGAGTCATCGACTGGTGTCCACCAAGTTGTTTCTCAGGAGGGGAATGCTATTGGTGGAGTTAAGTTATTTCCTCCTCATTCTTGGGTGGAACTGGAGTTACATTTTCTTTGGTTCCTCTTTTTTCACTGGTTCACAACTAAAATTTGACTATCTTTGTTTGACTGTCTTAGTTAAAGATACACAATAGCCTTTGTAGCCTCAGTCTATGGTGCTAATATTTGTTACTAAATAACAGCATAGGTCAGCTACACCTTTGCTGTATGTGGTATTTACAGAGCTAACTGAAAACAAGTTATGCAATTGTTGCCTGGCTGCTAGACAACTGCTGTCACAGCTAAAACAAGCTGAAATCAGCTCAGGCCAAGACAAGTGCAGACAGATCCTGCACAGATGGATCAAAGCCTCTCACTTTTCCTAGTAATGTGAAAATCATATTTACTGGGCTACAGGGCTGCCTTGTGGGTCTTTTCCATGTTTTCTCACCGCCTTTCTGCAGAACAGTGAATAGGCCTTTCCTATGCATGTAATCTGAATATTGCATGGATGTCAATTGAAAGTGGTTCATCCAAAGACACATGGAGAATTGTAATCTGAATGCTTGCTCTTGCTATGTCTACATCATGTGCCTTAACCTCTCGAATGCCATTCAAGTTTTTCTGTGAAATACAAATTAATCAGTATTTTTAAGTGTAGTGTCAACTGACTGGTATACTTGCATAGTGAAAAAATAGTTGTATCGGGATATCCAGCCAAGCCTGGAGAGCTCAGCAGCTTCTTTTCTTTCACCACTGTGCTAATTTTGCTGGAGCCCAGCAGGCACACAGATGTACAATGAAACATTCTAAATAAATGTGCTGTAGCCAGAAGGAAATATTATGTTGCCTGTCAACAGAAAAGTTCATGTAGCTAACCAAATATTACTGTTTAAGGTACAAAATAAACAAGCTAAATAACAGATAAATGACAGGTTATCACCTCAGGGTATGGTTTGTTCCTATTATAGACTTTTGATCATATTATGTAGACAGCATTTCAAACAGAAATGCAACCAGTTTGGCTGTTCCCAGTAAACCAGAAGTATATGAAACAGCTTTCCCATTACCCAGGGGTAATTGAGATCCCTCTGACCACTAGATTTTTATGCTGAAAGCACAAAGTCAGAGTCCTGATTCTTTAGGACTTTAGCACTGTGAGTTGCACTTCCCTGAAACACCATGTGCTTTCTCCCCAGTCATCAATTTCTAGCTCTACAAGCCATGCAGTCAGCCTTCTACTTCATAGTAAACTGCTAATCTGTTATCTTGCTTAGGTTTCTTCCTCTGCAAAGTTTTACACGGTGTTTTTGTAGGGAGCTAGCGTTGCATAGAAACCCAACCAAGATCCAGGTTTTATCGCTGAAACTTCTCCAGGGGCTGAGTTCAGCTGCTCCTCCCTGTTCTGTGCCATCCCAGGTGGTACGCTGGGTGGTACGCATCAGTGCTGCTCACTTTGACTCCCTGTGACTGAGAACTGGGCCACTACCTCATATTGCATGTGGTAAGGCCATGTATTATATTCCTCTTCTTCAAGGCATTTTGATTACCATTTATAGTCTGGGGTTTAAGCTGTTTCCTTTTGTTAGACAAAAATATATTTATTTAAAACTTATACAGCATGTTATGAAAAATATAAAAGGTACCATGCCTTCTTAATGGATTCCTAGCTAGTCCTTATAAAAAATTCTATAAAGACTAAAGCACAGTGTCCAGTTCCCACAGAATTACTCAAGTGAGAGCTGGGAACAAATCCCTTAGCTTCACGTAAGTTGGTCCCAGGATGAACAAGCACTGGTGCTCTACAGAGCTGTAACTGAAAGAGTTAGCTTTTGAATCTTGAAATTACATGTTTAAGAAAAATTCACTCATGGTTGTGTTTCTGCCTCCTGGAAAAAAAAGTAGAGGTGTTGCATACTTGTAGTTGTAAAGAAATCATGCTAGAGAGCACTGGAAGTTTTGCGGAAGGGAGTGCCCGTTGTACTCTCATTTGTTCCCTAAACGGGGCTGAAAAACATGTAGTAAGTAAGGGCTGGAGAGGCCCAAAAGGGACCTCCTGGTCTGATGTTGGCCATATGCCTCTGTGCTCCTTTAAACTTCTGGAGAAAAAAAAAAAAAATTACAGAATCATAAAACCATCAAATAAATTGGGGAAGAAGGGACCTCTGGAAGGCTCTTGTCCAACCTCCTGCTCACAGCAGAGCTAACTTCAAAGCTAGACAATGTCACTCAGGGCAGCTCTTTTGTCCCTGTGGGTTTTAGCCAAGGACAGCGATCACACAGCCTCTCTGGGCACCTGTTCCAGTGCTGCACCACTCTCATGAAGGAAGAAATTTTTCCTTCTGCAGCACTGCAACTTGTGCCCATTGCCTGTTTTGCACATCTGAGAAGAGTCTGGCTCCAACTGCTCTATAACCCCCTCCCCATTAAGTGGTGGAAAGTGGCAAACTAGACCCTCTTCCCCTTAATATTCCCTTCTCCAGGCTGTCTGGACCCTGATTCTGGCAGCCCCTCACCGCCTTAGTGGTTCACCACTGGGTTTGCACCAGATTGTCAACATCTCTCTTGAAATAGGATGCTGAAAAGGAGACACAGTACTCCAGCTGTGGCTTCATGACTATGTTGAACAAAGTGAAATATGCACTTGATAGCTGTGCTCTTTCTTGCCAGTGCAGACCTTCCTTATGCAGGTAGCTTTCCTTGCCATAAGGTCACGTTGCTTATTTATTATTCAGCATGTTTTACTGCATGGAATATGGTGCTTGTTTTCTGTGTTCAGGTATCTAGTTACAGGCTTTTTTTGTGTTCTGGTGTTTGTTCTAGGCTTAATACCTATTATATACATGTATTATATATGTACGTATACTTTTATACTCTTTCTAAGAGATTTTACACACTAATAGCCCATTTCCTGGTGCAGAACTATCCTATCATGATGAGATCTCGGTCAGATCTCATTTCAGTTCCAGATCTCTGCCCTAACGATTGCAGCACATCCAGAGATACTTGCGGAGGGGGGAAGTGCTCGTCTGTCCTATCTTTGAATTCATATTGCAAGCTGATACTGTCTTTGTAACTGATGGAGAGAGAGGCAGTTCCAGGGGGCTCCTTATCTCAGACACCAAGTTAGAATGTGGTAAAACTCCTCCTGGGCTGCCTAGCTGCTTTCACTTAACTGCAGGAGGCAGTAAGACAGTTACTCTAACCAAGGCTTAACTGAGATCACTAGACTTAGGTGAGATGCTCCCATACAGTCTTGCTCATTGCTGCAGTCTGGGGAAGGTATAGCACAGGAGTGCTAAGCACTCTTCCAGCCTCTGCCACTGGCCTACAGGATGAGCTTGGGCCAGCCTTTTACTTTTGCCCTTCCAACTGTGTCCTGGGAATAGTGACACGCCCTTCTTTGCTAAGTGCTCTCAGACCCATGGGTTAAAATGCTAACCAAAAGGTAACACTTGCTTATACCTGAGGGCAAGACACAAGGAGCTCTACTCCACCTGAAGGAAGGCAGGCTATGTCTGTATGGCAGAATAGAGCACATCGTGGAAGGTCTAAACAAACAGACTTCCACCTGGAAGCGCTGCACTGTGCTGTAGGGACGTACCCAGCACGCTGTGTTAGAGTATATTATTTGCATGAACCAGGACATGCTCACTCAACCACAGCGCTGTGGTCACGCCGGGGTGATCTGCAACTGCATCAGCACCTCTGCTATGTCTCACCTTGCAGAGACATCCTCTGTTGTCCAAAGCACTAGGTGCTGTTGTGCACACATATGATCTGCAGAGAGACTCACCACTTTTTCCCCACCAGTCATTCTTGAAGTCACAGATATGGGGGTTCCAGTAGAACATCACCAAGAACATGCTACCTATGGAAGTGGTCCCAGCAGGCTCACTGCTTCAATCCTTTGAAGGAAAACTAAGTCAGTATGCGAGAGTGCAGGAAAGCAAAGGCGGCAATATGGCAGTGTGCTGGAAGGGGTGTTCACTAGCTCCTTCCTGACGTGCCATCACCAAACTGCTCAGTAGACTGAGCACATTCTTCTGCCCACATATTCACCCCACCACTGCTTACCATTGAAAAATGTATCCGGGGGAATACATGGCAGTCAGAATAAATAATCTGCACAGCAACATCTTTGGGAACTAACCTGAAATTCAAAAAGGGTTGACATGCCCCCCAAAAACCCCAAAACCCTGCATGTGGAAGAAACCCATCTCACAGGCTTCCGGCCCTGTCTGCTTCCCATCTACTCCAAGTCCCACCTGCTGAACATGAAGCTGCTGGCATGGAAATATTCACCTTGCAATCTGCAGGCACCACTGGTTCACTGAGCTTTTTTTTTTTACTTTTCTTGGTAAATTCATGGGTTTGCTCAGTTTAGATGACATCTTTTTTTGCTGCAGTGTGGGACAACACTGCACAGGCTTTCATTTATGGCAGGAAGTGTCTTTGATTGTAGCCCTAGCTCTGATCATGTCTTCTGGATGCCGCTTTTGCACTGCATTGTACATACAAGCTCTGCTGTGACACAGGGTTTAGAATTGAAACCCAAACTGGAGATGTACTCATGGGATTCACTCAATTTAGCTTGGAAGCCTCTGTGTTGCAGCTCAGCCTTCAGGAAGTGGAAAGGCCCATTTTGTTGTGAAAGCAGCAGTTCAAGTTCTTCAAAATGCGCACCACGAGGCAGCTGGAGCCCTGGGCTGAGCTGCCTGTTCTGTGGCAGAAGGTGCTGAATTCTGCTTTGCAGCCCACGTTGCTGTTTTCAGTCTACTTCTGCCTTTGCACGCAACGAAGAACACACTGCCACACCCACAGAAGGGGTGTCATTTGCAGTTTAACAACACGTTTACTCTGTGCGTGACTGGAACTGGTAACTGTGCTAACACCAGAACATTACTAAGCGACGTTACTCAGGCACGATGGTTAGAAGTGGAGAAGGTGTCTATGTGCAATCAGGAGCACATGTCAAGATGGTGAAGAGCGTGAGCTTGCATTCATTTGCCTACCTCAACAGAGCCACTAAAGCTCCAGACTGCCAAACTCTGATGTGCACAGGAATCCTAGACAACAACCCCACAACCCCACCATCTTTCCCTGAGGCAGCAGATGCTGCAAGAAAATCTGAACCGCCAGATATCTCCACGCTCTGGCAAACAGTCTGAAACTCAAGGCTAACAAATCACTCCCCCCCCACTCCCTGACATGTGGCCGACTAATGCACAGCAAGCCCTGCTGTTTTACTGGCCTCACCAGCGTTCGGGTACTGTGAGCTAAGCATATTAACCAGGTGGCTGGGAGGAAAGAAGAGGGTGAGGCAAGGCTCTACCTGGTGAAGTCAAAAGCCATGAGGTGATGGTGAATCCTGGGAGAAGTTAGGCCACATGAATACACGACCCAGATTACAGCTGTGACCTAGGCTTGTGAAGAAACATTTTGATATTTGAGAAACTTTTTTCCCCAGGAGTAACAAACCCAAAAGACTATGATGTCTGAATGATTAGATGTGAAAAGATGACAATGGGGGAATGACCAGGATGAACCAGGCTCTGCTTCTGAAGCATTTATTCTGCAAAATACACCAGTAGACAGCAGTGTGTTGTCACAAGCAAAAGGTGTGTTCAGATCCTGGAGATATTCATATGATAAAAGTGCAGCTGGGACACTATCTAAACAAAGCAGCAGAACTCCGTTTAGTGGAATTTACAAGAAATACCAACAATTTATTTTAAGACACATGGCACATAGTGAAAGAGGCTTGCTTTATAAAATATAACGCTAGCCTGTTAGCCTGCCTGCAGTATTCTGTTAGATAACCTACAAGAAGAGGCTTACAGAGAAGCCAGAAGCAGTCTCTTCTCAAAGGGGCACAGTGAAAGGACAAGAAGCAATGGGTACAAGTTGCAGCCCAGAGACTGTGACCAGGCAGAAGGAAAAAAATTATTCCTTCATGAGAGTGGTGCAGCACTGCAACAGGTGCCCAGGGAGGCCATGGGATCTCTGTCCATGGAGATTTCTAAAACCTTCCCGGACAAAGCCCTGAGCAACCTGATCTAGCTGTGGACTTAGCCCTGCTCTGAGCAGTGGTTGGACTAGAGGCCTCCAGAGGTCCTTTCCTCCCCAGGTGACTCCACAATCCTGCGATATGCAGGCTGTCAATGCTGCTTATCCCTGGAGACCTGACTCATTGATCTGAGTGGAACTGCCACCCCCAGACACACGAGCAGAAAAGAGGCGGCTTTCCATTGTCTTTATGAGCAGAGGGTCATTTTGCTAACAAATATCTCTTGGTTCTATGATGGCCTTTTCCTACAACAGCCTGGATTTTTTCTTCTGAAAGTGCTATTGGTGCTGAGAAGTCAGTGGGTCAGACTTGGTAACCCACATCTGGGTATTGATAAATAAAGCTAGAATTTAAGATGAAAGCAAAGAAAATAACGAAAATATTTACAGAGCTAAAAGTATTAACACTAAATAAATTACTTCTCAAATGAAAATTCTGTAGCAGTGCAATATCCTTTTTAAAAAGTAAGAAAAAAATCATAGTTTTCCAGTAGGATAGAAAGAATTCAAGAAAAATGCCTTGCAAAGACTTCTACTCACCTATTCCTTCTAGAAATTAAAATTCACGTTCCTTTTCATTATCAGTCGTAACAGCACAGCATGTAGACTTCAAATCCAAAATGTGGACCACTTATGGCTGTTTTGTAAGTTTGCTCTGGCAAATAAATGTGCATTTGTGATTTTCTTCAGGCAGGTGAGAATCTGCAAGGTCTCAAAGGATGTAATTGCCTAGTCTGCACTGCACACTGATGAGATTACTCTTGTGTCTGAAAATGTGTTTTGGAGAGGAGAGGAGAGGAGAGAAGAGGAGAGGAGAGGAGAGGAGAGGAGAGGAGAGGAGAGGAGAGGAGAGGAGAGGAGAGGAGAGGAGAGGAGAGGAGAGGAGAGGAGAGGAGAGGAGAGGAGAGGAGAGGAGAGGAGACTCATGTTCGCTTAAAAGAGAAACACTTTTTTTCCACTAGCTCAGAAAGACCCATGCTTACACCAACTATACATGATTACATCTTGATGGTTTTGAATCATTTAGGAGGGAGTGATGTGAGAAAAGACTGCTTAGGTGTATATGCAGTGATGGAAAGAGAGACTGAGAGTTCAAGCAACTCATTTGGCCTTCTAGCTCTCCTTTATGGACTAAAGTTTAAAAAAAAAACCAAATAAGGAAAGTAGGTTTTGGTTTGCGTTTGGTTTTTTTTTTCTTTTTTTTTTTTTTCTTTTTTCCATTTCAGAGCCTAAATATCCTGCTGTAAAGGATGGTGAGATGTTCAGGGGGAAGCAATGGAAACTGATTCAATCAGAGGACAAATGCTTTGTCTTACATTAGGACCAGTCACTTGGGTCGTATGTAGGTTGCCATGAAACAAACCTTATCAGTATCCAGTTAACAGAATCCACATCTGCATACTGATCACTTTGTGGCTGATAGAACAACAATGATTTAGATATGTTGCATATAAATTGTACCTGAGTGGCACTTCTGAGTAATCTGTTCCATGACTATCAAAGGTTCATTTTTTTCCCTAAACCTTTTTGTTTCTGCACTTAACACTGTTACCAACGTTGAAAGTAGGAAGGGAAAAGATCAGTAATATAAGATCACAAAACCAAACTTTTCCTAATTTTAACTTACAGTGTTGTAAATCCCATTGAATGTAACAGAAAAGGCAAATAGGCTATATCACAGAATAGAAACATTATTTTCAATTGACCCGTGTAGGTTTGTAGAGCCTATCTGCGTTGAACTCTAAAGGAATTTTCTAAGTGGGAATAAAGCACAAAACCAATAACATAGCTCTTAGCAGGATATGTCAGAACTGTGCACGCACAGGACTTCATGTCTGTGTGTTCTGAAATGTATTTTTAGGTTTTAGAAGGGCTTTAAGTTTCAACTCAAATCTGTGGGGCTTTTGGTTTTGTTGTTTTTTTTTTTCCCCAGAATAGAAGACAACAAAACTGTCATCAAGATATCCTGCAGCAAACACATGGATCATGAACAAGGAGTTAAAGGCAACTCAGGCTTTCTGCCTGTGGAGTTGCTGGGTCAAGCAGGGGATAGCTCAAGCAACTTAGGAACAGCAGCTCTGGTTCTCGTAACTACTGTTAAAGTATTGAAACATTCTTTTAAAAGGCATTGATCATATTACTTTTAGTTTTATTTTGAGTTAAATTTAATGCATCATTAATATAGTCTAAATTCAGTTGTTAAACCATTATAGTACTTGGTGGATGGAGCAGGTTTGAGTTACATTTTTATAGCTCTAACTGGTTGCAGTCACATTATCCCCAAAACACCTTATACTGATATATATCTTGTTTATCTTCCTTTTAGGTGAATAGGCTATGTAAGATCATGCACACGAGCATAATACATCCACAACACAGGTTGTACTGCTTTAGCTATTCTCATGAGAACCAGCAAAGCTTTTGTACCTGAGTAAGTCCATTTTTGAGTATTCCTTAGAAACTTTGCTCTGCTTTGGCCAAAAATATTTTTTTTATATTAATAAAAAGAATGTTTTTTAATCTTTATTTTCTCTCCTGTATTCTGAAGGGCAAGACATCACACAAGAAGAGACAGAATGGTGGCTGAAAATAGGCTTTGAAGCTGTATTGAAAGAAGTAACTTCCTTCCTTTTTTCTGTTTCTCAGCCTTCCTCAGAGCCATAGCACAGCGTATGTATACTTCTGGAGGCAGGCAAAGCTAATACAGGATGCAACCCACTGTATTAAACCAGCTCTTTCCATAACTCAGAGGGACTTGCTCACCAATGGCAGGTGATATCACATATGCGGACGTGGCAATGCTACCCAGGGAAAGACCACATGTTCCTTCTCGAACATCAGTTCCAGGTAAAACAGCTAATCAGCTCTTGGACGTACACTGTTTTCTCTTATATGCTCTCTCTCTCTCTCTCTTTCATTTTTAAAATTGTCACTGAATAAGACTAGAAGAATGCTACACAATGCTGCATGCAGAAGTCACGGGAAGGGTGAAAATTTGCAAATGGTGGAAGAGATCCTCATAAGATACAAATCAGCAAAGCTACTCTTAAGTCAGTATTGCTACATAGTAGTGTCTCAGTTCTGGCCCCTTGTTTTAAGTAACAATGAGAAACAACAATTGTTCATTTTTGAATAATGAGCATAATATTTTTTTTAATATGAATTATATATGAACAATACGATCAAAAACCTGTTAGAATATGCTCCATCAAATTACTACCTAGTCCAAAAATCAGATCAATGCATTTTATGATGTCTTCATGGAAAAGGAGTAGTAAATTAACTAGTAAGTCAGGAAAGTAGTGGCAGTTGAAAGTGCTGTCACTGAAGGAAGGACTGAATAACTCCTAAAACCCTCCTGCTCTTCCTCTTTGATTATCCAGTAGTGATTTTCCCAGAACCACATTATCAATCTGGGATCGCTTCATATGTTTGTAAAAAAAGACAAAGGTTTAAGTCAATATTCACGGTAAGGAGATGATTTAAACAATATTTTTTTAAGAAATAAAATTTCCACTACTTGGAAAAAATGTAATTCATTCATGAAAGCATTTTGTTAAAATTCTGGATCACAGCTAATATGAATGGCAGCTTCTCACTATGAGCAAATAGGAAATGCTTGTGGTCAGAGTAAGATGATATTTTCATGCTTTCAAGGTTCATTAGTAATTAATGTATTTAATTACTTAAGGAAACTACATAGTGTAATGAGCATTTTTAGAAGATGTTCTGCTTACAGTGTAGATTACTAGTGATGATGGTGCTCTGAATGCATGTATTTAAATGACAGAAAAAAATAATTTTTTAATATTTTTACAAAACCTTTTTCTAAAAAATTAAAATTAGTTCACTTTATTATATATCTAACAGAAAATACTACCTTATGCTGTATGTTCATGTATCCATGGATGTTGTTTGTACTACTGTAACCTGTACAACACAAAACTCAGAGGGTTCACCTAGAATTTACCCCATTTCTAAGGTGATATAATTTATTTGCAAAGGGAGACAGGCATCAAATATTGATTTGAAGACATCCAAAAATGTCCCTTGATCATACTTTCTAAAGGAAGAGCTTGAATTGGAATAAGCCAGGCTTTAATTTCCAATGAAAGTTCTCATTAACATCTAGATGGTTCTTATTAAACCTTTGTTGAATAGATTTTAGCACTCAGTATTTTCTCACATGAAGTTACTAGCCACAGTAATTAAGCAATTTCTCAGTGTCTTTTTGCCTTTAAATCTTTCACTCTAACTTTCTGAAGAACTCTATTTTTGTAGATGTTTTTCTGTTCATTCTCCAGTGTTTCCATCTCCTTTAAAAATATGGGCACCAGAGATGCACCCAGTATTACTACAAGTCTCAGTTATACAGAGACAAAAATCTCTTAAATAATCTTTCCTTTACTGTTTATAACTCCCAGTATCACCTTTCCCCACCCTTATATCTGGTTATACTCAAAAACATTTTATTTGACTGGGCTTGAACTTACAGGGCTGTCATTATGGCTGTCTTTATTTGTTTTGTTAACCTTTTTATTATTTTCAGATTTTATTAGCAATTATTTTTCTACTTATTTTGACACAAATGGAAAAAGCACCAAACAGTACTAAGCAATATTGGACCTCATATCTGTTTCGAACATGCTAGAAATATCTCCCTGATTACAATTATTTCTCTGCCTTCATCATTAACATATGTTTTATTACTACTAAAATAGACAAGAACTTGAGCCATATTATCATGCTTTAAAAATTCAAATGAACTATTTCAGTTGCTTGTTCCTTCCTTGAAGTTTTAATGCTTTGACCGAAGTTCACACATACTCATCCAGCTGGTGAGTGTTCTGTTATTCCAAGAGGCTCTTCAAAAACAAAAGACTCACTTTTACCATAGGCAGAATGGGAGAAAACACATTTTTTCTACAGAATTATTTCTGTAATTTTTAAAAACTTGGTAGGAAATTTGAAAAAAATCCTGAAAGGTGACAGGCACGTTGAGCAACGTTCATGAAACAGACTTAAGCTCAGTGTAAAAATAGCAATGATTAGTGTTAAGGTTCCCCACTGCATAGTGGACTCTCGCCGAGATGCCCTGCATTTCTTTACAGCTAATGGAGGAGAGTCTGGGATCCTTGCATGGTGAGCTAGGAACTGCCCAAAGTAGCTAATAGGATAGAACAACGATGGAAGGTGCTGCTCAGTCAGCCATTTCTGGGAGTTAGATCCTTCCCTGAAAGCTAGAAGTAGCTCTCTCCTACATGGGCTGGGCTCAAGGCTGCTTTGGACAGGACAGCTTCCACATACCAAACATGCTTACAGCATGTCCTACTCGTTATCACACCCTGCATGAAGAATTTTCAATACTTCCTCCCATTTGGAGCAGGAATTTGAAGCTGATTCTCAAAGTGAGGGTCTCAGCTCCAAGGTAATGCGACTCTCGTGGCAAGCATCACAAGCTCTCCCTTTGGCACTATCCCTCCTCTGTGACACATTGAAATGTCCACTGGAGGATGGCTAGTACCCACATCCCTCCCTTTGCCGGATTTCATGCTGATCTTGCTCTTGGCCAGGGATGTCTGGCTATCTTACAGAAAAAGAGGCATCCCTCTCATGCCTCTGAGATAGGCATGAGGGAAAGCACTGCATAGTTAAAACTCTCACCATGGAGGAGGGAGAGATGGGTTTAATTAGCACTGCAAATTCGGCAGGTGAATGCTCTGACTGGCAGATTCCCAGACTTCAGGCAAGACTTCAAATCACTAGGCTAGGGAAAGTGGAACAGGCCCACCTCCTCCTGGCTGCATTTAGTGCAAGTTTCAGACCATTAGATGCAATTTACCGGAGTAGATACTAAAAACCATGTGGGTGGGGGGCATAGCTAATTTGCCCTGCTAAAGTATAGCTGCTGGCAAGATTTGGTGCACATGAAAGGTAAACATGTGGGGAGCTGAGCTTCTGCCAAGGTTCCGTAGTAGCTGAGTAGGTGTTTTAAATATGTAAAATTTGGATTTGAGAGTGAAAGTCCCTTTACAGATACAGCACCCACCTCTTTTTTTTTTAGCTTTTATCTGTGAGAACAGGATTTGTTTTTGTCAAATTATGCAGTTTCTTGGAGTTCTCCCGAATACTGTTCTTATCTCAATGTCTATTCAATGTATTTTATGAGGTTACAGAAAAAGATATAAAAATCATTGGTGGCACAGTTGGAAAGAATGTAAAAGTTTGCAGTCTAATGATAAGAAAAGCTCCGTCATTGAAAACTATTGGGATAAGCACGATAGACTGGACGAACTGTGTTAAATAATGTTTAGCACAATGTAGCAACAAAAAACATCTGCAGCTGTAAGTTTGTGAGGCTGCACCCAGAAAAGTGATTGAAATGGATTTGTTGTGATCCTGTTCCAAAAGGAAAGTCAACACCAGGTTACACAACCAGTTGGACTTTAGCTATCAGTCAGGTGCTCTGAATTACAAGGACGAGGTGATTCTTGGATGCTCTAGCAGGGCATGTTGAGGAGGAGTTAGTAGGTGGTACTATCTGTGCACGTGCTTTGGTAAGCTAGCAGGTGCTATTACAGTTCATGTGCTTCAAAACAGATGTTCAAAAGTAGAGAAGTGTTCCAAAAATACAAGCAAGGATCAATACAGCCTGAAAATCCATTTTCTAATTAAAGATTCAGACAGTTTTTGCTTCCTAGTTTACTCAAGAGTCACCTGATTATGGTTCATAAAGTATTACATAGAAGACCTTTCTGCTAGCAGGAAAACAAACCAAGAAGAGTTCAACTCCATCATCGAACTAGCCTACAAGTAGTTGCAGGCTGCTATTAGTTCACCCCTTAGCTTCTTGTTCCCCTCCTTAGCCTCCTCGGCCCCTCCAGGTCTTGACCATCTCTCTATCCACCCTCTGCTGGACCCTTTCCAGCTTCCCTCAAACCCCCCTGAATGGGGTGGCCCACATCTGGACACAACGTTCCAGGTGTGGCCGCAGCAGCAGCAAGTGGAGCAGCACAGAAACTTCCCCTGCTCTGCAGGCCAGGGCTCTCCTAACGCAGCCCCACTGGTGACACGTATGAGCTGTGATGATGAGGGTGCACCATGGGCTCACGTTCAACCTGGTGTCCAGGTGATTGCAAGAGCCTGATGGCTGTAAAGCTTGACTCTGGAGTGAATGACCTGCCAGAAGCACTCCCTATCTGCACATTCACGAAGCAGAAGCTTCCAGTGAATAGAGATGTCTTTCTGCACTTGACAATTTGCATATAGAAATAAAGTGAAATTTCAGTTTTAGTAAGTGACAGAGATCTCCACCGAGTACCAGGGCTCCTTGTTGCTAAACTAGGTAAGGGTGTGTAAGCATCCGGCAAAATTAAGGTTACATGGTATTTTAAAACCACTTGCTGACTTCTGAGGACTTCACATTCAAATGATCATGTGCCAATACACACTGTAATAGAAGTAATAATTTTTTTTAAATATTCAGTTTGCGTGGATAATATTTTTTCATACAGCCTGAGAGATATTCTTTAAAGGAACGGATCTTTATTTGAGAGAGAAAATATTTAGTAATAGTAGCATATTTTCTAAAGTATGTATTTTAGAAGAAGTGTCTCCATTTATAAGTGCATTTAAATTTTAAAAGTCCTGACTGTTCTTCTTTGAAAAATATTTACATTCTAAGAAGAAAAACTTCTATGAGCATTTCTTTTTGAGAACAGTTACTTTTCTGTACAGTTAAATGTAATTTACAAATTTTTTGTAGTTCATTGAACTAATAAATTGTAATAAAGCAAACAGCAAAGCATATTAGGTCAGGTTCACTAAAGCAAGGAATACCTTACCTGTATGAATAAACCTTATTTGCCAATCAGGTCCTCAGTATTTTTCTTACTGTAAAGCCTCTCCACACTTCAGCAATTCTCATATCAAATGCTACCTCATTTTATCCTAATGAGACTCACTTCTTCTGCCAAGTTTTTCCCTGATCAGTGAGATTTTATATAACACAAATTGCTTACTTCTTTTTAAAAGCCCCAGTGATCACAAACTAAGGCTGTAGCACAGAAGCTTATTCTTGATTCAGATTGCTAAAATCTCACCATTTATGGAAAGAAGATCAGTCTACCAAAGGTCCAAATATCTTCTATAAAACTAGCCAGTAGCTCTACAAAATACTCAGCTAAAACAAAATCGAAAATGTGTTCAGAAAGAATCCATGTGCACCTAACTCACACCATGCTATTTTAATGTCTTTTTTGTTTTGTTTTGGCAATGTACATCTGGAAAGGGATGTCTTCAACCATCAGGTCCATTCCTCTGCGATTACAGGCATCACATAATATCCTGGCGTAAACATTCACAAGTCAGGAATGCCCCCAAGAATCACCTTGCTGCAGAAGCATTTCTCTGAGTGGCAGTTTCCCCTTTGGGGTCTCCCTGCTCCATGAAGCGGTCACAGCTCTGATGCCCCTTAAGCCCCTATGATACCTCCTGAGATGGCTTAGCAACAAATGAGATGTTTGCTATGGATAGTACCCAGGTCTTACCCATCATTCAGTTTTTCTGTCTGTCTCCTGGTCCAGCCACACAGGACCCAAGTAGTTCAAGCAAAGATTATGGAAGAGGCTTTTAGTTACTTCCTGACAGCAGCAGGAAATGATAAGTCATCATCTTGCCTGTTGTTTCTTAAAAAAAAAAAAAAGCTGAACTAGCAGCTCTGGAAACACATGCCCCTTTTTATACAGACTTGATCTTCTACGTAATTCTTTATTGTTTCTCCACTTAATGGTTTGCACAACCACAAATGTCAGCATTTCCCTACTCCTTACAGGAAACATGATCACATACGCTGAGCTGCGCGTGAAGCCGAAACCCAAAGGGAGCAGCAGAGCAGAGACTTCCGCTTCTGGTAGTGTGCTATTTTGTTTGGTTGTTGGTTACTAATTATAGATTTAGTCTTTCCTATAACCCAACAGTAAAACCGGTTATCAAGAGTCTTTACGTTCAATCTCTCAATAAAGAACTGATTTATCATTTCATACTTTTTTTTTCACTGGTTTCTCACACTTTCCTTGTAAAAATAATACTGAAAGAGATTTTAAAGATAATTTTTAAAAATGCCTTTGTGCCCTACATTGAAAATTTAGCAAAGGAAAGTAAAATTCCACATTTTTTTTAGGAACCCTCCTGTAAGTGTCTCTGCAGGAACAGTCACAGGGACACATTTGGCTTTGGAAGTAGCATGATACCCAGCTGTCTATGTGCAGTTAGTGCACTCATGGTTGCCACCCTCTCTGTAGTGAAGGACATGCGCCAGACAAGGTCAGGCCCACAGAACTCTGTGAGCTGAAAGGGAACATTACAAAATACATCTTAGGCAGCCGGAGAATGGGGCAGTTGCTCACCTCATGCAGGCAAGGTCAGGAAAACAGAAGTTATGAAAGTGCAAGTCCATGGCTTGTGGAAATGGCACCTTGACCCCAAATTTCCTCGGGTCGTGCCTTTTCCTGAGTGTTTCACTCTCACAAACTGATGAATGCCAAACGGATGGAGAGATGCTTGGTCAGATGTACTTCACTGTGCTGTGGTGTCAGTATGAGATTTTTTTGCCTTTTCTGTGCATTCAGGTAAGTTAGCTTTCAGCCACGACAGGCACAGGAGAGCATGACCAGAGAGGAAGAACATACCACAGGCCATCCCTGATACTTTTCCTGAATTGTTCTGCAGGGTCTTGCAGGGTGTGGGTGCGTAAGTGGAAGGAGGCAATGCTTGAAAAAATTAACTCAAAGGAGAAAGAGAGAATTCTTAATGGAATGATTGATTGAAAATCACTTGCTCTATCTGACAAAATGATCTTTCGATTTCACTTTCATGTATGCAAAACGGATGTAAATTATCAATAAGTAAAATGTCCCCACATACTTCAAACAGCAGTGATTTTAGGCAGATTATTTCTCTGTTGTTTCCATGTAAGAAACTGGCATACATATAGGCAGTGTTAATTTTAACAGTGCAAAGACCTTAAGCTGCTCTTCCTCCTGCCTCCCTCCAGGCTGCCGACACAGGTGCTCAGCCTGGTTCTATGTGGCGCTGGTCCTGGGAGTCCTTGTGCTCGTCCTGCTGGGTGTCATAGCCGTGCTAGCCAAGCAATGTGAGTAGATCCTACCATCCGCTTCATCCCTTCTTTTGCAGACATGGTTAAATCTCACAAGCAGAGTGATGCCAAAAGAAAAATTCCCTTAGTGTTGCATTAAAGGTGTCACGTTATACACAAATACAGGAAAATAAATGTTGTGTTCCAAAGGGAACATTTGCTACCTGTCATTTAACATATATAGCGCAGATGAAGGGGAGTTGCTGCAGTCTACCTTGCCATCAGTGACACTGAAAGGCTGTAGAAGCAGATTTCAAATCATTATGACAATCAAAAAATTTGGCCTTCCTGACTTACAAGGTAAAAGTTGCATCCATGATGCTACTTTGAAACCATTTCACTTAATTACTTTGTAGGTTTGAACAAATAAAATAAAAATCAGGCTTCAGATCATTTCATTTAATCAGACTTCCCTGGTACTGGCAATATCAAAATCCACAGCATGCTCCAGTTATACAAGAACTGTTCCAGAGAAGATATTAATTTCCTAAGAGAAAACAGTCTTGAAAAACTTCAGAAAAAACATGTACCTCCCAACCCTCCCTAAAATCTCACCACAATATTGTGTATTCTTTATATGTCCAGCTATTAAAAATGACAAACTTTTCTTTTCTTGTATTGTCCATATTATTAAGCAGCTACACCCTTTGCCAGACAGAATCACTGAGTATGCTCATAGCTGAGTGTGTATACCCCCCAATATATACACACACACACATATCTTCACATTCACAGTATAACAGTGGATACAAAGACTACATTTCCTTGACACTGTTGTTAACCATAATCTCTCTTTTTTTTTTTTTTTTTTTCAAGTTTTGAAGGGCAGAGCAGGAAAATTGGAAAGTTTGTCCCAGTATGGTCTAAATAGCACTGGTGATCACACTTCTTCAGAGAACACTATCTCGGCAGTGCTCCTGAAAAGGCTCATGGAGGAACTGTGTGAAGATGGACAGGGTGAGGGAAGTTAGTCCTTTCACAGCATAGAGGATGTATTGTGTGCACAATTCTGTTGTTTCTGTTCCCATTTCTATGACACCCTGCAATTTATGGGAAATCACTGGTACTACCCAGGAAGCATGCCATTCCTGCATAGAAGTGATGCCAGGATCTAAACTAACATTTTAACGACAACAGTTTTGCTCCTCTTTTGGCATAAATAGTTTCAGGTACTTTCTTCGCATTTCTTTCTGCCAGGAGCTGTTGTCAGAAATGCCATATATCGTAGATCCTCCCCTTGTCCTGAAGAACACTTTCCGGACAATAATTGTTCACAAAGCATGGGAGGGAATTTAGCTTTCCTATCCTTTTGCAAGGATCAGGCAGGGGAAGACCTTCCTGGGTCTTTTTATTGTGGATCTGTTATTTGTTGGCAAATATTAATGCTTTTCTAAGGATTGATTGTAATGATGTTACTTTGAAACATTAGAGGAAGCCAAGACAGAAAATGTGGGGGACGTTCCTCCCAGGTGCTCTGAATGAAATGGGAAATAGACCTGGGAATAGCAGTGTTCGCCTTATTTAACACAGTTCCTTCTCCAGCTCCATGGAAATAGTTTGAACATCATTTAACTAGCTGTGCTTTCCAGTCACATCACGTGTCAAATCCACACATTCCACATCACAGCATATCGCACAGTGTCTCCTCACAAGGGCTGCATGTGGGAGGAGAAAAAGTGTCTTTGCAGCCCTCCAGGTCCTCCCAGTGCTCTCCGTCGAGCAGGTGCACAGGGAGGTGGAAAGCCTGGTGATATGCAGTGGGAGTGCAGAAGTGGGAGTGCAGTGGGAGTGCATACCACCACGGCAAGGGAGTGGGAAGCTGAGGAGAGGAGTGGCACTGGAGCCTTGAAATGTTGCTCTGCACCCAGCAAACATATGCTTGGGAGTGGGAACTGGGCACTTTTGGACCAGCTAGCCAGCCGCATGAACATAAAATGCTACAAGGCAACTGGAACAAGTCATTGTACGAGCTATCAGTTCCCTCTCTCCGCCCACAGGAACAACATGTGAGCTGTGTCCTCCAGGGTGGCAATTACACAGGGGGAGATGTTACTACTTCTCCGAGAAGGCTGTAAGCTGGGATGACAGCCAGACAAACTGCCTGGCCAGGAAATCCCAGCTTCTTGTCATTGAAGATGAAATTGAGATGGTGAGTCTTGCAGCAGCCCTAAAATTGTGTGACAGGCATCTGCCTTAGCCAAACATTTCACCAAGTGAACATGGCCCAGATGTTAGGTGTACATACAGGCAAGCAAGAGCCCCATCAAGTGCAGAGCATCTACAGACAGGAGCTTGTTTTGGAGAGGGTCAACAGAGTAGAGCTGAAGAGGAGAAGCACAAGAGATGCAAGTGTGAAAGCCAGAGTAGTTTTGACTGGGAGGAGGAAATGCTGGGGACTTCCCACCCATTTCCATTACTTGGCTCTGGGAAGAGAGGTCTGATTCAACCACTAAATGGAAATTCAAATAGCCAAACCTCCTTCTCATTTTCCTTTGGGAAAATGAATAGCAAGGTATTGCTGAATGGCTCTTCTGAGAAACTTATCGTTCCCTGAGGAACAGGTCTTTTACCTTAAAGACCAGGCTTTGCAACCTGGCTCATTAGGGTGAGGAGCATCACTGAGGGGTTTTTTTGACAGCTGACAGGAAGCCAGTCAGCCTGAGCACCAGCCTGAATTGAAACTCTGTGGCTGGTCACGTGCATATGGGCCATTGTAATGGACTGCTTTCCCATGGCTGGATCCCTGCCCTTGCTCCCCACGTGAGGCACTACCTGAAAAGCTGTGCATGAGATGGGACAGTGACCTGAGCACAGCAGAAAAGCTCTGCTGTTGGGTAACATGCTTCTACTTGTTCCACAGGAATTCATAGACAATAAAGAGAAAGATGCCAAATATATCTGGATTGGGTTGAAGATTCAAGACATGAAGAAACAATGGAGTTCAGTGGAAGATCATGGAGTAAAAGAAAAAAGGTGATGATTTGTGGGGAGAGGGTGTCTTTGGCAAAAGCTAAGGTATGGCACTCCACATGTAAATACAACTCTGAATCCAAGCTAATTTCCCAAAGCACAGATCTAGTCCTGTAGCCTCAGGCACCTATTTAGAGCCTATTTCACGGCCAGTTCCAGGTTAACTGGTTCCTGCTGGACACCTTTGGAAACAGATTTGTTTTCCGCCTTCAAGACCAACCACAGTCACAGTCCATGTATGTATTAATGCAGAGGGATATTAATACACACTTCTCCCACTGAAATCACTGTCAACAAACTCTCTCAGTGTACAGACCATGTATACCACCTCTGTTGAATGTGATGCCTGTCACATAGTCTGGGTGCTGGGATCCGTGCTGCTGAGGGGTTCTTCCCCTCCCTTTCACCATTACAGTTCAGCATCATGGCTGCATGTGGAGGTTTTCTCATGCTTCTTACACTGATGTTCATGAGCATCAATCCCTCAGCAGCCACCAGTCTCTGCTGTGGGTGCCCATCCTACCTATGCATGGCTGTTGAGGAACTGTGCTTCAGCAGGTTACCGAATGGGTGTCACCCAAACCCCACACTCAAGATGTTATCAATATTTTTATCCAGTACTCAATTTAAAGCTGACAACTCATTGCATTCCTTTTGTTCTCTCACCAGGATAGCTGTAAGTAGAATGGACACTGACAAGAACTGTGCTGTTTACAGAAGAAAAAACATGATCCAAACAGATAACTGCCAGACTTTAAAGAAGTGGATCTGTAAGAAGAACGCAACTTTGTTGGTGCTCTGAGTCAAATTGTTAGACAACAGGCAGAGCTTTTTGTCAGAAGACCCATTTTACTGATAAAACAACATGTGATGTAAATAATTTTATAACACTTGCACAGAAATTTGCATTTCGCTGTTCTGTTTTCCCTAAGACTTTGTCTGATGCAAACAGGGAACTCAGAAGTTGCCAGGTGTCAGTGTGAAGGTCACACAACAGGACTGCAAATCAGTACTTGTGGATTTGGGGGTGCTGAGCCTTCCCACGAACAGACGTTGGCAGCAGCTGCCTCCAGGAAAGGGCAGGGGAGAAGAGATGCTCATGTGAGGATGAGCATTGTGCACATGAACTGCGTGATGTACAGGAAAGATGCCATCTGTGGGGGCTGAAGAGTGTGTTGGAGCCCACTGCTGTTGTACATATCCCTGAGGCAGCTGCTGCTGAGCTGAAGGAACTTTTTATTTGGGTTTCAATATTTTAGTGTTTTCTGAAGTTTGTGGTTTTTTTCCTTACAGTCTAATTGCAACTTACAGAAGCCACTTGGGGGCTGAGAAAAATGCATTTATCAGACAGTGTCTTATACTTATTCAGAGCTGACCTGCATCGCTGCTGGGTATACAGATACCAGACCAAGCATGAAGTTACTCATAACACTTGTGGTTAGTAAGCTGGTGGCTCCCATCTTCTTCTGATGCTGAACCTTGGGATCTGAAAGAAAGCTCTTAGCTAGGGAAGGCGCTTGGACTATAAGACAACATTGCAGTACAAGGAAATGAAGATGATAGCCTGCCTTTCCACCTGTATTTTGTCCCTTTACGTTGCAAATTCTTGAACGTGGAACCATAGGTACTGCCTGGAAGGTATGATGATGAGGTACTGAAGCTAAAGGCTGGTGAAATTAATGCCTGTGGGTGTACTCAGTAAATACGTTACTTGGCCATTCAAGTGTCATGGATATATGCTATTTCTGGATCTAGAATACAAAAATGCTAAGAGCAGTCTGACTTAGTGCCTTTATTAGATTCATGTATTTGAAAAATAAAGAACAAATGTCACTAATTGATTTTTAAGAAATCAGACATGTCATTTGTTTCAGGTTTTAAAAACACCTTAGTCTAATAAAGGTAGTAAGTCCTCTAGATCTGTAGCTAGCATGTGCCTTTGAACTCAGAGTGACCAAATGCAAAGCAAATGTTTGCAGCATTGTTGAGCTATTTCCAGTGACTTGTGCTGCAAAAGTGAGGAAAGCAAGTAATGTGTAAACAGGGAAATAAAAAAAATAACATAGGGGACAATGGAAGTGGATCTGTAATAAAAATGTTTTCCATCTGTTTGCAAATCATGTACCTCCTCTTGGGTATTGCCAGGGCTATGAGTGCTCTAATAGGCCTTAAGGTCCTCATCAGCTTCTCCTCCTGTGACTCTCTGGGTCTTCAGCCTCTGCCTGAGCTCTGTCAAAGATGTACCTGCCTCCAGCCCTGTCCCATCTACTGGATGGGACATCTGAGTCCTACCTGCATGACAGGTTGGACAATTCAACTGGTAACTGAAGCAACTTTTTCTTTGAATAAAGTATCAAACACTTCTGATGCGAAAGATAATATTAAAAAAGCTCAGAAGTTAGTCCCCTTTCTAAACTGTGAATCTTTAGTCTCATATTCCCAGACTGTGGGGCAAGCAGCAGAAGCACTCTCATACTTACATACTGCTGTCTTGCAAAGGTGTAAAATCTACTTCTCCATGCTTACAGACAGGGTTGCTCAAGTAAATTTTCATTTTAATTACCATAATTCAGTTTCAGACAGGACCTCTTCAAATGCCCCTAAAGTTAACTCTACTCTGTTGTGTTTTCCACAATAAGAAGCTGAATTCTTACCTCATTTCATAGAATTATGTAATAATTTATAGCAGAAGGGACCCCAAGGCCCTTTTGGAGCCAGCCAGGGGGAGATTTTAAGTTCCCAGAGTCTTACTATAGTTTTATGTACTTTTATGCTGGCCATGCAGGGGGGAGATGTGTGTGTGTGGGGAAAAAAAAAAACAACTGAAAATGCAACGCTAAAATCAAAGGTGCTACTCTTAACAAAAAATGCACAGACTGGGATTAAAGTCCTTATTAGCAATGAGAGAGAGAAAGAAGTCCAAGGTGGCTTTTGAAATGTGAAGCCTTTAGCTCATCTTTGCTATGATACACGTAATTAAAGGCAGCTGCAGTTTCCCAGGTACATTGTCTCATACCTACACTAGATGTCTAGTGCCCCTATGGAGGGCTGTGGTTAATGTCTTGCAACTTGTGAGTAACCAACAGATACGCTTGCACATGAGCTCTTGGTGTAAAGTACCACGGCTTTAGCACGCACATGACTGCAGCTGTGGAACAAAATGTTCATGAGCAATATGGTAACACCAACTGACTGACAGCTCTCCATCTGTGGACACTGATGGGTAACACCTCACTTAATTATGGACAGACAGAGAAGCCAGGAAAGTAGTAGGTGCGTATAAGTGAGAGTTGTAAAGGTGTAGAGATCTTCTGCGGAAAGAGACACCAACCACGTGATGCAGTCTGCTGCTTCCACAGGCACAGCACGATGGCTCTTCAGAAGGACTTTGGGGCTACAGATTAAAAAGTGAACCATACCTTCAGTGTGGCTGACTTCCTTTCAAATGAAAAAGCAACACAGATTTACCCTACAAAATGCAGCATCAGCAGCTAAAGACTAATTTGAAATACTGCTTTTATTCTCATGTTAAAACAACAACAAAAAATCCCCCAAACTCAGTGCAGCACGTGTGGGGAAGAGGATTGGTTTCTTTATTCTAGACAGAGCAGCAAAGGCGAAGAAACAGTCTGAAATTAATAAGATATCTAGCTATCTCTCTCTCTCTTTATATATATATTTTTACATATATATACCTCATTTATATATCTCTATATAGATATAGATATATTCCCCATTGAGAAAATGTAACTTCAGGGTACTTAAAGCATACCCTTCTCCATGCATTGGAGACAACTGTTGAATTGCTGTTTTTACGGCAAATGTTTCTCAAGCCATGCTGAATTTAACAAGAAAAACTTAAACTCCTGAGCTGGCTTCTCTCAAATTGATTGTGGTGTCTACGTTTTAACAATATTCATGAAACATCCAGTATGTGAGCATTCTCGCTATTACTAATGTAATTAAACATGTTTTTGCAGGGCCTTACCGAAGCTTTTACCTACATTTTAAGCAGTCACTAAATGAGTAATCCCACTGATTTAAAAAAAAAGAAAAAAAAAAGTCCACTGAAGTGAAGTAGTTCATTAAGCCCCACTCTGAGTAAAGCATTTGCAGCCCATGGTAAGAATTTGTCATTTCTTACCATGACAAACTTTGGATACTAAAGAAGATGCTAATTGCACCCATTAAGAGTCAGATTACAAAAGAGCTTTCATTATAACCTACTGTGCTCACAGTTTCTTCTAAACCTCCTTTAAGAACCAAAATATCCCATTTTTGGACTCTATCCATAAATGACACTTATGAAAAAAAATGTAATAGCGACGTTATTTTGTAGTTAAAGGCAACATTTAAGTAAATCAGCTCATTAAGAAAGGCTAAGACACAACATGGTACGTGAATACTCCTTATCCCTTACAATTTCTACTAAATTTGTGAAATGTACCTCTAATATGCCCCTAATGCAAATACTCGGAAAATTTTGCAGGAGTGAACTGTGGAAAATTCCACGTTTCCCTCCAAAGTTACTGTACTGTGTATGTTTCACTATGCACATTTCAGCATTTCCAGAGAAGTACTTCAGCATTTCAGTTAAAGGCTTTTGTTAAAACTCTGACACATTTTGAAGTCTGAAAATGTGTTAGAAAGTGAAATGCCTTCTTTTTTGGGTCAAATGTCTTGTCTCATGTCAACCCCAGCATTATGATTAAAGATCTTTTCATATTCAAAACCTGAAAATGTTATTTTGCTTCAGTCTGGTGATTTTTTTTCCCCAAATGGTGCCTGAGCTGAAAAATACTTTTAACGGCACAATATTAAGACACAAACCACTGTAATTCAGAGGCTCTGTAAAGATATTTATTGACTACCTTTTCAGGACTATTGCACATACCATATCCTTCAGAGCTAGTTAATTTAAAAACATTGCAGAATAACCCCCCCCAACTAGTTACATATAAATTAATACATAGATTATTAGGTTATTCATACGGTAGAGTGCTGTTACTTTGCCTATAAAGAATATAAGCAATTAAAAAAGTGTAGTTCAGCAAAATTAGTGATCATATATAAATAAACATATTAAAGTCACAAGTTGTTAACAATATTCATACTGCACGGTCCTGTTACAGTAAAGTCCTATTGTCACAGAAAATAATGAAGGCATAAACAAGACACTGAACAAAACTAGAGAGCAATTAAATTTGCATAAAAAGACAGTGAAGGCAAAAATAATTACAAATAGGACAAAAAACCCCAACGAGCCAACACCACTCCAAATAACTTGTCAAACATGGTGCAATTTTACATTCTTAAAAAATGAGGACACAATTATCCCTCTTCCCTGAAACTACAGTGCGCTCTAGCGGCTACTCAAAAAATGGCTCCACTTGCTCCTTCAAGAAGTCCTGCGGAGTCCATAGTCCTCTCTATAGCATCCAGATCACAAGAAAACCAACTTTCCAGATTTTATTCCGAGCAGGGAAGTATTTTGCCCTGCTATACATGCGAATTTCCCGTTCTTCCTTCTCTAGAAACCCAACAGGAATAGTCCCTCCAGGAAAATAAGCTGCTTTGCTTCCTCTGGGTCAAACGTCACTTTTAACCTTCAGGGTACCTGCTAGACATGCGCGGACGTAGTTCAGCAGGATTGTGCCCTAATTGTGTTCAGGCTCACAGCAATTCAACAGCACTGGGTGTTGCTGCTGAAAATAACATGCACACACAGAACAAAACACTGATTGTCCATCCAGAAATGTATCACTTGCTCGGAAGCCTCATGCTCCGACAGGCACAGGACACGAGGAAACCACAGAGAAACGTCCTTTGCTGTTAGTTCTCTTATTCTCTACTCATGATTTTGCCTATTCACACTGAGGACTATTTCTAACTTTACAACATTAATGCCTGCAGCTTGCCTATTACTTTTTCAAGTTCAGTACCAGTTCAAACTCTTTTTCCCCCATCAGTGCAGATCCCCAGGTCAATAAATACTCTTATCTATCCTGACTTTATTTTGCTAAGGTAAGTCCTGTGGGAAGGAGAACTGCAGGTGCAGTGCAGCTACATAAATCCCAATGATAATACTGTCAAGCTAATTTAACAAGATTAATGTAAAATAACAGTAACAAAACACTGAATGCAATGCAGAGTCGCACAAGATGCAGCCCATCAAACCAGGAGAGTGGAATCCGCAAAGATCCTGTTTAAACCGACAGTGCTCATTTCTGCATCACCCTGTATCTGAGAGGCAGTGGCAGACCTTCAGGGAGACCCACTTCACAACCCACCCCTGCACACAGAGCTTGGCTGAGGGAAAAGCAGAACAATTACCTCCAACTGCACACCAAAAAGGAAAAGAAAGAGCAGCTGCTTAGGATCCCACAAGAGAAGAGTTAATGGAAGAAATACTGATGACACAAAGAAAGGAAATTACAGGCTGAGTAGTAACTAGAAAAATGGGACAAGGAAATGATGCTGAAGCAAGCCATTTAAATGACATTGTTAAAAAACAGAGGCTTCCTCCATGGGTGGAGAATTCTGGCTACCAGAAAAGTCACTCACCTCCAGGGAGGAGCTGAGACGTCTTCCCAGGTCCCAGAGTATAGACATAGCCCATATAGACATCATATCAAAGCACTAAGCATCAGGGGTGGTGGCTTCATCCACTTTTATCGTGCTAAGCTAATATTCAAGCTACAGACCCACTTCCTGGTTAAATAACATCCAGAGGCCGAGACTCCTTTTGGCTCAAGATAGGCACAGTTTCCAGAGCCTTTTACTTCAATCCTGTAAGGGAGAATGAAAGACACAATTACTCTGACACCCACAATCAAATAATGCAATAGAGCAAAGGGAACTACAGGGATCACTGGTTCTCTTTGTACAAAGCCTGATTTACCACAGGCAAGGCATTGCAGGAAGATGATAGTTTGTGCTTTGAAGAGAACGCCCCTAAGATTGTCTTTTTTTAATGGGACCTGGCCCCCAGAATACAAAATCTAGGACTTGCAGTACTCCTGCATCTTGTCTAGCAGTAGCTTAATGTGAAATACACCCTTAAAGCCGAGAGTGGAATTCAGGTTTACCCTTCTCAAGGATGCTATGCTATCAAGACTAGCTCCACCTTTGACTTCCACATCCTTCTACACAGCAAAAACGTTTCAGCAGAAGCTGTGAAACAAATGCCTTTCTCATTTCCCTCTTTCTCAGAACTGAACACAGCACTATGGTTAAGGGGGCGGTGGAAAACAGGAAGCAAACCTCAGTTTCCACACCGTAGGTGTCCCTATATAATAGGTAAGGGTCTCCTTCGCCAACTGTGTTTTCAAACAAAGTGTTACAGTGTTCTGTGAATAGGCCAACCAAGCTAGTACAGTCTCTGGAAAAGCCACGGGACAAGTCCCCTCCAGTATTAACATGACTCTAATAGCAACTGAGCTTAGACTTCAAGGTGTTCACCCTTCTAAAGACAGGAGGGGCAGTTTGAGGCATGCAAAGAGGCAGAAGTCTAAGAATGTAAAGAACTTCAACACTGAAAATGAAAGCCTCAGTGGATGTTTGCATTGAAGGCAGGGGATAAGCAAGAGTGGGAAGGACTGCAATTTTCAACTTGGGGTGCATACGTGCTGCTCACATCCCACATTAAATGCGTGAGGTCTTTATGAGATCAAGCCCTCAAGTCTTGGGGATGAACTGAATACAGTCATGCACCACTAGTGATGTCACAAACTTAAAAAGTGGAAAACTTAAATACTCTTAAGTTAATTTCAGACTTGTGAAATCTCAATGGTTATTACTGTCACTGGTAATTCTACCAACTCCTGCCGGCAGTTGCCCCAGGATGAGAAGCAGCAGTCTCTGAGAAGATGGGACAACCGTTGGTGGGAGGAACAAATGGCCCCACACCTGACACTGGTGGGACAGAGCACAGGGCCATGACCACAGAGCAGCTCATGGAACATAAATTCACAGCTTCACGTTTCCCTCCAGGAGCCTTTTTTGTAGGCAGATGCCATAAGAAGTATGACAACGTCTCTTAGAAGCCTCCCAAATATCTTTGCTATAAACCTCACACAGGTTGCATGCAAGTTTGCACTTTTGCAAAATATATTCTGTAACGAGGAATTTGTGTTATTGTAACTTCCATTCCTCCCCCTGTTGCTTTGGTATCTCGGTGGTCTCTTGGTTTAACTGTCACTTTGTTATACTGCCTGTTACCATGAGCTCCCGTCTTCTGTTGCTTCTAAACCTGGCATTACAAATTTATTGCCTAACTTTCATCCGTCACAGTTTTAACAATGCTATGTGAAATCTTTTTCGTATTCCATGCTCCTTCCAGAGTCACCCCTTCAACTTCATTACAGATATTTCTTTCAAGTCACTGTCTGTATCTGCAATAGTTATCCTCTCTTACTCCCCTATAATTTAGTATCACCAGCAAAAAACCTTCAACATCGACTTACAGTTTATTGTCTAATGCTTTCCCATTTACCCAAAAGAACTCTTCATTTCTTTTATAGAGTCCAATCCATGGGTCTTGCTTTGTTATCTTCACCATAAAACTCTGTAGGAATAAACCCATATGAGAAAGTAAGTTTTGCATGTTCAGACCAGTTATTAAAATACAAAGTCTTTGATCCAGGGCTAGAAAGCTCTTGCCTTTCTCCCAGAAGAAACAATATTAAAGATTAAATCTACAGAGTAGTGCAGCATCTGGATCTTGTGCACATAAGTGAAATAGAACTTACAACTTGATCAGAAATCAAATGGATTAATTTTGAGACAGGATCCCTGCAGCACTCAGATATTGTAGTGACAGAAATGCCAACTATGAGAACACAAGTATACTACTGCGTATTAAGAACTGCTATGGAACTGCAAACACATCATTTTACTGTCTCTCCACAATAAAGTTTCTAAAGAACGATGAACACCTTTGCAGCTAATGCATTTCTCCATCACCGATGTGTCTTCATCATATTGACTTTTTATTATCAGCTAGCAAGGATTTGTGGAAGACGTTTCAGAAATTATTAAAGGAAGATCCTCGCCATCGTGTGTGCAACAGGATTGACATCTGCACCCAGTACACCCATTATACTGGTGTCTGTGATAGGGCTGACTGACCTAGAGAGAGGCTGTTTTAAAATAGCAAGGTCTGCTATCAAGGTCGGTAACAGATATGGAAGAATATATTCTCCTAGGTCTTTGTGCTAGGTGGAATCTTTCCTAACATTGCTGCATAATACAGAAAAACATGCTCCAGGCTGTGATTAGGATAACTATCTCCTAAGTCCAAAGGTCAAAAGTAACATATCTACCAACTTAGTTGTCATTAACCTATCTTGCTAAGAGAGAACATTTGTCTAATTAAAGATAACTGAGACACAACAGTGCTTACCCTGATAGTTGCCTTCAATGTGAGTATCTATGGCTGTGAGCAGCATCTAATTTAACTCTGATAAGCCTTGGGCATTTTCTAAAACATCAACTGCTAAAACTGATGTTTGCTGTTTGCAGGGAGAGGAGGCACACAGCTTTCTGCAAGCTTTGTCACGGTCTTTACATCAGCTTTCAAACCACTCAGCTTAAGAGGCTGGAGGAACACACCAGTTCATTGTGCAGCTCCCTAGAAGTGAGATGGGTGAAACCAGAACCCCCATTTGTTCCCTTACCAGTTCCTGATGATTTTCGATCACCAGGAGGGAAGCATTGTGCAAAGAGCAGAGGCTCTGACTGGAGTTCCAGTTGGCTTCATTCTCTGAGAGGTAGTAGCATTTCCTCTGGAAATACAGCCAACCTGATGGACAGAGTTCCAGGAAAGGACAGGCAGGAAAATCTTTGGCCGAAGAACGGTTTACTGCGAAAAGACAAAAACCAATCTACCTATTTCTTCCAACTGGAAAAGGTTTCTGGAGCTTTTTAGCTTGCTTTCTGACTGCATCATCTAAAATTATCTAAGTCTAACCGTGGCATTATTACTTCTGCCCAGCAGAAATAATTAGTGTAAACTATTGTAAATTATGGTTCTTGACATACCTTTAAGGCGATGATCAGGGGCAGGTTGGTAGAAGTAGCTGAGAAGGTGATAAGAACGTATCCTCCAAGGACTCTTCTACAACTTAAATATTTCTGACAACTATAGTTTTTGCAAGTGTTGCTTCCTTGCAGCTGAATTAATAGCTCTGTTTATTATAGTGTCATTTTTTGAAGGACTACAGATTGGTTGCAAAGAACAATCTTCCACTTGTTATTTGTTTTCTTGAACTCGGATTAAGACCAACAGTAAGGTTATAAACTTGAATGCCAGAAGTACACTAAGACTAAACTGAGCGCTCCCTAACGCCACTGCAACTAGTGGAGTCATTTCTCCAGCACTTGACAGCAATTTTAAACACTATGTCATGAGACATCTATTTAACTTTGAGATAAGGTAAGTTCTGAATAAACCTTTTGAGGTTTTGAGGGACTTCTGACCAGAACATCTATTTTATCTGGTAATTTTCAAGGCTAATCGTATTTTCTTTTTAAACAATTTACACACTTACCAAACTGAATACACAAAATCAAAATGACAGCAGCAGCAAGGACTCCAGCAACACCTCACCATAACCAGAGATTTGAGAATAGACCTGAAAAAAAGAAATGTCAGGAATTTAAAATAAAAACAGCTGAAAGGGGAGTAGAGCCCAGGATCCATGAAGCTGTTCCAAAAAAAGTTGCTCTCTATGGAGAGCAGGCTGGGAGCAGAGCTGAAGACTAGGAAATCTGTGACATTCAGCTCGTCATCACAAAGCTACTTAGCTAACAAGAACTGTGAATTACTCTGAATTTTAGTTACATCATCCAGAACTTAACCTAATAGTGAGGTAGTGCTCGACACTCCAAAGTGATTGAAAAAGAAAGAAAGGAGCATGGAACAAAGGAGGGTGAAGACAGTAAGTTTGCAGTTGATCTGATGCCTAAACATGGCACGGATACAAGAAATTAGACAAGTCATCAGCTCCGGAGCCCAAACTCCTGAGGAACACGCAGCCTTACTCCACAGTGACACCTTTTCAAAGTCTCCTTTTCTTCCCATCTCCCTTCCAGGAGCCAGCAGTGAGCTCACTGGGGGTTTGGAGGTGGGAAGGACCCACCAGCTTACCACCGCCGTGTCTTGTGTCAAACTCCGCAGGCAGTAGGAAGGGACGAGCTGCCCCTGAAAGGCTGCAAAGGGAGCGTCCCCTCTCACTGGGGGTCACTCTGCCGCCAGCACAGGGGTCTGCCCGGGCAGCCTCCTAGCTCTGTGAAGCGCCAGAGCACACGGGTGGGGTTATCTAGCCTCCACGCACAACGTGAGCCCCACGGGACGCTGCCACGGGGCTGATTCCCAGCCGGCCCCACGCACGCCGCAGTCCACACGATGCCCGGCACCTCGCGGGGCATTTCTCGGGTGAGACCTCCCCCGGATCGGCCCCTCCACGCCGGGCGGACACCCAGAGGCGTGCCCCGGCCAGGGTGTTTTCCAGCGGCCCGGCGGCTCCCGGGACGCCGCGGGGAAGCGGCCGCCGCGCCCAGCCCCACGGCTCCGCTGCCGGGCCGGGCGGAGCGGGCGGCGTCCCTGCCCCGGGGCCGGGGGCTGCACGGCGGCTCACCCCCCGACGGCGCGCCCGCTCTCGGCCCCTCTCTCCGGCAGGGTCTCCGGGCTCCCCGCCCGGCTGCGGCCACGGGAGCCCCCGCGACGTCCAGCCCCGGCCCCTCTCCCTTTGCCCCTTCACCTTTGCGGGACCCCGTCCCCCGCTCCGGGGAGCCGCTGCGGTCGCCGCCGCCGCCCCCTCGGCCGCCCCCTCGGCGTCCCATGGGTGCGGAGCGGCTGCCCCGCCGGGTGGGGAGATCACGGGGCCGGAACTGCCGGAGCGCCCGGCCTCGGGGTGGGGGCAGGCGGGGGCCGGCGGCCGGGGTCCGCTTCCCCCGGCATCGACCCCGGCCCCGGCCCCGGCCCCGGCAGCGGAGGGGCGCGGGGAGGGGCCGGACCCGCCTGGGGGGATCTTCACGGTGTGTGGGCTCGGTGCCGACCGTACTGCTTTGTGACAGAAAAAGGAAATGGGCAATAGTTTAAGAAGAACTTGGCTCCCACCAGGTCTCGCTGTGATTCTCTGGCATCAGCAGATTTCGGGGCTTGGGAGGGACCTAACAAAGGCAGAAGGCTCTTGCTGCCTTTGTACTTAAATGCTGACTGCTTAAAACTTGATCTCTTTGGAAAACCTGGCCAGTGATGTGCCTCACCCAGGAAAGCGTAAAGCCTGCTGATTCTGACTTGCCAGCTGTGGGGATGAAGGTGTATCAGAAGATGTAGCATTGCTTGTGAGCCAGGGCCATGCATATCAGGAGGGTTGGCACACAGTACAGACATTTCATCTGGTGTGTTATGCACAATAGCTGGTTTACTTACAACAGATCTTGGCTGTGTTGCATATTCAAATAGCCAGAGGAACACAGCTCTCTTCAAGTCAATGTGCGGGTTCTGTGTGAGGCTGACGAGGAATTCAGTGACGGTTTATCCAAAACAGGCATCTGTATCTGAGGAGAAAAGCTTAAATAGAAAATCATGAGAATGGAGGGCTACACTTTATGCTTTCATTGCAGTCTCCAATTACTTTGATTGTCAAGGATTTTGAGCAGTAGTCAGTTGCTGAAAATTATCTCCAGGTGTTTATATTTACAGTTAATGAAAAGCCATATAAACTTTATACTTCCATAAATATAAATTGACTTGCAGTTGATTTTAGCCTTTGTCTGCAGTAGATGCTCATTTAAGCAGTGGACTGGGAGAGCTGGACAGGCCAGCATGCCTGGGGGGACACTTGAGAAGAAACAGAAAGACAAAAGGGTGAAGAAGAATCCAAAAGATATGTGCGAACAAGCCTTAAAGCACGGTGGCTTCAGGGAAGTTAGGGAACTGAAGATTCCCAGGAGAGGGAGAAAGGGAGAGGGAATAGGTAATGGGTCCAGACAGCACAAGCTGTGGACACTTTAAGAGGTTTTGGGAGACCTGAACCCAGAGGGGCAGAGAATGACAGTGGGGTGTGGAATTAGGACATCAGGGATGTTCAATACCTGTTTCACATAGAGCAGATTTTGCATTCAAGGCGTTAGTGGAATATGAATGTATGCACAGCTATTATTCTAAGAACAGCTTATTCAGCATTTATTCACTCTGAAGAAGTGGCTCGCTCTCTTGCCATTCAGACCTGCCTGTTACTGAGGTCAAAAATAACTTACTGTGGCTTATAACCGCAGAGCGTTCATGGGTACTCTTTTCATGCTTAGTCACCCACTAATACATAACATACTTTTGACAGTTGCCAGCTGTTCTCCAGGCTGACAAAAAAACCTGAGAACCTGTAACATCTTCAGTTGTGAATCAGCTGATGCTCCAAAACTCCTATAGTTATAACCCCACATGCTTATAAGCGAGACACTTGACCTTTACTTTCCCAGATCAGTTTGGCTAAGACACCTCCAGACTGAAGAGTAAGCAGGCTGCTGCTGCTGCTATCGAGGATGTGTGATTTGGCAGGCTCCCACCACCTGAGCTTAATGCTTCAGTGAGGGAGGGCTGCTGCTGACATACCAATAGGCTAGTTGAGCATTTGCACCGAGTGTTCAGGCTGATCTTGGAGGACCTTGTTCATCCTCGTACCAGAGCAGAATGCAGTGTAGAGACTGAGTGCAAGAGGGACACTTGTCCAACCCATGCTCAGATGTTGGCTTTCCTTTCTTGTGCCTTACCAGCTTGGGACTCTGCAAAGGTAAGTCTGCAAATTCCTCTGCACAGGTAACTCCTATGGACATCACTGGAGGCTGTTGGGGTGCTGAGAACAGCTGTTCAGGAAAGCCAAATGTTTATTTTTGCAGAAAAAAAAAGTCTCCCATAAGGCACTGCAAGGGCCATGTATTTATTTTTTTATCTGCGTATTTGGTTTAATGAAATGTTCCCACATTTTATAAAATGAAGATTGAAAAAGAAGATAGGAATTTCTTAAAGGAAAAAGGTAAAAGACAAAAATACCCTCCAAAATGAATCACTGGAAAATGACTTTAAAACATTGCCATGATGTAGGGAGAAAATGCAAACATTCTAAGTAAAAAGCATGGCATTTTCCAAAAGAAATTGTTTTCTCTGGAAAAAAAATGGCCGCTGCAATACTAGGAGTCCAATGGAATTGACTCAAAAAGTAACAGTTGGATTCTGTGATGCCACCCCCTGCTCACTGCTACCACAAATCATCTTTGTTACCTTTTATCACCCACTAACATGTTACCTCTAACTTTTCTGAAGAACTGCATTCAAGTTATGCAAGGAGAAATCACTGCATGTCAGAAATTTAGAGGTAGAGGATATATGCAGGAAACATCTCCGCTGTGGTCATGGCAGCGTACTGCAGAGACGCCCAAGTTCGACTGCCACTAAACAGCTCCCGTGCTAGCAACAATCTCGCTGTGATTGCACAGACTGGGGTGGACTAATTTACCCTGCTCTTGGTTGACTTGTCAGTCCATCTCTGTCTCTCTCCCCAGTCAATGGAAGAGCCATTAGTGAGTTCAAAATCTTCAGTCAGACCTTGAGGCATTTGTACCCCAAACAAGATTAACTTCTGATATTTTGGGGTCCTTTGGAAACTCTAGTAAAGTCTACACATATCAGACAAGTGTTAGTTTCTTAAGGTCTGACTGAACTGGGCCAATCCATTTATTAGAAAAGGAACTGAATTAATGTTACAGTGCATTGTGTTCCTTTTTATATGTTTTAAAGCTAGTAACCCTCCACTGATCCATAGGTAGGTACCTCTCATGCAGCAAAAAGCACAGCTTATTTGTAGTGTTTCAATTGTACTCCCCCAAAGCCTCCTGATCTCAGTATGCCTCTGTACCATAGGAATCCTGTCAGAAAATAAGAAGGAGGAAGGTACTGAAAGATTTGCTTTCTGCTTACTATTCCTGAAGTTTATTTTTGATTAGTCCTCTGTTCAGCTGAACAAAAATACATTTCTTTCTCAATAAGTACAAAATTTTTGCTATTTTAGTGCCTATTACTTTTTGAGGTGATGTATTTTCAGGATGATATTGAGAGGTTCCTGCAATTCTCAAAGTGAAATCGTTAGACTGGAAAGACAAATGCATTTGCTTATCTTTAAGTTGTGAACATTTCTGTTGTATAACATGAAAATAGTCAGATGAGTAAAAACAATATGGGAAATACCCATGTTTTAGACAATAAAATGAAAGAAAAAGATGGAGGATGAATGTAGCAGAAATAACATTGAACGGCTTATGGGACATCATGCGTGCTTAGTAGTTTTGAGCATTAAAGTTAATCTCCTTTAGAAAGTATTTAACAGAGGTATTAGCAGATTGTATTTATTGCAGAAGTTAGTATTTGAGGAGCACTAAGCATTTTATGAAGTGCTGGGTTGAGAATGCTTGTCTGCATATGTCAGACAACTAGGTCTTTTACACCAAAAAAGCTCAGTTATCCCACTGCAGAAGTCTTGCAAAACATTATTTTGGAATGTTTTGGAATAGGAGGCACAAGAGCAAGGAATCCACCTATGTTATCAGCTGTGTTTTATTTTTGGTGAGGCTAGTATTCACTAGGATTGTTATTTACTTGTTTATAGCACTTGTGCATTGTTATTATGTAGTAGAAGACATAGTCCCCATCTTCAAGAACTGACAGTCTTAACACTGGGGAGGATAGAAATAAGCAGGGAAGGTTGGAGTATGGAAGAGAAAGCACCACATCATTATAATGACATGAAAACAATTAACACTAGTAAGCTGAATAAAATAGATAAAAATATAAAAATAAGCATGACAGGGAGATTAGGGTAGAAAGCTCAGATGATACAAAGAAGCTTATTTGGCTTTATCTACAGAACCTGATGGTCTGGTTCAATATGATAATCAATAACAATTAGTAGCTGTACTTCCTGTAAATGTTATCTTTAGAAAAAATGCAGAATTTCTTTATAGATAATATGTGATTCACCATAGAGCAAACATCACATTTAACACCTCGAAAAGTCACTCACCATTTGAAGCCTTTGCAGCTACAAACCAGAAAAGGTTCCAAAAAGTCCAATTGTAGATTTTGCCAGTTGAGTTTTGTGTCATCGTGTCCCCCGTATGGGTAGCAGGCGTCAGAAGTTTCTCCCCAAAATGTCTGCAGGCTGTGTATCTGCACCAGGAAGCTCGTAGAGGCCAGAACTGAAATGAGACCATGCAGCTACCTCATCAGGCAGAGCCCTCCATTGCTTCTACTGATAGGTCCATTCTCAACCAAAGAGGAGATGAAAGAAGCGTGCGCAGCAATCACCTGTGACTTTTGAAGTGGTGAGTCATCCTGACAAGGGTTTGACAGAGCTACTCGACTGAGTTTCCTGTTCAGCATCCTGTGCAGTTGTCTCACGGCTGCAGCTGGTGGAGCCAAGCACTTTCCATCAAAGGCATGAATAACATTTGGTCTGCTCAAAAAGGTTTCTTTCCTAATCTGTATCAGTTTAACAGCTTTTCTCCCCAGCATTGCCTGCTGTAGTGCTGGAATGTTCTGTAGCAAGAAGTGCTGTCCTCCTTGGTGGACCAAAGCAAGGGAAGGATGTTGTATGAGAAGTACAGTAAGACACCTGCATGGGCTAATGGGTCTGCAGAGGGATCAGGCCATCTCATCGTATGACGAGTATGTGCTAAAAAGGAAACCAATATGCCATTGGTTTATATGAGTATTGTAATATTGTCAGTGCTATCCTTCACCATATTCTTTATACGTCCTATAAGCCTGCCTGCTGTTTTGACAGCAGATCTACACTGGCAGTACATCATCACTGAAATGTCCATCTGGCAGCAAAGTCCTTTTCTTGCATGAAAACATTTATCATTTAAAACCATATGGATTTTCTTCCATGTGCAATAAATAGTGAATTAACTTCTTTTTTTTTGACATAAAATGTCACTTGTCATTGTAAGGTCAATTCACGTGTGTTGGTGAGGCATCTGCATTTCTTCACTGTCTGCTGAAGTCCTTGATCACCTAAATAATCCAGGGTAGCCTGAAAATTTTGCTGTGTCAGTATTCTCTTCTTCACCCTAGAGAATATTAAATCAATATTAATATTAAATGTTTTAGCAACATAAGCAAATTTGGTCTGGTGGTGGATTAGGCATATTATGGAACTGAAAGTAATCCTTATTACATAATTATTCAAAATCAGAGTGAGATGGGGAAAAATAATTGGTGTGTGTTGCATATATCAGTACAATTTGACCTATTTCCATTTAAAATACTTGTGTTCAAGGGTGGCTGATGAGGTGGAGAAAAAATGTTGCCAGTTGTTTGGAAACCAGACATAGCTATAAAACTAGAATATCTGTTTCCTTCACATTGATGTCCTAAGATTCTGTATGATAAATACTAAAGCAACAGGAAAATTATTATCTCTGCCAGGAAGAGCTTGCAGTCTAAATAGAAAAGGTCTGCATAAGGCTAGAGACAGAAATGATTGTTATCCACATTTTACAGGTGAGAATCAATGTGCAGAGGGCTGCAGTCCTCATGACTACATAAGGAATCTATAGGCAGGAGAAAGAAAGGAGAAGACATGGTCTTGTGTGTCGTCCTTCCTGTCATGAGATAAATTTCAATAAACAGATGTCTGAATGAAAAGGAAACTGTAGAACAAGTTGCTCAAAGTATATTTGCTATTCAAGGACTGTAACCTCACAGTCTTCAAGTCATTTGGATACTTTTTCCTCTCTTAATATAAGAATGTATTTTAATGATATTTAAAGTTCTTGGTTTGGGATGTTAAACAAACACTTCCCTGATTTTAATGCAAGAATGAGGCCAACAAAGACAAATGATTTTTTGAGATGCTTTCATTTCTTGTGTCCTTAATTTTTTTGAGTATTCTGAAGCAATCCAAGAGACTATGTTAGAACAGAATATTTCAGTTGGAAGGGACCTACAACAACCATCTAGTCCAACTGCCTGAGCACTTCAGGACTGACCAAAAGCTAAAGCATGCTATTAAGGGCATTGTCCAAATGCCTCTTCAACACTGAGAGGCTTGGGGCATCAACTACTTCTCTAGAAAGCCTGTTCTGGTGTTTGACCACCCTCTTGGTAAAGAAATGTTTCCTAATGTCAAGTCTGAACCTCCCTTGATGCAGCTTTGAGCCATTCCCACGTGTGCTATCACTGGATACAAGGGAGAAGAGCTCAGCACCTCCCTCTCCACTTCCCCTCCTCAGGAAGCTGTAGAGAGCAATGAGGTCGCCCCTCAGCCTCCTTTTCTCCAAACTAGACAAACCCAAAGTCCTTAGCCACTCCTCATAGGACATGCCTTCCAGCCCTTTCACCAGCCTTGTTGCCCTCCTCTGGATGCATTCAAGTGCCTTAACATCTTTCTTAAATTGTGGGGCCCAGAACTGCACACAGTACTCAAGGTGAGGCCACACCAACGCTGAGTACAGCAGGACAATCACCTCTTTTGAACGGCTGGTTATGCTGTATTTAATGCACCCCACGATGTGGTTTACCCTCTTGGCTGCCAGGGCACAGTGTTGACTCATATTAAGCCTGCTGTCGACCTGCACGCCCAGATCCCTTTCTGCAGGGCTGCTCTCCAGCCACTGCTCCCCCAATTTATACTTGTGCCTGGCTTTATTCTGTCCTAGGTGCAGAATCTGGCATTTTGACTTGTTAAATTTAATCCCATTAATCATAGCCCAAGGCTCCAATCTATCTAGATCCCTCTGCAAGGCCTCTTGTCCCTCAAGAGAGTCAACAGCACCTCCCAGTTTGGTATCATCAGCAAATTTGCTAATGGTGCATTCAGCTCCTGCATCCAGATCATTGATATATATATTGAACAGAACTGTTAGAGGGCAAGTAAGAAATGCAACTAAATGACAAAAAATTGTTCTTCCATCTCTTTCTCACCTACTGACCTAGAGCAAGAGAGAATGATGTAGAAAGCAAACTGTACTGGAATACGGATGATTTCTTTAAATGCAGCACTCTCAGATGCACAGAAATATCAGTGCAGTGCAGTCTGAAAGCCTGTTCTCCAGCGAGCGTGGAGTTAACACCAGCCTTTTTTCTATGTCCTCTGCAGCCAGTGTAGCCAACTGCATCGCATGTATCTTTATGGTCTGCAGAAGGAAAGCTACTGAGATAAATACTACGCTGTAAGATCTATGAGAGAAACAATAAATGTTTGCCAATCAACTGCCTAGTACAAAATAGTACCTCTTCATTGTAAGGACAGAGTAATACCTTTTTTGGTTTCCTGTCTTCTTAGCTAAAAAGAAAGAGTAGAGAGAGGGGGGAGGGATCAAGAACGGCAAGGCACAGGAGCAGTGTGGAGCATGTGCTTGGAGGAGACTCCACTTTGTCCTTCCTTCTTTCAGTGTCAGTGTTTGTCGGATGTGCCGTGGGGTATGATGGAAAGCGGCAGCAGCTCCCCACTCTGTAGGTGACATGTGGGCCAAGGTGATAGTGTGTAGTTGTGGTCCATGACTCCCACTGTGTGGGGCGGCGGGGAGATCACCATGAAGGTGCAAATGGTGATGGAGGCATGGGTTGTGGCACTAGCGCGGCAGTTCCTGTGGTTGTAGTAAGGTCGTGGTGGTGACGGTAGCTCTCCTGCTTCTGCTTCTGCTCGTGCAGGGAGGATGGTACGTAGCAGGAAATGAGCTCTCTAGGAGCAGGAGTGCATGCTCCTGCTGCTGCAGCACTCAGCATATCCCACCTACTGAGTTGCAGAAAGTGTGGGGGTCCAGTCCTTCTTCATTTCCTGGCCACTATCTCTACTGTTTATTTCCATCCATAGGGGTGGTTTTTCCATCCATAACAAAAATAAATGCTGCCTCCTGCCTCAAAAATGGCATGGGATAAAGAAAAAAAGAGAACCTGGAGAGAAAACAATTGATTGCAGAAAAGGACAAAAACAAAGTGAGGGCAAGGACTAGAGGGTTAAAAATAAGGAACTAGAGGAGAACACCAAGCACAGCACCCCTCACTGCACCTTTTTGTCCTTGAAAGCACCCTGAGAGCAGCAGACATTGTCCATGGATGCTCCCCCAGAGACATAATAGAGTGAGAGAACAGAAAGAGGCCCCCTTTTTGTCAGGATCCCACAACAGCCTTCCTCCTGATAGAAGGGCAGCTTGTCCAGGTCAGGAGGAGCTTAGAGCCATATTCATTTCTGCACAGATTTCCAAGTGCCAATGGTAATGAACGATGCCATTTTCTGCCAGGGACCAGAAGGGACAAGCCAGCTCCTAGCACAAGTGACCCATGTCTTCATCACCTGCAGAGCTGCTCAGCATAATCTCTTCTTAAGTGCTGATGTTCACAACTACATTTGCTCCAAACAGCACTCTGTGCTGGCTTCTTCTTCGAAGACCTACATGGCTTTGAGTTTTCCTCTTTTCTAACACCTTGCCATTTCAGTGCAGCACTCTGCACCAAACTAGAAGCTATCATCACCTTCGAAAAGCCTCCCTGAAGCAGCAGAAGGCTCTGCCAGAAGATGTTATATTCTGGACAGTGGTCGGGGAAAGGTTGATCTGCAACGTAGAGATGTGGGGCTTGCCCCCCTACCTGTTGCATGAGGCATTTGAGTCCCAGCAATCCCCAGCATGGAGGGAGTTGCTGACACTTCCCATCCCAAATGAGCATCAGTCAGGTTTAAAACTAGAGCAAGAGATTCCATGCATAAAGCTACAAAGAAAATACTGTCATTGTTGACAGTAAACACCAATACTGTACAGTTTATAAAACATTTTGAAATGCAGTGCCTGTGCCTTTTACCCTGGCAACACTGAACTATGCTGCTGCAATTTTTGGGTCATTTCTAAGAAGTTCTGACACAACATTTCTTAATGAGGAGTGAACCTATAATACATTTCCATACCAAACAACTGTGGAATTGCCACTGCAAATGTCACTTTCCAATTCCATTAGGGCTCATGCATGAGGCAAAATGTTCTTTTCTGTCACTGTGAAGACATAGCTTCAAAGAGATTTTGAGGAGCTGGTATTCAGAGCTTGGCCATGAAGGTAGCTCTCACACTATTCTAGCAGTATGTGCTGCATAGTTCTTGGAGTGCAGTTGTTGCTGTTACTGATTGTTGCTCTAATATTGATTGTTGCTATACAATTGATTGTTGCTATGCTATTGATTGATACTGTATTATTGATTGCTGGTAGTAATTTGCAATAATAGCTTGATATATATATATATTCGCTTTATTAACCGTAAGTATACTTGCTAGGGGTGGTTTTTTGTGGTTGTTTACTTGCTAGTGGTGATTTGTGTGGTATTTGTGGTAATCTGTAATAAAGCAGAGAAATTTAGAGGATAAAAGCCTCCATGTCCTTGTGCATTATGGACTCCTGTGAACTCACGGTCATGATCTCCACACACCCACAGGCTTAGAGGTATGTCAGCTTAGAGTTATGTCAGAAGTTACTGAAACTATAAAGAAAAGTCTGTGGTATCTCAAAATCTGCATGATAAATGTGATGTTATAACAACCATGATCTGACCAGACCAAAGGTATCTGTCTAGGGGTCTGACTCCCCTGCAGAGGGACTGGTTTTAATTTGGGAAGCAGAGCTTTGCCTACTTTACGAGAGACACCACACACCGCATTTGCTTTCCCCAGCCCTGGGACCACCTTTGCCTGCAGCGTGCTCATGGGGTTTGCTCCTGCTTTTAGCAATTTCCCTGCAGCCTGTTACGTAGGAGGAGGGAAACTCGTCCCTGCCTCCGCTGTCTGCAGCCCCAGATCCCAGAGCTCCCCTCTTGTAGCACAGGAGGTGTTTGGGAAGTGGGACTGACTGGCTGTGCAGCAGAGAGCCTGCAGCAGCAGGCAGCACATGCAGAGTTGCAGCTGCCTGCATGCAAGGGACGACCTGCTGCGGTAATCCTTGGGGCAGGGGGGGAGGTGGGGGCTGGAGGGATCAGGGTTGACTTTGGTGTACCTTGGCTTTGTTGTTGGGGAAACCACCAAACCGCATCAAACCAAAAATGTACAAAACCACACTGAATGGAACTCTGTAGTTTATGTAAGGTGTTGCAGAGATGCACACTTATGGTTCAGGACCTTGTTCCTGTATGGCTTTGGGTGTCTGAGAAAGGTATGCTCCAACATGGGTGGAGCTGGTGTTGTAACCAGATGTAACCAAAATTATTATTTCGTTCTTTTGTAACTAAGCAACATAGAGATAGGAGCAGGTTAGACAATGCTTTAATGTTGTGTTTGTACACCTATGGCTATGGATATGCTACTATGCCCAAAGACAATTGGACAAGGAGTAGTACGGACATGCTGCTATGTTCCCAGTACAGCCCCAGCCCATCCTGACAACGAGTCGAGGGTGGTTAGAATAATTGGTTTGTGTTAAGGGTGCCAAATCATTGTTCGGGACCATGCACCGTGAAGAAGGGAAGCAAGTTACATAAGCAAGGTGATATTGCGCATGTCCAGAAGAAGGGGTCAACTAAAGGACACACCTGTATGGCCACCAAGGACCACCAGAGACCCCCACGGAAGCCCCTCGGAGTTCAAGGACGCATGCGCAATGACCACGCAAATATGATAATTAGTTCCAGGAAATAGAATGAATATGCATGATCATTCCGGGAAATTTGATGCATATGTATGTAACTGGACAATATAAGTTTCGGCTGGTGTAACCTGCGGTATGCATGCTAGGTGGAACAATCCCCCGTGCATCCGGTGCCGTAATAAAGAATGCCTGCTTCTTAATACTACATCGGTGTTAAGGAGTTTGATTCCCGATTTCTGTTACAGTGTGGCCTACTGGGTCGCTTCTCAGTTCCCAGTAATGGCTTCCTGCACAGCACTCAGTTTGCTGGGTCTGGCTGAGACCAGGGGAAGTTAAGGCTGCAGGAGCACTTTGTGCTCTACTATGCAGTTATAGCTGGGTGACACAAAATGTTTTGGGAGAAAGTTACCCTGTAATGTGTATTGAATAAATTCATGGTATGGACAGGGAGCTTTTTGATTTACAAATTAGTTTTACAGAATACCCTCAGTCTGCATTTATTGTAGTAACTAATCATGTCAAACTAAACTTAGACATGCAAGGATGAGCAAAGACAGGTATTTTAGATAGCCCTTGGGTAGAGGAGGAAACAATAACAGAAGCCTTCCCAATCCTTTCTTGGAGAAATTAACATTATAATGGGTATTTCCCCACCTCTTTAATATCTGATCGTCTCAGGTGTTTGGTGGCTGTGGTCTACTTGTCTGACTGTCCTGACTGAAAATCCCTTTGCCCTCTCTGCTCTTAGCTCCTTTGATGACACACATTGGAGCACTAAGGACTCCAGAGGACTCAACCTGAAACAGGTAGTTGTTTCTTCTGACTCAAGACTCCTGAAGCTGAGTCACCAGACTGCCCATGCCCCTAAAAAGGCCAACCACATACTGGGCTGCATTAGCAGAATATAGCCATCCAGCTGAGGGAGGTGATGGCTCCCCTTTAGTTAACACCTGTGAGACCACATCAGGAGTACTGTGATCAGTCTGGGATGCCCCAGAATAAGAGAGAAGCTGGCATGCTGGAGTGAGCCTAGTGGAGAGGTAGAAGGCTGAAACACATGGTGTACAGGGAGAGGCTTTGGGACCTGGGTTCCCTCAGACTTGGGAAGGCTGTCTAAAACTAGGTAACAGGATAGTGTGGAGAAGACAGGAGTTGGACTCTTCTCAAAGGTGCACAGTTAAAGGACAACAGGCAATGGACACAAGTTGCAACATAGGAAATTCTAGCTTGATAAAAGGGAAAAAATGTTTTACCATGAAGATAATAAGGAACAGATGCCCAAAAAGATGGTGGAGTGTCCATCCTTGGACATACTGAAAACTTGACTGGACATGACCCTGAGCAAACTGCTCTAACTGGACCTGCTTTGAGCAGGAGACTGGACCAGGCACCTCCAGAGGACCCTGTGACTTAGATGACTCTGTAGTACTTTGAAGGGTTGTGGTAAATTTCTTTGTGTACTCGTAACACATTTAGTTTCTGTAAAATGGGCAGTTGAACCAAAAGTTCTTCCCATCATTTCCTAGTTAGGTTCATGTGTGACTTCAGTTGTTCCAGTTTGGTAAACTCCCAGTAGGCTTGAACCTGTACCTTTACCGTAGACTTCCTTGCTTAATTTTGTTGCCAATAGCCAGAGGATCTTGTCTTCCATGGGATGATTTTGTGAGTCACTGGCACTGTCAGGACTGTGATCTCATTAAAACGTTAGAAATCAGTTCTGCAAGGGTGGATAGAGCTTTTAGGCCTTTGGGTCTATAGCAGTGCTGGCTGTAGAGCCCAAGGGTCATCTTCCTCTTATTTGCACTTCCATAGTGTCCTCCCCAATGAACTGGCCTTGCTGTATACTTGGCCACATGGTGCTACAGCTGAAAATAGAAATGAGGTAGCTGGAAAAATAACTTGCCCTGTTTCAGCAGTTTTGGTTCCCTGATTTGAGTCAGGCTGGAAAATAAGTAGTGCTTATGACACAAGGGCATGACCATGCAGTGAGGAGGATGGTGAGGGTGGAGAACTGTTTAAGCTTTCATAAGGAGCACTACCTAGAACATATAACCAGAGCTGCAGGGTATGGTTCTGTGATATGTGTGAGTCAAAGTGCCAACTCAGGGTCACCAGAATCATAGAATCAAAGAATGGTTTGGGTTGCAAGGGACTTAAAGATCATCTAGTTCCAACCCCACTGCTATAGGCAGGGACACTTTCCACTAGACCACGTTGCTCAAAGCCCCATCCAACCTGGCCTCGAACACTTCCAGGGATGGGACATCCACAACTTCTCTGGGCAACCTGTTCCAGTGCCTCACCACCCTCATAGTGAAGAATTTCTTCCTTATATCTAATCTAAATCTACCCTCTCTCAGTCTAAAGCCATTACCCCTTGCCCTATCACTACATGCCCTTGTAAAAAGTCCCTCTCCAGCTTTCTTGTAGGTCCCCTTCAGGTACTGGAAGGCTGCTATAAGATCTCCCTGAAGCCTTCTTTTCTCCATGCTGAACAACCCCAACTCTCTCAGCCTGTCTTCATAGAAGAGGTGCTCCAGCCCTCTGATCATCTTTGTGGCCCTCCTCTGGACTTGCTCCAACAGGTCCATGTCCTTCTTATGTTGGGGGCCCCAGAGCTGAACACAGTACTCCAGGTGGGGTCTCACGAGAGCGGAGTAGAGAGGGAGAGTCACCTCCCTTGTCCTGCTGGCCGTGCTTCTTTTGATGCAGCCCAGGATACAGTTGGCTTTCTGGGCTGCGAGCGCACATTGCTGGGTCATGTTGAGCTTCTCATCAACCAACATCCCCAAGTCCTTCTCCTCAGGGCTGCTCTCAATCCATTCTCTGCCCAGCCTGTATTTGTCTCACTCCCTTTCTAGCCACCTGCATGTAGTTCTTTCTCTTCCCCCACTGCTCCTTCTCTGTCACTCATCTGATTGCGCTATACTATAAACTCATGCAGCTTGCTAACACAGGTAAAGAAACACCTTGCTTTTTCTGAGTTAATTTCCAGATGTGGTCAGCTGAATTGACTCCACATGTAGTTGGATAGGAACAAGAACTGTCTTGAGGTAAGTGGCAAGAAGAGGGGAGGACATAGGATGAGTGCATAGGATCTCCTCTTTTTGGCAGCAGTGACCTGTTAAATTAGCACATGTCCTACTGTGAAACGTTGTTCTAAGCCACTTCACATAGTTTCATGCTTTAACCTCTGTTTAGGTAAGGAAATTGGGAAGGGAAGAAAGCCTGTGTTAAAGAATCAGTGGGATCCTCCTGCCCATTCATTAAGTGTAGTCTGTGAGTTGTTTCTTACAGCTCCTTTTATACTGGTTATTCCAAAGACAGGTGTTGCTCTGAGTTTTGATGCATAAAAGAGGTAAATAAACATGATACTGATGTGTCATTGCCTGGCATCAAGCTATAGCTTGAGCTATATGTTAAAAGGTTGTGTCTAGATCACCAGGGGACATCCAGGTCCAAGGGAGGAATTGTCTGGGTCCTGGTGTCACAAAGCTAAGGTGAATCTTTTAATGCTACTCAGTATATGAGGGACAGAGGGACTATGTGTCCAAAGTGTGCTTCACTTTTCATGGAAGCTTTCATGAAAGCTTTGCTTTCAGGGAAGACTGTGTCTTCCCTGATCAGTGCAATTCCACAGCATTTTCAGTTTCCATACTCCTCCATGTATTGCCATGCTACTTACACCTCTCTTGGCTTTGTTTTGTTCTGTCTTTTTCTTAATCTAGATGTGCTCATAGACAGTATTTATGCGCATGTCCCACTTCCTTCCAGTTAACTGACCGTGGAGCTCAATATTACTGACTTCTGTTCCTGAAAGGTTCAGGATGTGTGTGAAGTGCAGGCAGAAGGTCACCTCTAGGAACATTGCACTGAAGAAGAAAGTGATGAATCCACCTGCTTCACCCCCTTCCTCAGATGTGAGAGTGTCATCAGGTGAGATTAGCAGAGAAGTGGTATTTATTAGCTGTCATTGCTATGGATGGAAATTGCAATACTATATTTGGCAGGACATTTAAATATTTGAGCCTCTTGCAGCCTTGCTATGTATTCTCTGTTTGTAGGTATATGGGCAAAACTCTGCACAGAAAAACAGAGGTGAAAGGTACAGCTATAGTGGTCGGCACCTCATCCCTTCTTTGTGGTGCTGGTGTGGAGAACAGCAAGTTTGGGATCAGGCAATGACTGTCAGAGTGGAAGATGGTGGAACAAACTGCTTAGGTGAAAGAGTGGTAAGACTTGTTTTCATGCAGTTACTGAACTTGGTTCACCTTTTCCCTAATAGGTGGTATGTCTTGATATAATACGTATTTAGCTGGGGAGTAATTTTAAATATAGGAGATCCAACTCTTTCAACTCATACTTATGTTCTAGTAATACAAACTTGCAGACTTACAAACATCTGATTTAGCTGAAATCCTGGGGGAGGCTGAAGTGAAGAAACTGGTTTCAGTAGGTTTACTGTAGAGCTGATGGAGAAGAGGAAAGGACAGCAAACAACTGGAATTAGGTACCCAAGTTTGCTGTCTAAACCTGGGCGATATGATCACCCACCATGCCACTATTTTTCTGTAAACTAGTGCATGTACAGCACTGAAGCACTTCTGTGCTGTTACCCAGCAAAAGGTTTTGTTCCTTAACATGGCGGACACTGGATGGTTTCTGTTGTTCTTTCTCTTTGAGTTGCAGGCATCTGAGAGCAGGGAGACTGGCTCAGAAAATGGTTATCACACTCTGGTAAAACAGGAAAAAAAACAACAGAAGCAAAAGAATGAACTAAGTGCAACAATCTAGGTAAAGAGATTATGATTAATTGATTATGCATGCTTTTTTTACTTGAGTAACTGATCTGGATCATTTTTACAGATCTTTAGGGTGAGGCTTTGCACGCTTACTCCTTTATACAGAGTAGGTCTGTAACTGACCCTTAGGCTTGAAGTCTGTATCATCACACTCCGTTCCTATCTATCTGCATTGCTTGTTCTGTAAGCTTGGACAAAAAGCTTATGAGACTTGCTTTGTGCTTCTGATCCTCTCCTGTGCTTACTCTGAGTGCCAAGGAGGGCTGATGCTAAGGACTGACATGTTTGTGTATGTGCGTTGTATATCTGAAACGACTCCTGACTTGTGCATAGACAGCTCTGCAAGCATTAAGACAGGTGTCAGTGATATCAGATGAAGGAATATGGCCACCATTCTTAAATTAAAAGCCAGATGTTGTATTAAACTCCCCTTGTCTAAGATACTACAGAAATCCTAGAGGTTGTCCTTCAAGCAATGCAGAAGAAAATGGGAAGCAGGAGGTGGTGTATCATAAACCTGTTCCCATCTTGCTTTCATTTCCAGAAATATTTTCTCTTACTGTATGAAACTGTTGGGAAGGCAGGCTTTCATACCCAAGCCTGACAAATGTTCAAAAGTGTCTCCTTCCCTGGGACAAGAGGAAGTATTTTGAAACAGGAGGACAAAGAAAGCAGTGGATGAATAGGGATTAAGGAAAGATCTCATTTGACAGACAGAAGAATAATATTCTCTCTGAGAAGGAGGCAGAGTAGTGAGGGCGGAAACACACAGCCAGACACTGCGAGTGGAAGAGAGAGAACTGCATATAACCAAAAAACCCCAAACCCTAGATCAAGGCTCTTCTCTTAGAAGCTCTCAGAGAAGCCACAGGAAGTGAAGCACTAAGTGTGAATATTCAGAAATGCAGGTACCGTGGTGTCTAAGGGTCAGACAAAAATTTGACCTCATGTTGGAAAAATGACAGCAAAGCCTGGCCTTGTAGTTACAGTCTAAGCAGATCAAATAGGTGAAGGGTGCAATCAAAATTAAGAGTCACTTGGTGGCAACTTTGGGGGAACTTTGCAATTTTGGGGAAGGGTGAACTAAGTGAAGTAAAAGTGCAGAAGGCTCTGAGTTACTGCGAGTCCTTTTCTTGGCGTGTTGAATAGCTGTTTGCAGAGCTTGCAGACTGCCTGGCTACTCTCTGCAGTTCTTTCTCTGGGCAAAAGAGGGAAGAAGAAACTATCGTGTTGCCTCAAATTGTAGCAATTTATTCTGTACAGCACAGGATCTCAAGGAACTGAAGGGTGAAATAGGAGGGGAACCCCTCTGTCCTCCACTTTTTATTGCTTACTTGCCAAAGTGATAATTGTGTTTATTCCAGCCTGTTGGGGTTCTACATCCTGTCACAACTCAAACTCTTTCTCTGTCTTTTTTTTTCTTTCTCCAGTTCCAGCTTCACCAGAAGTAGATGGTAATACTGTGTCTCCCTCAAATTTCACTCTTGCATAGTACTGAGGATAGTTCCTCATTATCTGCTTGCCTTCCTAGAAAAGAGAATGTCCAACAAGAGAGTCAAAATAAATAGTCACACGAAGTAGTAGTTTTTGGTAATGTCACATGTAAAGAAGGCCTCTGACTCATGCACTAGCTCCCAAGAGCCTTTACACTCAGTAAAAATCAATAGATTATTCACCTGCGGAGAAGAAGTCCTTGTCTTCTGGTAATCAGGGTCTGTCAGAACTACAGGGTAGAGAAAGCACAAAGAAAAACCAGCAAGAAGGAGACAGCCAGATGAAGAAAGTCTTGGAAACATTGGGTAGTATAGTGGAGCAACAAAGAGAAATGCAGAAAAGCCTGACTAAGATTTACAGCTGTTTAGAAGAGAACAAGAAGGTAGCAAAAATCCTCCTTGATCTGCCAGAAGGGAACGTGAACCAAGTCCTGCCATGACATGATTCTATACCTAGCGCAAAAGACACACCTAGTGTTTGTGCCCGTTTCACCAAAAAGTTAATCTGAAGTGAGGCAGAAGAGCAAGTACCTGGGAAGTGAGAGGCCATCCACTGTTTCCATTTTTTCTGGTTGTAGCAAAAGATTTGTGCCAGGTTCAGAAATCCTTTTTCTAAACTGGCCCATCAAAGGACAGACCGCTGTTTGTTAGAGTGTTTTAAAACTAGGACTAGCTGCATGTTTTCTTGAATTAAGAAAAAATATATGGAGAGCTTCTTTTGTGTTCCTATTTTTTTGCCTAAGTTTGCATTTTGATTGGAGAAATTAAAACAAAAAGCCTTTGCATGCAGTAGGCGTATATTTTGACATGGCCACACCAAGAAAATACAGACCAAATGAAGGGTTTGGACATACTGACCTAATAATTCTTTCTTAGATCATGTCTCAACTGTAGTAGTTGAAGATAGCTTAAAAATGGGTAGTGATTTCGGGGAGTGTGGAGCCATCTCCACAGCTCCTGCCCACCAGTGAGAGCCGTGCATCCATAAGTAGTTTAGTACACTCCCAGTGGCTTGTCGCTGTCGGGTGTCTGCTCTTGGAGAAGTTTATGTGTTAGCTTCAGAGTGGCTGTAACATGTACTACGTTTCTTCAGCGTAAGAGGACTCGACCTTGTAGGCTTTCCATGGCTTTCAGGGTTGTCTGTAGTTAGCTCACTGCCGGCACTGGTGGGTGCAGTGTGCATTGCTCTAGAGAGCCAGCTCTGTGGGTACAGTACAGATTTCCTGAGCACAAGGTGATACCACTTGTAAAACACGCTGACTCCAGTATATAGGAGCATGTTGACTCTGTAATGTAACAGTTGTCAGCATAGCCTGCCGCAGTTACTAACCAATTTAATTTTTCTCCTGCAGCTCCAGATAAGGCCTCTCACCTTTATTTTTTTTTCTTTTTTTTTTCCAGTGAACCCATTCAAGGCAGTGGCACATAGCAATGCACCCATCATTGCTGTTCTGGTGTGACTTTCAGATGTTGCTTCAGCTGCAGCTTTGCAAAGTGTGGCATCAGCAAGTGCGTTGCTAGTCTTTTGAACAGCCCGAGTGCTAGTTTGCTGGGTGGGTGATTTCAGTGGGGCTAGTCCGGTGATCAGGATGCTTGAGAGTTCATTGTTTGGAAGAACTTGGAACACTTTTATCCTTGTAATTTGTTTTCAGTACTAGCAAATCAGTGTCAGATTTTGGCAAGAGGACTGCTTCGTCATTTGATGGCATCTTTTATTAATGGGGTAGTTATGCCTTTATTCAGTTTTCATTCCTCTAGGGTTGGGAGACACTCTGTTCCTTTTTGCGTTGGCACTATTTTGTTTCTCTCAAACATTTTAAAATGTGTTTTGTGACTTACAGGTTGTTGCCATAGATCACTTACGCACTGTGTAATAAACCAGTTGTTCAAAACACGATTGAGTTTCTTTCTCACTTGTTGAATGGCTACCAGGGAATGAGTTAGGCTGTGTGTTATTCCAGCCCCCTGCACTAGGAGCTCTAGGGAAAGGTACAGGATATGGTGTGTCCATGTGTCTTTTGTGATATAACTTAGAAAAGTACAGACTGTATCATGGTGTGTGAGAATGTGGAACTGTGCTCTCAAAATGTATTAATATAAAGCTAGGAAATGCTAACAATTTCTGAAATGCTTCTGAAAGTTTTGATCCGTTTTACTGCACATCAGTGAGTCAGTAGTCTTATCACTGAAATTTTTTAACAAGATCTTGCCTCTTCTGTGTTCAGAAATTAAGTTCTTGTTGTTTTACAAGGACCCTATCTTGTCTAGATTTTATCATTCTGCCTATGTAATCTACTTTCACATCAGAATGAACTCAGACTAATTTCTTGACTAGACAGTTTCTTGACTCATTGTGGTCATTGTAAATAAGACCTGACTGAAACCAAAGCACAGAACCACATGATTTTTATTCCATTTGCTGTAAATTATTTGCTGAAATTCAGTGGCAATAGTAGGGCACAGCTATTGACAGGTACATGAATGGTGTTTGCCAAACCTTCAGATTGGTCTGCAGTCACTGAATTGGTCCAAAATATAAAGAAGCTTCTGTCTTTACCATAAAGTACTGATGAGTTCAGTCGTACAAAAGATTGTCTTTCTATATCTCCACTGTGGTTGGGAGGGACAGGCAAGTGGCAGCCCAGCTGAGGAGCTGTAACTCGGCACGAGGAGCTTCTGTGAAACGGTGTTGATCATGCACCGCAGAAAAAAGGTAATTCTTCAAACTTTGGAGAATGACAGATGTCACAGATTCTTCACTGGGGTAGACAGCAGGTCTTCTGTAGAGACAGGATTCACCAGGTAGGAGCTTGTAAGAACAGGGTTTTGCAACTTCCTGTATCTTCTTAATAATGCAATTCTCTCTGGTGGACAAATGAAGAAAACACATGAGAAACGCCATGCAAGTGAGTTCAGGTGATCTGCAAAACCAATGAATGTAGGGTATGGCGTGAAGCTGTAAGTGACAATGTGACCTTCAAGAGGTACTAGATCACAAAAGGTTCTTCCTGGGTGGAAAAATAAAAGGGTTTTTAAATCCTTTTATGTTTGGTGCCATAAACAGCTGAAGCAATGAGATGTCTTGCCCTCCCCATATGCACACCAGCTTTCATGCTCTTTGGATCCCTCTGAGACTGGATTTACTCTGTCAGCCTAGAAATAAATGATGCATTGTTTTCTTGGGTTGATTTTCTGCTGAACTAGTGAGCTGTATGGGCTTCCTACAACTCCCTCTCGGTGGTGGGGAGCTCTTGGTTGTGAATGTGTCTTTGTCTTTCTTATAAAACTAATAACAGAGCATGAAATTCCCCTGTAGGATTTCTAAAAGGATGTTTTTTTGACTGTCCTGTTGAAAAATCATAGCTGGTTTGCAGATGGATGAAGAATTGTTTTATGTCCATTTATACCAGTGTTTAGACAAGATTATATGCTCACAAAAGAGAATCTGGGGAGACTTGGACTGTAGTCTAAAGTGAAGAGCTCACTTCAGTAGTAATTGCAATGAAATTAGCTTTCCTTGTCTGCAGTAATAGAGTCTGGAAGATTTTTCTAGTCCTCCCTCAAAGCCCTGTCCTTGGGCAGAAGACATTTGTCAATGTTGTGTAATTGCAGTTTACCCTATCAAATTCTTTATGCTTGAGACATAGTAATTAAGATTCAACAGAGAGCAGGAAAGAGTAGATACCTGGCAATTACATTCTACAAAATGTTTTCTTAAACTGTAAAGGGGTGAGATAATTACAGTAGATAGGGCTTAGTATGTCAGAGCTCTTCGCTATATACCTTCCATTCATTCAAAGATTTTAATAGTAAGCCAGAAAAGAAACCCACTTTAAAATCTGACAGTCATGGTAATGCCTTCAGCATTTTTTCTCACCTTTTATGGAATATTCAGTTGCTTTGCAAGCCTACTTGGTGTGTCCGAACTTCGAGGTGCATGTATACCAGCTAGAAAACCTCTCTTTTTTTCTGAACACACACACATACAGGCACTCACACCCAGGCTTTAGCTCTTGAGTGGATGTTTTCATTTCTTTCATGTTACTGACTCAGGCATCTAATTTGTAGAGCAGAGTTGGTGCCTGGACACAGCCTTGTGCTTTACAGTTCCTGGTGATTAGCGAAAAGTATTTCACATCCCATTCTAATACACCCAGTTCTTCCAATGTGCTGTGTAGGGAGCTGAGGGGCTCTGGATTAAAGTGGAAGCCAAGGACCTGATGCTCGGATACTTGAGGACCTTGTATTTCTGCAATGTGCAAGGAAGCACAATCCAGATCTACACAAGCTAGGACTGTCCAGATGTGAATATTTATAGGATACACTATGAGGATATATTACATGCAGCATGAAAGTAATTTAACTATGGCAGCATGGGGCTGTACTTGAGTTCGCCCTTCCTATCTGTACTGGGCAGTATAGCTGCTGTGATAGGCAGGCTTGTGAAGCCAGCAGAGGCTTTGGCTGTATGTTATACAGTGGGGTTCTGGATTCAACTTTTAAGTCCAGCTTTGTTATTTGCATTTTGTTAATGTGGTGGATGGATTGCTTGCAGAAGCTTTGAGCAGCCCCTGTGCATTGTTTTTGTTGTCAGTGAGTCAGCACAGATCCTGTATGTCTGTTCTGAAGAGTGTCCCTGACATAATGGCTGCAGCATTGGAAAGAAGCAATAAGAAAGTACAGAGAGAAAGGGAGGTGGAAGCACGGATAAGGTTTCACCAGACAGATGATTCTGAGTTTTGTGGTAAGTGCTAAATAAATGCAGTAAGGAACAGGAAGTCAGGGGCAGATATTGTATGTGGTAGGCTGGACATGACTATCAGTCAGCATACACTTGGTGGAAAAATGCTATGAGTATCTTGGCAAGAATCATAATGAAGGTGTTTTTATTTTTAGGAGGAAACAGTGAATGAAGGCAAGGTTCTTAAAAAAAAAATAATTTAAAAGCCCAGAAGCTGTTGTGTCTGCTAACAAAAAGCAAGTACAGCAGAAAGTGGATGAATAGCAGCCAAACCAGAAACATACACAAAACAGAAAGAAAAAATCAAACCCACCCAAAAATGAGACAGGGAAAAAAAAGAGGGGGGGGTGTGTGTACAAAACACATACTTTTGTCTCTTTGTGCTGAAAGCTTTCTGAGTACAGCTGTCTCTTCTTACACAGCTGAACTGCTCGTGTTCTGGATAGGGTGTTCTTCTGTTTTCCTTCAAAGGATCAAGGAAAGCCCAGGACCCTCTGCATCAAATATTCTCATACCATGGTATTTATTTTGTTGCAAGTAATTGTGGACTCCTGCAGGAGCTGCACTCTGATTGTCCAGGTGCAGAGTACAACTTGCTTCCAACCTGAGATAGTGACTTGAACCTCTACCTACCCAGCTTATGTGGCTGTCACAGAGGAGAGTCAAATGACTTAAAAGGACTTGCAGGAAAAGTATGCAGGGGAAACTGAGTAGATGTGATTTGTGCCTAGTTGAGTGCAAAATGAAAAATGAGGGGGTTTTCTCTTACTATGGCGTCTGTTGTCTCACTGTTACAGCTTGCATTTAGCTTTACATGCAAGGTAGGTAAGCAAAAAACCCAGGAAATTACATTTGAGAGAAATGAACAGCAGCAGCACCTCATTGAACAAAGGAGAATTTGCAGGAATCACCTATTGTTTTAAAACAAGTTCAGGCAAACAGAACCAAATGCGTTTTAACTACAAGAAAGGAACTTCAAGAAAGGCGTTCTGTGATCTCCAAGTGTGCAGAGATGTCTGGGCAATGTGACAGAAAATATTAGGGTATCCATGTACCATACGGTTTAAGCTAATGGCAGTTTATAGAAGGCTGTGAGAAGTTCCAGTGGGAATATTACATGAGGTTTGTTCCTTGCATCCCTTTAAGGAAGTGTTTTTTGGGTCACAAATCTTATACTTAGAGAGATAGTCTACTGTAACAATTTTGTATTTAGGAAGGTACAGCTGAGCTTCTGTTATGCATTTTCCAATTGGATCTTACTGTAAAGAAAAAGCAAAATGGGAATAAATTGTGAAGATCTGCTTTGTGGAAGGCTAAGATTTGCAGTAGTTTGGGCTCATTTTCTGTTAAGAATAGAAAACAGAAAGCCCGTCTTTACCTTGGATAAATGAAGAAGTAAAGGAGAAAGCAAGATGATTTGCATCTGGCTTCAACTGAATGTACTAGTATCCCCTGCAAAATTGCTTATGTAAAGTAAATGGTGATCTCTCCACTCAGTGCTGTTTCCCTGTGATGATGTTCCATTGCCCAGTTCAGTAGCAAGTGTGTATATTCCAAGGTCTGATTTCCTCTGGCAACTAAAAATGGAAAAACCCTATATTCTATTGAACCTTTCCATTTATTTAATTCACTTCAATATAAAAGTGTGTGACTCCATGAAAATTCAGCTTCATTTTGGAAGTGTTTTCCTCAAAAGGTAGAACTGCTGTACATGAGTGCATGTATTGTACGTATGATTTATTGCAATGCATTGAATAAATGTGTGCTTACACACATTTTTCTGCCAGTAAGACTTAGAGTTGTATCAATTACATAACTCCCACTGAAAACAAGACTAAATGCAAAAATCTTTATTTGTTGATCTATAATGGTGTCTTTTCAAATAAGGAGTAATAATTCTGTTTCCTGCTAAAATGATCAATGATGCCCAAAATATTGAAGCAGAACCACTACAAAGAAAAGGCGTAAAAAGCATCGGCTATCAGCAAATCAGTTAGCAGCAGTGAGAGCTGCAGCTGCATGCAATCCCACAGCGGCAAGTGGGGCTTGTCTGAAAGGTGGGTACCCTCGGGCCACGCTTCCCTGGTGTTTGCGGCTGGGTGTCAGTGGCCTGCCTTACCCTAGCTGTGCAGATATGCCCTCTCTCCTCCGCCCTCTCCCCATTTCTCCACCCTATGGTGGCGTGTCTCTTGCTGCGTGGAATGACTTTTTCTTCCTCTTCCAGTCATGCAACAAAGAGTTTTCCCTTGTGCTGAGGCCCTCAAGGTCCCTCCCAGTGTGATGGAGACAGCCTTGCCAGGCTGCTCCTCCAGAGCTGCTCTTCCCACCTCTTCGTCTCTCTTCACCACACATGGGGCCCCACCAAGTGCTGGGACCGACCTCCTCACCCACCTCCCCGACGCCTGGCCAAGGTAGCCAGGAAAAGCAGAGTGGGCAGGTGGGTCCTGGCCACTGTGGGGCCTGCTGGCAGGGAAGTCAGAGTCACTGAAACCAGCAGCTGCCAGGGCTCGTGTCTCGCCTCTTCCCAGGCCCTGAGTAAATGCTTCACTCCTCCTTGCCCTGCTGCTCCCCTTCACACAGTGGCAATGATGCCCCACTCCCAGCACCCTGGTCTCTCTGCTGGTGCTGGCAGCTCTGCTTAGTTTTGGTTTCAGGTCCTCATGTGAGTTCAGCAGAGGGGAATTCCTTTCTGAGGCAGAGGAGGAGAAGGGCAGGAAAGGGAGAGGAGGGCCTCGCGTGCAATCAGCTGGCAAAGTGGGGAATGAGGAGGCTGGAGACATTGGAGAACACCCTGCGCCACTCATACAGTTCTCAGCAAGCTGCCATGTGGCTTGTTCAGGTGCTGGGCTTACCAGTGCTGGGTGAGATGAGAATATTTGGCATTAGAAGAACACAGCTGGTATTTACAACTTTGGCACCCCTTATTTCTTTTTGTTATCATAAAGCAAAGTTGCTTGAAATTTTGCATGCCAGTTCTTTGCAAAAAGTAATATTTTCTAAGACTAATGAGACCTTGGATGATACAGGGAGCAATGTAGAGTGGCAGTACCTGAGCCTTACTACACCCTCATTAGCCATGGGAAACCGACATCTAGCACCTTGGGTTTTTGGGAAGGTCGGCGTATTCTCCCCAGAGCCTCTTCAGTGTGGATGGATGGACCGCTTCAGAGAGATTTTCACACCAAGAACAAAAACCTCCACAGTGATTACATCTAGCTCTTATAAAGGGCTCCAAGGCAATCTGTTTGCTTCCTTCTTGTCTTGCATGGCTAGGCTGAAGTGAAGGACAGCCTGTCTGAGAGGTTCAGGACACTTCCTGCTGATCTGTGGAGAGCTGTCCGAAGAGGGCTGCTGCCCTTATGTACTATCTCTGCTTCTTGCTTCTCTGTGTTGATAATATCAAAAGCAGTGAACAATATTCTGTGCATTCCTAATATTAAATCCCAAGTAGATAATACTGATAGGTATCACTAAGGAGCTTTGCTGTTGCAAATGCTTGAATGGCATATAAAGTTACTTATAATTGCTATAGTAATTTAACTAAAATTCTAGCTAGATGAAAAACATTTGCTTCCAGAAACAATTCCACTGGGTTAAATTAAAAGTATGAATCAATGCTGACCAATGTGATGGAAGTTGAGTTGAAGCCAGGGACTAAACCAGATGCTTGATACCCCAATTCCCGAACTCAGAGTCTGTCACCATTATCAGTGAGTCTGTGAAAGCAAACCACAAGTGTATAGTGTAGCCCGAGAAGAGAAGCATGGACAGGCAAGATGGTATGCCTTTGGTAGGCAGAACAGTTTGCAAAATTATGTGTTTTATTTCTACCTGTTTTTACGGTGCATGATTTCATCATTTGTGCTTTCATGGTTTGCTTTTGCAGCAAAGAATGATGGATTTCAAAGAGGAAATTAAACTCTTTTCAGATACTTATGTTAGTGAGACCAGTTCTACCTTATCTGCAAGAGCAGGAATGACAGATCTTCAAGGTGTCAGGTGCTTCCTGAGCTACCTGCACTGGCAGCCCATGAGACTCACCACATCTTTGTTAGTTATAGTAACATCAATTCAGCCTCAGTGAGGAACCTTATCCAGAGCCTAGAAGCCACAATTCCTAATCTGAAGGCCTGTTATCGTGCAAGGGACTTTATACCAGGTAAAACAATCATTGAAAACATGGTTGAGGCCATTCGAGGAAGCCAGAAAATTGTCTCAGTCCTGAGCCCTGACTTTGTCCAGAGCAGGTGATGCCTTCTGGAAGCCAATCTGTCTGTCTTCCAAGACTGTTTAGAAAGGAGGCCAGTGATCCCCATCATGTTGGTGCCCTGTTTTGTGCTGCTGCACCTCACCCGTTTGACTTATATTGACACCAGTGACGTCCACTTTTTGGATAAAGTTATCAAGGCCATTTGCACTCCCAGCCACGAGATGAAGAATGCCACTATGGTTCTTTATAGCCTTCCATCCCTTTACAATGGGAAATCCCTCCTGGCTCTACCTACAGTGGATGATCAGGTCATTCCAAGATGGAGAGGAGGCACATTCAGTGAGGCACTGCCTGACCAGCTGAAGATAGTCTGTGAACATACTGAGGTCTACAGAAAGGCCATCTGGATGATTAAAGAGGCATCATCTAGGGTATCACCTTGTTCATCAGTCAGTATTATCTTTGGGATATCAGCTTGCCTGTTAGGAAGCTTATATTTGATGATTGCCATCTTCTTATTTGCTTCATTAGGCCACGACTCTGGTGACTCCTATAAAACTTTCCTTGGCTGTATTATGGCCTTTGCAAGTTCGTGTACCTTTTCTGCTTTTGTTAATTGTACCTACAACTACAAAATCAAATCCGCTGATGAGAAACTTCTGGAGATGTCCCAAGTTGCTGGTGAGGCCAACTCATTGCTGATAAAGAATTCCCTGATGGTTGGCTGTGATTCCTGAGTGAAGCTCCAGTTAGTTTACGTCTCCCTCGCAGGGTGCAGAAGGCTTTTCTCAGAGACTTTTGGAGAGGGAGAACCCTCTGCCAAAGAGATGTGCCAGCAAGCCTTGCACTATTTCTCCTCTGATTATGCCTGTTGTGTAGTCAAGAGGCACTTCCAGTTCTCCTACTCAGGGACCACACCAGGGCACTGGGATAAAGGCCCTGTTTTTGCCAGTTTGTTACCCACTGCATGGAGGAAGGGTCCTGGCACTGGATAGATAAAAGATAAAAGAGAACTGTGAGAAGCTTAGATGCTGGAGAGTTTATACTCTGAGCAGTTGGCAAGATAGATATGTAGTGGACACTTAGTCTCACCAGTCCTTTTTCTCTTGACAAAAAGAGCTTTGGGTAGCAGCAAGAAAAAGGGATTCTCTTCTATTTTCACTTGACCCTCAAGGAATTTCAAGACGAAAGTATCTGCACCCAAATGTTTACAGTGTAAATATCAAAGGGAAAAAAAGTCCTTTCTTCATCTACTGAGGTAGCTACACTTATGTACAGCCCTGAGGAGCTGCCCACAAGAAAAAGGTTGGGGAAAAAAAGTGTAAAATACAAAGTGGTTGGAAGTGCAGACATTCAAGCACACAGCAGGGGGCTCGCTAAAGGCTAATATAGGGCAAAATGTCCACTAGAGAACTTTATTTACCCTCCATTCTAGGCTTATTTGCAGGGGACTTAAAAAGAAAAGGCTAGGTGATTTACTGTCTCTTGAGCACAACATGTTCTTTACTACATCCCCTTTAATTAATCTTCACTGTAGGTTGTACAAAACAAATGTGACAAGTGCTCACCTCCAATTGTAGTCTTGACAATGTCTATAAGGAATTGCCTTGCTGTATATGAGTGTGGGGTAGGAAAAAAAGAGTACTAGTGAAAAGGGAAGCAGTGGGCAGAGCTGAGCAGCAGTGGAATCACCAGAGACCACTGTGGATTCTGGAAATTCATCCCTTCTGGACAGCAGTGTCTTTAGATGGATGCCATCTGCGATGCGCCCCTTTCTTTCTGGCCTGGAGAGCTCCAGTGAGAGCAGCTGGGGAGCAACAGTGGTGTGTTAGAAGGACGAATCCCTGACTCGTCCTTATCAGGGGCAACATTTTTAGTCCACATGGAATATTTTACAAGCCTGATTTCTGGCTACATCAAGATGTTCCTTCTCTCTTCTGCACCTCAGTGACCCTCTAAACTGCAGTGGGTCATCGGTTATTTTCAGATGGTAATTGTTGGATATATACAGTTACAGGAAAAAGAAAGGGATGTTATGCAAGGGGCCTGACTTACTGTGGCGGGGAAGGAAACCTGGAACAGTTGCACTGACATTCTGGTACCACTGGGCACCACAAGTTGTGCAACTTCCCAAACCAAAATTGCTGGGTCCCAGATGTTCAGTCATGTTGTTGCCACTCCTGCTGCTGGCCTGCCCAGCCCAGGAATAATACTGAGACGTCTATCCAGATACATCTTAACTGGAGACCTAACTGAGGTATCAGGGATATGAGGCACTTTTGTGGATAGGTGATGGATCAGGGACCAGTACCTTGTACTTACACTGCACTATTTACTTTTCAACTCTGTACTTTTTTGTCTTGTTAATTTTTAGTGAGGCATTTTTAAAAAGGCAACCCTTTTTAGTAATGGCTGTTTAGTCAATTTTGTAGCTATTCTGTCTTTGATGGCTTGAGTTTTGTATTGCAAGAAATGCAAATACTTTAAAGTTATTTGTATTAAATCCTACCAAGATATAGAAGATTTCAGGTTCCCCAATTGGTTGTGAAACTGTCAGCTGCCAGGCTCAAGCCTTTCTGAGATTTTGAAAATATGCAGAATATTTTTGTGCAGATACTTTTCCACAGAACATGTTTTACAGCTCAGAAAATCAAATATAATTTTGACTGGCTCAGTGGCGTACCTTCAATCCAGAATGACTGAAATAGTTTAGAACAAAAGTAAAGCCAAATTCTGCTTAAGCACAATGAACTTAAGGAGGGATTATATAGGATATAAACAATGGCAACATTTGGTCCACTGTATCCATCTACAAGTTTTTAAAATAAAGGCTTATAACAAAACACTTGGATAAAAATCAAGGTAATATTGTTATTCTTTGTTTGTTCTACTTGCCTCTTTCATTTGTATTGCTGCTTAGGGGATCATTCATCTCTTAAGTCTTAAGTACACTTCAGCTGAAAGATTTATTTATAAATAAAAAGGGTGGTACTTTCCATCCAACTTGCAAATTCAACTTGGATCCAGGAAAGCAAAGCTGGGCTCTTAAGCATTCCTGTCCTAAGCTACAGGCTCATAATTCACATGGTTAAATGATAAATTTGATTAAAAGAGGACAAACACTTGCTGTTTATAGTAACTAGTAACAGCATCAGCTTTGTAGCGTACAGCTCTGCTGGCTTTGCATATCCAAAAGAGTGAGGAAATCCCTGTGTTTACACTCTCCAGTTTTGTGTTTTCAGTTGTCAGCATATGCCACAGTATCATAGCAAAACATGGTTTGTTTCTTGTTTTTCTATTGCATAAGATATTTGCAGGTTGCTTTATAGGTAAATGGACATGTTTTCTTTTTCCTCATGAAACTGATCAAAACCCGCCACCATGCTGTCTGAAACATTAAGATTGTGTAGAGAAGAGAAAGAAGAGAGAAGAGAAGAGAAGAGAAGAGAAGAGAAGAGAAGAGAAGAGAAGAGAAGAGAAGAGAAGAGAAGAGAAGAGAAGAGAAGAGAAGAGAAGAGAAGAGAAGGGAAGGGAAGGGAAGGGAAGGGAAGGGAAGGGAAGGGAAGGGAAGGGAAGGGAAGGGAAGGGAAGACGAGAGAAGAGAAGAGAAGAGAAGAGAAGAGAAGAGAAGAGAAGAGAAGAGAAGAGAAGAGAAGAGGAGAAGAGAGAAGAGAAGAGAAGAGAAGAGAAGAGAAGAGAAGAGAAGAGAAGAGAAGAGAAGAGAAGAGAAGAGAAGAGAAGAGAAGAGAAGAGAAGAGAAGAGAAGAGAAGAGAAGAGAAGAGAAGAGAAGGTTCAGGGGGATCTTGTCAATGTGTATAAATACCTGATGGAAGGGAATAAGGAAAATGGAGCCAGACTCTCCTCATTGATATGCAGTGAAAGGACAAGAGGCAATGGGCACAAATTTAAATACAGGAAATTCCACTTAAACATAAGAAAAAAAAACCTTTTACAATGAAGTTGATTGAACATTGGAACAGGCTGCCCAGAGAGGTTGTGGAGTCTCTGTCCATGGAGCCACTCAAAACCCTCCTGGACACTGCCCTGAGCAACCTGCTGCAGCTGACCCTGCTTTCAGCAGGGGGTTGGACTGGGATGATTTCCAGAGATGCCTTCCAATCTCAACTACTCTGGGCTTCTGTGATTCTGCAATTTTGATATAGCTGATCACGTGCAAAGCAGAAAGAAATGGGTCATTCACAGCTGAATTGCTGTATTATTGCTGAAGAAAGCCTATTTGTTTTATGATAAGAGCCCTATAGTTCCCAGGAAGAATTTTACTGAGGATGTTACATTTATCTTTGTGTTATTGTTTATACATAGCCTAGAAGTAGCATTGTTCATGTGCGAGTGGTATGACAGCAGGGGTGAAAGAATGTTCAGAAAGACCTTGCCATGCACAGCAACAGTTGATTTTTAGGTATGTATTTCACAACATCTGAAAAAAGGAAGGAGAATCCAAGGGAGGAAGAGCTCACCACTTGTGCCCATCTGCCAGCACTTGGGTGAAGAGGAATGGGGTTTGTCAGAAAGAGCAGCTTCACCATATGTCCATTAAACCTGCCTGCCTGCCCTGTCTGCTTTGGCACATCATCTCCAGCAGTCTGTCTGGCCAGGGAGCAGCTTTCCATCACAGTCACTGACACATGTCTGTTACTCATCCTGCCATTGGCTTAGGTACTATCTACTGGCTTGTGTTTGACCTGGAAGTGAAAACAAGTAAACATGGAGAGTGCACAGGGAGAAACCGGTCACTCTCATATCTCCCATTTGATTCCCTGTCTTCTTTGCCTTAGTGTGGTCACAGACGGGTATCTTATCTCCTAGTCTACTGATTAAAAATAAGAGCCACCTCCTTCTGCAGTTTTGTAAACTGAACATATTGAGCAAATAATGTGTACCCCAAATAAATAAAAAACCCACCATGTTTTAAATGAAAGGTGATGGAATGATTTTGATTGTTTCAGTGTTTTGCTTTTGCTTTTGCAAAATGTCCTTTCTTGTTTGCAATAAAAAAAAACCACAACCAAACAGACTTATTTAGTGTCTCCTATCACAATGTGTCTATAGTTTTACATATTTACACCATAGTTTGTCTTCAAGCAAGGAACAGAAATACAATATGACACTTAAATTCTAGCCCAGCTCTCTGCCTCACTTGTGCTAATGTTTGTGAGTTTTGTGCCTTTTTTTCTGATGCGTATGTCTGCTGTAAACCCTTCTAGTCACTGGGCTGAACATCTGTGTGTGAGGGCCCCAAGTGCCTCCTCCAGCCTCCCAGGGGTTTGGCTGCCAGGGCTCAGGGCCAGCTTGGAAAGAGCACAGCTGGTGACCTTGAAGAAGGCTGTTGTGAAGAAAGCAAGGGCTGAACCCCCACACCCCTTCCCCCCTTCCCTGGGAGCTGTTTTAGGATGAGGGTCTCCCATTAAGTCCTGCCTGAGCTACTGCTACAGATGGTTCACAGTCATGCCTGTGCCTGGCCGTGTACCCTGTTGATCCACTCCCTTCCCCTCAGACTGACTTCTCGGCTTAACCTTGGACCTGCCTTACTGCTATGGACCTGCCTGGCAGTCACTGGGCTGTGTCTGACCCTGGTTACTGTCTCCAGACCTGATCCTGACCCTGACTTCCTGGCTTAACGTCTTGACTTGGCCTGTCATGGACCTGGCAGCTCTGTCTTTCTGTGGTGGTCTGGTCTCTGGGCTGAACCTGGCTGCCACCATCAGTCCTGCCCTGCTTGTCTCACCTGGGCTGTGTGGAACTGGGCCCTTCCTTGCTGGGGCAGCCACTGCCTCCACCAGCCATGTTATCGTGCATGGCTCCTGGCTCCTCTTCCCTTAGGGAGAAGCTGGCCGTCGCTGTGCTTTGACACTATCTGTCAAAAAAATGGATCTTTGGTTTCCTAGCTCTTCCTTCTGTCCCTCCTCATCACTTTTTCTTTTTCCTGAATCTTATGCAAGCTAGTTTTTCTCAGAAGTTCCTATTATCAGATAGTGAGAAGACTTCCAGTTTCATTGGCCCATTCATCTTTGGGAAGACTGTATAGTTATCACTGTACTCTGAAGGTATAGTCAGAACTGTCTGCCAAAAACATTCAGACCTTAGATTTTGATAGCCCTCATGACTGGACTAACTCACACAATGCAGCTATCCTCTCGGTCTTACATGGTGTCCACTGTGACCTGCATCTAACTTTTAGTTTTTATACACATACATAGGTAACACACACTGAGTCATACCTATCCATACAGCTCTTTCCCAAGCATTAAAATCATGTACCTTGTGCTTTGTTCTTCTCTGCCATTTGGGGCTTCTTAAGAGTAACAATTTGTGGGTAAGTCTTGTCTTTCCAACCTGCACCAGTTCTGGGACGCTGCGAGAGCTCTGCTAAATCATCGCAGGTCTTTCCCACCAGAGCACACTGTAGTGCCACACTGTAGTGAAGTTTCTAAGCAGCTCAGGCAACTGAGCAACACTGAAGACTGAGAAAGAGCCGAAAAAGTTAAATGAAGAAGTCCAGCGGTTGAGTGGTCGGCACTGGAGCAACAGTCCCAGTACAACCAAAGCCAACGTGGTTAAAATATTCCTGCAATCTGATGACAGCTTATGGGATCTAATATCAACTCTACTTATTGGTCCAATGCAAATTTTTGTAGTTCTGGTAGATTTATCATAAATTTCATGATCATTGGCATTTTCCTTAACTTTCCGGCTCCTGGAAACACCTGAATGTGTAAGAACCCATCTGTGTTTTTTTAAAAGGAAGCACCTAGTGCCTATGCTTGGAGAAAAGGGATGAGAAAGCAACCTCCACGTAATTTAATGCTGAGAATCAGAATAACTGAAGTCAAAATAAATTAGTATTATTTTAACAAAAAATGTGTCACTCAGCCCCTTGGGAGCTCACACTGTTTGGTCCCAGCAATATGGCAGGGACCACGAATGCATCTGACAGCAACAAGTGCTTGTTAGCAATTTTAATAGAGAAGCTATGGAGGGCATGACAGGCTGGGTAGCTCTTTGGTATCTCTATTCACAGCTGGTTTCATCTATTTATGCCCTGGGCAGCAGCAAATTCTGAAGGGAGTAAAGACTGTGCCTTCTCTAAGAGCATCCAAGCATGCTCAGCTGGGCAGAGGGAAAGGAGATGCTTCTGGCATGTAAGGCAGGGGTTCTGCAGGATATCCAGTAACTCAAAAGACATTTGAGTGGCAGCAGAGAAGAGCTGTGCAGCTTCATCTTGGCATTAATGAAAAAAAGCCTTATTTTCTATTATTTTCTAAGCATTCTGAAGTCGTTGTTGGAACCCAGAAAAGTATGGCAAGCATTGCTGGACTGACAATAGACTGGAGGAAAGGAAGGTGCTATGTGTGGAGATGACTTGTTCATAATTCCCTTGTATTTGTCTTTTGTTTGAATCTGGGGTCATTGTCATACATTTGCACTAGTAAAGGTTAGTTTTAGTGATTAAAAAAGCCCTTTGGGATGCATATAGTAAGGTAAAAGTGCAGACTGGTCTATTCTAAAGCTATAGAGGTGAATCTTTGCACAACGAAAGTCCCTGCACAGATGGCAGTCTCTCTGCCTTTTGGAGCTGCCCTGGAGTTTCCATGTTAGGATAAGTGGTCAGTGACTCTGTGGGATGCTTGCTCTGGTTTTGCCCATGCATACTCACTTAGGAACTCTTTACATCTCCTAATCAGCTATTTCCGACTGTGGAAATAAATAATGATTGATTCCCTCTAGACTTTCTGATGAAAAAGCAAAATGGCTTGTGCTACTCTTGTTTTGGGTTTTTTTTGGTGAATTGTGTTTGTTTGTTTGTTTTTTGAACTAGAAATGCTAGAAGAGTAAAATCTGGTCTAAGGAGATCCCACTGAAGTTCTCCATATCAGTCATGGACAAGAGCAGGTGGCCTGTTATGTCCCCAAAGAACCAGGTTGGCAAGATTCAGAGCTGAATAGACGACTCCTCCATTTTTTCTGTTAAATACATGTGAATAAAAATGGCAAAGATTTGACTAGTCAGAATTACAATCACTTTCAACTTCAGTTATTGTGGGTTTGTTTCCATGCATCTTCCAATATCACATAGACTTCCAAGAACACCAGGAGGAGAATGCCTGAATTTCTGATGAAAAAGTAAAACACCCTTATATATGTGTCTTATATATAGAGTGTTTATATATAATGAAAACCTATCCAATTTAATAAACACTTTAAAAAAAAGGGCAGCCTTTCTTCTCCGTTTCCCTCTTCCTTTTTTTTTTTAACCTGTGAATCATCCTTCATTAACAACTTAATGATAAAAGCCATGTAAGAGTCAATTGCTTTTACTTAGAAAGATTTCCACAGAACACAGTGGAAAGGGCTGGAGTAAATCAGAAAGAAGAAATTAAAAAGGAAGGGAAGAGAGGGTTAGTACCCTTAGCATACACTGTTGCTTCTGTTTTTATACATCCAGTTCAGTGTACTTTAAGATAAACAACTGGAATTCATGAGTCACTGTGTAGCCTCTGAGTTCCTCAGGGTCCCAAGATATGAAACCCTTGAGGAAAAGATACTACATAATTGGGCCCATGAACTGCAAAGAGCTCCCATTTCAGTGCAAGCACTAGGAAAAAGATGAAGAAGGCACTGTCCAGCCTCAGAAATTTTCTGGTAGAAGAGGAAAAACTAGAAGAAACTATGTTGTTGAAAAGAACAAAAGTAGAACCTCCAAAGTAGCTGAAAAATCACAAAAGCTCTAATAAATCTCATGGGTAATTTTCTTAGGCTGTCATCTGCTGAGGCCTATTGGAGAAGAGCAGGAATTTATGATCTGTCTGCACAGAAATTCTTTGGATAAGTATACTTGGTTTTTACCTATGTTTCTACTCAATATGATTTTATTTTTTCCTTAAGTCCTGAATTCTTCTAGATTTTAGTGATTTTTTTTAGTGAATGATAGTGAATAACATTAATTTTAGAAGTCTTAACTTTGATGTGTCTGTCTTCTAAAGACCAGCTTTAAAAGGCCGTGTGAGCAGCCCTGAAGCCCTTTATTTTCATGCAAGACGCACAAAGTTGGTGGCCACAAATTGTTAAATGTGACTGGAATATGCTATAGCTGCTGCTGAGAGATTTGCTGAAATGCTGGCACCATTCAGTAGCATGCAGACATGCCATGTGGAGAAGAGCTTATTCATAGATTGCTTGTAAGATATTTGAAACATCCTAGATCAGTAGGCAAAAGCAATTTGAACGGGTATATGGTGTTTCCTTGACTGATTATCATGCTCACAGAGCTGGGACAAGATTCCTTTTATGTTATCATCTACGCTAAGTACTGACATACCTATATGTTTATTTCAGTAGTTATTTATTGTTTAGCTCCTGTAATACCTGATACTGCGTAAAATGGAGGACTGAAATCACCCTGTGCAGTCCTGACTAGGCACAAATTAATATGATGCAGTTGGGTTTTAGAAAACATATTCCATACATGGGGTAAAATGACTTTCTAATCTACGTCTCTGGTGTACTGCAGAGAAGAGGAGCTGAACATCGCCCTAGTACTAAATGACAGTATATATATGTTGTTCTTGTCTGTAAACTTCTACATTACTGAATCACTACACCATTCATTTAAGGAGTTATGGGAATGTATAAAGAAATCCATTCATTATTATATACTGACATCAATCCTTTTAATTGAAATTATTTTAGAGGACACCTCACGCAAAAGCCACAGCAGTGTGACTCCTTACCCTCCCAATCTTCTTAAGTATCTACAATACAAGCAAATAGATTGAATTAGTTGGCATTTACCTTCTGCCATCGTGATCATGATCAAAAGTGCAACTTTACATCCAGTTTCCATGTTAAAGTTCTGCTCTTCTCCTATTACAGATCTTACGTTGGCATGATAATCTTCTTTCTTTGTCACCTTGACATGACAGCCTCTTTTCAGTGAGGAAGAGTTTCAAAAAGCCAGCCATACTCTCAAGGTACGTCCCATTTACTGCATGACCTTGGTTCTCCTCTGTTGAACTTTGCACAGGGCAAGTGTTGTGGACATTCAGCTGGTAAGAAGGTCTGTTGCCAAAGAAATACCACTAGAAGAGGGGGCAATGCAATTGCAGAGGGAAGTATTTGTTGCAAAGGGGTGTTCATTTTGGCTGAGGAGATTTTCATTCTATCTTGCATAATGTAGTTTCACGGCTGAGGCTTCCTCTTTCTCAGATGAGACTGTGTGGGGGCAGAGGGATGTGGAAGGAAACTGCCTGCTTGTTTCTGTGGCAGGATGAACACCAAGAAATGGTTGGAATTTATATGCTAGGCTAGAAAGTGTCTTCTGAAGCAAAGAGAATACCTGTGATGGCTGAGTCCATTTGCATGGGACTCTCCCGCCACAGGAGCTAGGAGGCAATGATTCACACACAGCTGTGAGTAGCCCAGTGGTACCTCTTCTCTAACCTCTGAAATGAGGTGAGGTCCCACACAGAAACCCACACTGCAGGGAAGCAGTGGCTGTGGGTGCACAGGCATCATGCACAAATCAGGCCAAGGATGTGTGCTAGTGTCAGCAGTTGGAGTTCATAAAATGAATTTGAGGGGTCGTCCAGTGTGGGCACAGCTGAGGTTGCCTGACAACATCCTAGTGGAATGTGGTTGGGACAGTCCCAGGGGGAATATGATGAGCACTGTGCATCACCTGCCTAGGGCAGAGCAATAGCTCTTCCCAAGCTCACTGCGACACTGTGGGCAGTCACTATCGTCTCTTGGATAAGAAGGGTAAATGCCCTGCAAACATCTGCTAGTATCTGAATGTTTTTATAGAAATTATTAACACTCTTCTAGGTATCAGTGACCAGGCTTGTGTTCAGTTCCAAAGATACACACTTCCCAGGGACCTTTAGCTTCACAGATGAGAAGAACAGGACAGGCAATGAAGAACTGGAGAAGTTCAGGTGCTTGCTATGAAATCCTGTTGTCCTTTGCTTCCTTGGTAATAGCTGGCTGCTGAAGCAGCCTGTCTGCACTAACAAGCATGTTCTCAACTGGAATTGCTGCCATGAACCTGCTAAGACAAGTTTTATGTGCTTACCATGGTGGAGATGACTTTCAGGTGGTTGGCAACATACCCTGTAACCCATGCCTCTGTCCAAAACAGCATCCTGGGCCTTGGAAAGCAAAATGTTTAACAACATGGCACCTCAGAAAGAACTGAGTCAGGCAATGGGACCCATTTCCAAAACAATCCCACAGTCACCAGGGCCAGGGAACATGGCATTCATTGGGCGTATCACATCCCCTGTCACCCACCAGCATCTGGAAAGATTGAGGAATACAATGGACTGCTAAAGACTATGCAGAGAGTGATGAGTGCTGGGATATGGAAACACTGGGATGTAAATTTAGCAGAAGCCACTCGGCTGGTTAACACCAGAGGTTCTGCTTACTGACCTAGCCCTTTCCAGTCAAAGGCCCTACATACTGCAGGGGGAGGTAAGGTTGCTGTAGTACATGTAAGGGAACTGCCTGGGAAGGACAGTGTGGGTTGCTCCTCCCTTGGGAACAGGTAAATCCAATTGTGGGATTGCTTTCACTCAAGGACATGGGTGTACTTGGGGGGTAATGTGGGAGGATGGGGAAAACTGGTGTGTACCTCAAGGAGATTTAACCTCAGTGGAAAGTAGGTCATGATTTGAGTTGTATGTTATAGGAAGTACTATAGCAGGAACCACCTGAACCAATGGAGGATAAGAGCCTCATAAGAAACCAGGCAAGTGCAGCCATAACCCCGCCCCGACTGGTTTTAGCAGCCAACAATCCATGACAACATGCCACCCTCTCCTGTCCTGAGTGACCACCGTAACAGATGGAGCCCAAGTCACAGGCTAAATTAACTGAACAGACTTTAATGGATATTTGAATGGATATTGGAATCAACATTTGATGAGGATGGCCTGTAAACTTAAGGGAATGACATCTGTGTATGTGTCAAAGAATGGGGTGGGTGTTGATGAGGGGATATAAGCATGATGCAAATGATATGGAATAAGGGGTGGAGATTGTACTGGGCATGGCTGGGATGGAGTTAACTTTCTTCATAGCAGCCTGTATGGTGCAGTGTTTTGGATTTGTGGCTAAAACTGTTGATAACACACTAATACTTTTCTGTTGCTGAACAGTGCTTGCACAGCATCAAGGCTTTCTCTTTTTCCTACTCTGCCCCCTGCCTCCATCAACCATGAGTGGGCAAGAAGGTGGGAGGAGACAGCCAGCACAGCTGACCCAAATTGACCAAAGGTTTTTTTCATACCATATAAAGTCTTACCCAGCAATAAAAGAAGGGGGTGGGGGGGGTGAGGGGGGTGGGGAGTGGGGTGGCTTTGCTTTCAAGGTGGCCGTTGCCCAGAATCTGACTGGGCATCAGTTTGCTTGTGGGAGGTGGTGAGTGACTGCTTTTGCACCACTTGCTTTTTTCCTCTTACCTTCACCTATAAAACTGGCTTCATCTCAAGCCACGAGTTTTCTCGTTTTTGCTTTTCTTATTCTCTCCCCGTTCTTGCTGCTCTGAAATTTCACTGGGACTGTCCCGTAGGAGATGTCTACTATTGAAGCTGGTATTTTTTCAGTGACATCATCTCATTTCAGTATTTTCAGAGGGCAGTACCGGAAAATATACTGCTACATCAGCAAGTCCAATGGATAAAAGACAGACACTGCATTTGTTGACGCCATTGAAAAATGTTTTTTAAATACTCCAGATTCCCAATCATTATCCTTTCCATATACATTTCTTGATGCTGATTTCTTTTTTGTTAACATAATTTATGTAGAATTGTCCATTGTCTCAGAGACACTATGTTTACCTCTCAGTTGCACAACTTGAATTTTGCAATGCAACAGAAGGAAATGAGAATGAGGATTTCAAGGTATGTTATAGGTGTTTGTGGTGTAAATAAAAGCAATTAACCTTAATGCACTAAGATACAATGAAAGATACAGTACAAATCAAATTATCTAAAAGAAAAATGGTACACTAATCTTATATGATATTACCCTTAGGTTACAGTCAAAAGCAAATTGTAAATTTCAAGCAGGATCCTGAACTACCATGCATCAGCTAAAGTAATGAAATGCTGTAAAAGATCTCTCTCTCAACATGAAATGCAGTGAGAATCCTGAGTGTGATATCTGTATGGTAAAGCTATTTGGCTTATCAAAAATCTCTATTCTGCCACTGAAAATAGGTGGAGTGGTGATGGATACATCTGAAGACAGTTTTAGAGCAGATTTTTAAAACAGCCTTGGATACAGCTTCAATTGCTGCTCTTGAAGCTTCATCTACATTTTCTCATTTCTGATGCTCTCCATCAGCAATATCTCAACTTACATCCTCATACAAAGTGGTTTGTTTTAGGATGAACTTCATAAGAGCTTTATCTGGAATACACTGAGACAGGAAGAAACTGTTAGAGAAGCAATCATGCATTGCACTTCTTCTCATATCATTGAGCTTAATTACACCAATCTTCATTGTCTGTGATAGATAACGATAGAAATTTGGAGTCTCTACATTTCACTGCAAAATCAGTGCAATTTCATCTGCCAAAGTCCAAGGTTCCATTTTGAAGGAACTTGCTAACCCATTAAATAGTGATGCTATCCATGTTCTTATTAATTTGTAGGAACGTGCTTGTCTATAGGTACCTGTCCCTGTGGCTAGTTTTCAGGTCTGGCATTGTCTCCTATCCCAGACTCCTGTCCAATATGGAAGTTGAGTATACTTTTGTAATCTAACAGGGTGGACAGCACAAGACAGATAATTCACAGCATCTAGTTGAATCACAGCACAGCTGAAATTGTTGCTTTCCGACTTTCAATTTGAAATAAGAAAGAACGAAAAAAATGAAAATCAGAATCTTCATCCTTATTGTCTTGTATCCAGGCTGTTTTTTGAGAATATCATTGAAAAAGAATGATATTGCTTCTACTAGTCATGCTCTATGTTGTATAATGGATGTTAAATCCTCCTGAGACTTGCAACTTTGCCATCCTTTTCACACACACACATGCTTCTCAAGGTCCACAGCCTTCTCCGAAATATGCAGAAACACAGTCAATTATTTCTGAGTAACTGATTTCTATGAGATGTTTCTCATTTCCTCTGGTCATTTACTGGGGACAGGATTATTTCCAACTCACAAGCTTATTCTAATGAGTTTTTTCCCTCACTCGCCCTCCTTGCACCTCAATGATAGTCTGTTCATCTAAGAAAGCTGTGAGAAAGTAGCACGTCAAGGTATCTTCCATTCATATGCTATAAGAGGATCTATTATCAAATAATTATGCCAATATTAGCCATCTGTTAATTTATCTATCAACATGCCCGTTGCTTTCTTAACCAGTGTGTCTCTAATGTCTCTTGATACCTTACACATCTAGAAGATAATACTAGTGAGAGTTTCCATGATGAGGCCTTTGGACTCATTGGTTGAAAACTGGTCATATCTGTTATTTCCTATAACGAAGGAAAAGAGTGCTTCTCTCTTTTCCAAAGTAGAAATTTGCACCATACAACAATCTCCTTCCCTTGATATAACCAGGTATGTAGTTAGAATGCAAATGATAACACACACACAGAGGGTGGAGAGTACCTCCATCGATGGTCCAGGTAACAGGTGTGCTATTCCTTGGCCAATGGTGCAACCACAGAATCACATCCATTTCTTTGTTCCCTCCATCAGTTGTTTCTTGTCTTATGTTTGAGTTGCAGAGAAAGCACCTCTTAATCATATATTTGCACCTGCTAAACTAGGCCCTTGTCCTGGTTTCAGCTGGGATAGAGTGAATTGTCTTCCTGGTAGCTGGTATAGGGCTGTGTTTTGGGTTTAGTATGAGAATAATGTTGATAACACACTGATGTTTTAGTTGTTGCTAAGCAGTGCTTACACTAGTCAAGGACTTTTCAGCTTCCCATGCTCTGCCAGGTGCACCAGAAGCTGGGAGGGGGCACAGCCAAGATAGTTGGCCCAAACTGCCCAAAGGGATATTCCATATCATATGACGTCATGCTCAGTATATAAACTGGAGGAAGTTGGCTGCGGGGCAGCAATCACTGCTCGGGGACTGGCTGGGTGTCGGTTGGCAGGTGGTGAGCAGTTGTATCACTTGGTTTTTTTGTTCTTCCCTGGATTTTGTTCTTCTCTCTCTCCCTCTCTTGTTATTTTTCTTTTCATTACAAATTATTATTATTATTATTATATTTTATGTCAATTATTAAACTGTTCTTATCTCAGCCCACGATTTTTCTCACTTTTACTTTTCTGATTCTCTCCCCCATCCCACCCGGGGGGAGTGTGTGAGTGGCTGTGTGGTGGTTAGTTGCCGGCTGGGGTGCTGGGGTTCAACCATGACAGTCCTTTTTGGCACCCAGCGCAGGGCACGAAGGGTTGAGATAACGACAGATCTGACCAGAGTGTGTAAAAACAAATTTCTTATAAGCGTTTATTGTATTAGTTTAGTAGTTGCTGGTCACAATGTCGATTTACTGGGGTTTAGAGTTGTGTTATGTAACACCTTACTTGCGGATAAAACTTACTGTTTATCAAGATTTGTGTGCGGTTTATCACCTCTGGGAGATGGATTAAGGCTATCGCTTTGCTGTATTGTGTAACACTGGCTTATGCGATGATAAAATTGTTCTTCGTGAAATGGATCTTATCCTTGTGCTCAGCATTGCTGTCACCTCTGTGTTTCGGGAGCCATCTATCGGGAATTATTCATAATTACACTTTTTACCTTTCCTCAGAGAGCCAGCCTACAGGGGAGACACCTTCCTTCATCTTCCCCTTCGTCTTCAGGCTAACTACAATAGCTTCTGAGAATTTGGAATATCCTTGGGATGTTCAAACCAGCATGGTCCTATTGCTATGTCCTCTGAATGTGTGTCAGGCCTTGTTTCAGGTTAAACATCTATTTAAGAATACTATCCAGACATCTGCCCCGAGGCTGGATAGTTATGAGTGGCAGGGTGTGTGGGATAGTATGGGCAAGTACCTAGGACAGTGGGCACCTCCAATGTTTTGGAACTTCACCCCTGAACAAGTGCAGGATCCTGAAAAACTAGTAAAATATTTGGAAAAAGTATGTTGTCACCCTGGCAATTCCAGAGAGACACAAATAACTGAAACGTGCTGGGGTCTGGCCCATGCCTACCGAGCCCTGCTCAACACTATTCAGTACCCTCAAAGGGAAGAGAAGGTCTCTGGATCTGATGACAAAGCGATGGGCACCACGGCTACTCCAGCCCCACCTGCAACAGGAACTGCAGCTACTCCAAACCCCCCTGCGACAGGCACTGCGGCTACCTCAGCCCTGGCGACAGATATTGCGGTTGAACCAGGGAACCAACCCGTGGCGGTGTCAGTTGCTCCTACACACGAGAAGAAATCTTGGAAGTGAAAGTCAGCTCGTTTAGAAAGGGTAGAACCTGGGCATGACATCAATGGTATAGAATAATGGGTGGATACTGTCCTGGTTTCAGCTGGGATAGAATGAATTTTCTTCCCAGTAGCTGGTATAGCGCTGTGTTTTGGATTTAGTATGAGAATAACATTGATAACACACTGATGTTTTAGTTGTTGCTAAGCAGTGCTTACACTAGTCAAGGACTTTTCAGCTTCCCATGCTCTGCCAGGTGCACCAGAAGCTGGGAGAGGGCACAGCCAGGACAGCTGACCCAAACTATATTCCAAAGGGATGTTCCATACCATATGATGTCATGCTCAGTATATAAACTGGGGCAGTTGGCCGGGGGGTAGCAATTGCTGCTCAGGGACTGGCTGGGCATCGGTCAGCAGATGGTGAGCAGTTGCATTATTTTGTTTTATTTCAGTTACTAAACTGTTCTTATCTCAGCCCGTGAGTTTTGTTACTTGTGCTCTTCCGATTCTCTTCCTCATCCCACTGGGAGGGGGGAGGGTGAGCGAGCGGCTCTGTGGTGCTTAGTTGCTGACTGGGGTTCAACCACGACAGCCCTGATCTGTGGCTGTGACCTCAGTACTAGCACTTCGAGCTGTGTTTGAGGAAAGCATTGCACTGTAAAAGGGATTGGTCAAAGCAGAATTTATGAAGGACAGAGATAAGAATAGCAGCAAAAACCTTCCTGGGTATTGTCTTGCTTGCAGGCTGCTTTAAAACTCAGGGCTGTTGAGCTGTTACACTTTCTTTTGCACAGATTTAGCCTGCAACACTTGCATTCTCCCACAAAAAGCTGAGTATGATCTGGTGACTAGCATGTGCCAACGGTTATTCTGGTTACATAGTTTGCATGCAGCCAAACTTCTTTGGAAGGAGAGCTTCCCTGCAGAGAAGTGAGTTGTGTCAGATCAGATGTCATCTGAGTCAGAAAAGGATGCTGGCCCATTTAACTACCTAGAATAGACATTACGTTAATAATCCTTCCCCCGTCCACTTGCAGATCTTTTTCCAAAGAGAGAAAACACTGATTATTTTTCTTATCAACAGAAAGATTTGCAGAAGTTTAAGCGTGAAAGGAAAATAAAAAAGATCAAGCAGCAGAGAACTGCACTGCGTTGTCACAGGGCATAAGAACATATAACTACAAGGGCTGGAATTCAGGTAGACTCTGAATTCAGGTAGACGCTGAAGTTATTATATCCCATGAGTGTGAAATACACAAAAATAGGTGAAGAATGTAACAAATTTTAATTCATTTCCTCTGAGCTATTACAACTAGACCTTGGCCCTTTCCATAGGGAAGGGGCACTGTTTTACTATGAATGGATGAACTGCTTGTGTTTTGGAGGAGCTTGGCACAGTCTAGTGCCCCAGTGCTGGGTATTACTGCCCCATTTCTGGTCACAATTATCTGTAAAATTCTCCTTGAGCAGTTGTACATTTCAGAGCAAAATCCAGAGCCCCAGGTCTCAGCTGCTTGGAGACACAGCCAAAAGTCCACCTGATCATCAAATTTATGATTTCAAGTTAAATTTTCTAAAAAACTAGGCCTGGAAATTAGGGAACATAGACTTCAGACCAAATTTAAAAAAAAAAAATCTTCTATCCTAAAATTAATACATACTTTCTGAACAGGCTTTATTTGTAACACTGGACTGCTTTTTCAATGCAATCGTGACATATGTTACCCTAAATCAAATTTTCATCTTAAAATTAAGATGGACAGTTTATTCCTCACTTCATGCCAGATTTGTATTTCACCTTAACTTTTCTCCCTCCATCCTAACCAATTCTGATACACTTATGGACAATGAATGTATTCTTCCATATGTGTCATTTCACTAAGCTAGTCCATGCAAACTTTCTTAATCATCTCTTGTAAGATCCATCCTCTACATATTCTGACTCTGCTAGTTATTATTCTCTGTACTTGTTACAGCTGATGTTCAGGTTCAACATGGGTAGCTTGAACTCTTCATATTAGTACAGATACGAGTGTTTTTTCCTGTAGAATGGTAGTAATATGTCTCATCTCTACTGGAAATATTAATCCAATACATTCTAGGACTGCACTACTTTATTTTCACAGCTTTGCTACCCTGGTTGTTCCCTGTCACTTAGCATTGACTGAGGTGCACAGATCTTTTGTTATTTCCAACTGCTAAACTTCCCGTTTAATTATTGTTATTAGTCTGTACTACTGCACTTCTACTGTTCCATTTCTTTCAGTTTCTTTTAATACCGTCCTTCTCAGGTCATTCAGTTCTTACTGTATTTGGCTTGGATCTTCACCCGTTTTGACATTGTCTTCCAGTCTTGCGTTATTCAGACATAACCTTATGTCACTTTAGACATTACTAGCAGATGTCTAGTGCAGATGTCTGCATTTTGCAACAAGGCCACTACTGAAGGTATTAAATATGATATTTTTTCCCAAAAAGTTTGTTAATAATTTCCTATGTATGTGGAATCCTAGTCAAAAGTTTTAATAAAATCCTAATTTCAGATGAGTCAGTCATCTCCTCAGGGAAAGCTGACCAGGATGAGCTATCCTTGTGAATGTATTCACGTTGCTTTTTTTTCTCCCATTGACCTCTGTGATATGTATTACCTTTTCCTTCAAAATTTACTTGAAAACTACCTATGTTATTGAGCCAAGTCTAGCAGTCTGTATTTTGTCTAGATATAAGGAACAGGCAATATCTCTCAGAGATGGTATTTGGGGAGCGTTAGCTGGTCCCTTGTCATAGCAGTCAGTGGTCCTCCAGAAGCCCTGCGGCAGAATAAATTTCATCTGACAGCAAGTGGAAGGTGCTGTCCCTTCATCAAGGCTGCATCTATGCTTTACTGGCCCTTTGAAGAAGACTGGGTGCTTTAGAGTCAACAAAGGAAATGGGAATGATCAGATGACACAGAGTTACAGTACTTGCCACGAGCTTTAACACCAGCTGGCAGAAGCTTGTGACCCAGAAGGGTCCTCTGGGATCACAGATGCCTACACATTACTTGTGTTTCATATCAAACATCACTAAATGGCATTCATTATACCTGGTTTTCCTGTAATTAATAATTTTAAACTTATAAAAATAAATCAAATAACAAACAGGCTTATGTATGCTCCAAACCTGCCTCCCACATCCATGGATGCTATTCTCACGCAGAGAAGCTGCATTGAAAACATCTTCTTGGTCTCTCAAGATCCTTTGTTTAATTAAATATCACAAGTGGCTTTTACAGATTTTTTTTTATAAGGGTAATGGTGTCATTGACATTTTTCTGAATTTAATTTGTATGATTTAGTCAGAACCTGTCCTTGAACAAAGGTCCTCCTGAACTAGCAAACGGGCTTCCATAGGAAATGTTCAGCATAGCTTCATCTCATCCACCAACTCCAAATCCAACTTCCTCACTCATCCCATGCCCAAGCTCTACAGACAAAGCACAGGCATCTTCAGCTTTCATGAAACAGGTCTCTCTGTCATACAGTAATCCAGTACTAAGGAGAGAGGAAAAACTACTAGACACAGTAAGTCAGGAAACAGATGAACAACATGTACTCTAGACAGATTGTGCCTTCCGTCCATGAAAATGATACCTGCTTTACTGAGTTTTATTGGCATAAACTAATAATGTGCTATTTGCAGGGCACGAAGTGTAGCTGAATCAAAATTCCTGGGGGAAAATGAAGATTTTTTAATTGGTCTGACTTCTAAAGCTGCACTAGTACATACCCTAGTTCATTTTTATACTGTGTTAATTCTCCCAGAGAATAACCTTTGTATCAATATTTTTTCCGTTTTCAGGCTACATCAAAGTCCTCTATAGGCCCTTCTGTGTTCCCAACTCTACCATCTGAAGTGCTCATTACAAATTCTTGTAACATACTTGTGCAAGTTATTTTCTGGATATTGTGTTATCCTCCTGCATGTCTGGTAAAATGCTACATGTTTTAGACTCATTACTCTTACCAATTGTTATAGAATAATTAAGGAGCAAATAGCAAATAATTAATTTGACTGTATGTTCCTTGCCATCTCTAGCTTGAAATGTTTCAGCAGGTTTAGTCTGTGGGCTACTTTTCCCTAATATCGTCACTGGATATCACTGATATAAAACTGAATTCAACAAGCATTATTTCTGCTTTTGAAAACTGGATTTCTCTTATCTTTTCCAGTTCTCTCTACAGTCAAGATGGCAGTTGGGCAGCCAGCCGGGCTCTCCAAAAGCCTTTTGTTGTATCCCATTGTGAAATTCTTGTTGAAGAAATGAAGTAACTGCAATTGCAAAATGAAATCCTGTTGTTGATTTGAGACAGGAGAGATGACTGGCATATTTCAGTTAATGGTAAAGCATCTCTAAGTGCTGTGCAAGGCTGGAAGTTGCTGTTAAATGGAAAGGATGGTGAGCAGGAAGTGGGAAAATAATTTAGATCTGAAAACAATTTTTTGAGATTAAGTAAAACATATTAGTATGACAATTGCTACCCTCAAAGTCTTTGGTACAGTTGCAAGTTTTTACAGTCACCTATGCTATCATCAGTTAAAGAATTGAATTCCTAAGCACATTAAGAACATGACAAAGTATCGGGTCCTGTGTTATTGTTTATTACAATACTAAGTTTCCTGATATATAATTTTCTGTTTGTATCTTAATTACAAAAAAACCCAAGGTGTGTTGAAGCCCAGTGTAGAGAAACTGCTTTCTCAGCAAACTCCATACTTTTCTTAAAAACTACAATTAATCTGTTCTGTAAATGCACTTTATTCTCTCAGAGGATTCCTGCACAGCTGAAATAATTATTTTTTTCTATTATGTCTCTGGTTGGTGGATCTTCAAATTTTGTCCCAGCCCTCCTAATTCTCCCTTTTGATGGTGTTTTACAATTTACACTCCTTTCCACTGACTTTCTGCAGAATACATTCCTGTGTTTAAAATAGGCCCGTGGGACTCACATGTCCTTGAAAGATGAGCATTTGTCATACTTCTTTGTTGCTGTGTTGTTTCCTTTTCTATTTGAAAATGCCAAACGCTGTTTTCCTAAGTAATGTCTGCTACAATCTAAAGCTTTTGTCCTAACTTAGCATCCATTTGAACTCATTTCTTTAAAGCCTTCCTCCCTAAAACTGTACTGCAGTTCCCCTCAGAGCAAAACACCTCGGCTAGTTTTAAACACGTCCATGGTCTCCATCTCTAGCAGATAAATCTAGCATCTTGGTGACACTAGAAGTGAGAATTACCTTTCAGTGTTTTAGTTTCTGATTAGCACCTAAATGCCTTAATCTCCAGCTGGATTTCCCCTTGGTGACTTTGTTGAGGTATTTTTGTCATAAGGCTACTTTTTCTAGCAAACCATGCTGATTTCCCAAATTAAAAAATGAAAGCAAAAATATGTTTCCAAAAATATGGTACTTCAAATATGTTGGGTTTTTTTCTTCATACTCTGGGGTTGTCTAGTTCTCTAAAAAGATAAATAAATGTATATAAACACCCACAAAGTCTGGAAGCCAATTGAAAGTCTAGCTTCACCTTTTTACAGATGAACCCTCAAGAAAGAAGGTTAACATATTTTTAGGCCTTTATAATGCTGGAAGTTTTAAAACTTTAATCACACAGGCATAGCGATATAGTCACTCTGCTGTTCAGCTCATGAAGGAAAGAGAATATGCTTCACAAGTATAAGCTACCTTATATCAGATCTGCATTAGAGAGTAATAACTGACCAATCTACATCAAAAAAACATCACACCCAAACAAAATAGTTATACTAATTGCAACATAGAGTTCAAGCGCTGGCTTAATGGTAGGAAGCCTTTGTACCACTCACTTACACTCAGACTCTAGACTAGGACCAGGAGGAGCAAGGGGGTCTGTAGGAAACTCCTACCAGTCAGGGCTACGCCAGGCATTTCTGTTCATATAGAAGGGTCCCTTTCTTAACAAAGAAAGTTGTAGGTGAGAGAGCAAAAATGACCTTTTAAAAGCAAGCCAATATCAACAGGCACTTTTAGAAACATTTGTTTTTTTCTTTTTTTATAGATGGAGCAAATAATAACACCTATAGTTTAAGCCTCAGTTCAATAATTCTATTCTTTCTAATGCTGAAATAAGGAAAAAAGCACATTCTCAGCCATGTTAAAAGTACATATACAGCCATTTCACTGAAACTTTATAGCATCTCCACCAATGGAGATTAGAAATTTGATAGGGAAATTACCCTTTCCCCTAAATACGGCTTCCCTGTACCTCAGTTTGTACATATTCATTAGAGACTCAGTAGAGTCTAGTTACTTCCTCTCCAAAGATTTGGTATGTACTCAACACACTCAAGCATAAGTTACCAGGACTAGAAAAAAACAAACAAACAAAAAAGCCAAACAAAAACCAACCAAAAAACCCCTGTATGGATGACACTTGCATTTCCTATGCTGGAAATGATCCTTCTCTCCTCCCATGGTCCTCCTCCTCATCTAGTAGCTGAATCAGCAGAAAATGAAACATTGGCTTTTTCTTATTTTCAGAATGGCACTTTCTTAAAATAGAATGTAGGCAGAGCTTAATCAGCAAACAGTTTCAACCAAGGAAGCTTTTCAGAGGGTTAATGTGTAATATTTGTGTCTATGTGTATGCATACACAGACACCATACACACACACACACACATTTTCTCTTCAGCGTGTACTTACCCACTTAGCTGTGCTTGTTGATACTTTCATGAAGGGATCATTCCAGTTAACTAAAATCAAACTGAGCAGGGGGAGAGTTGCATGGAAATCATGTTTTTATGTCAGCAGCATCACAGCTAAAAGCGGAGGAGACAACTCTCACCAACTGAAGAAGTGAGGCTGGAGGAACATTGCCCCATTCGGTAACTGAGCAGAGTAACACAGTTAATCCTGGGTGGCTGGGAAACCTGGTATTTCCTGACTTGTAAATGTTGAGAGTTTTTCAAATGTTTTTATATAGATTTTCAGTGGAACATAATAACAGTCTGTGACTGGAGCATACATTGCCTACCATCCTAACACAGACTGCAAGGGATAGCATTGTTGCAAGAATGGGACAATCCAGTGTGATAAATGTATATTTTAATTTTAAAGCTGCTGAGCATTTGTGTGAAAATAATTCTAAACCAAGCAAACGCTGCCTTTTGTTGGCTCAAGGGTAGACAGGGTGGTGGAAACAGGGCTGCAAAGAATGGCCCTTCTGACAAAGGAGATCCCCAGGATGCAGCTCTGTGGCAGACTTCAGCTCTGCGTCCTGCTGCCAGCATGCTGAGTACACTTTCCTAGGGCCGCTTTTGTGTTGTGACTACTCTGGGTTCACTTGGTTAGTCCCTTCATCAGCAGCAACATAGCTGAGGAGATTTTTCTTGAAACACCCTGGGATATGGGTCTATGAAAATAGGACAAGCCCTGAGGAACACCGCTTGGAGGTGTCCTTCAGTCACAGGTTCTTCTTGATAATGGTCACTTATGGAACCTGCCATGTGTCTAGGATGTGCCCTATGAGGCTGACACTGTCAGGCTGACCTATCCAAATGAGTGTCACCTATTGCCCAACTGCATAAAGAATTACAACCAGCCTTGTAATTCTCTGCAGGCACCAACCACAGAAGCTCTGAGAGGTTAGGTTTGGATTGGTTTGGGATTCTCTGTCCTTGGCATCAGGATGAGACCCTGACCAAGTCAGAGTTAGTGTGAAATGTTTCACCTTTTCCTTGCAGTGGGCATGCCAAAAGATAATCAAAGAATCCCAAACTGTAAACTTAAAGTTTATTTAAAAACTAAGATAACAAAACCAGAAAAAGAAAACTTTGTGAACAAGGAAAGCAAAGAGGCAGAGTAAACACACCACTTTAAATCAGACTTCTTCCCTTGTTAGAGATTTCCTTGTAAGCAGTGTTTGCTCCTTAGTCCTGCAACTTTTTGTGGCTTTCTGGGTTTGATGGACTCATGTAGTTCCACAGTGGCCTTAGGGCAGCTTCCGCCTTTCTGTCACCTCTGATGCATAGTTGCTTGGATCTGCTGCTTGCTGAAGCCTCCAAACTCCCCCTAGGTCCAGTGTCTGCCAGGGAAGAGATATTTCCCTGCCCCTCACCTTCAGTAGAGCCCACCCGATCAAAGGGCAGCAGCTGGAATATGAAAATAAAAGGGCAGCCCTCCTCCAGGCTGCTCCATAACACAATATAGAGCCCTCTCCCACCCCCTCCAGTAAACTGAGTACAAACAAATAGCCCGTCCAGCACAGCTTCCTTCTGAAATAATAGTTTAGATTCTGCTTTATTCCATTTAGATTACTCTGTTACAGCTACATATTCTTACATTGTTATTTGGTGATTAAAGGTCAGTGGGGGAACTACAAATATGTTTCAAAAGAGTCTTGATGAATGAGGGCAGTGAGAAGTATTGCTTGTCTGAGGGACATCAAAATGTGCTTTTAAGTCAGAATGAGAGAGTTTTTCCTGTATGATTCCATTTTCACTACCCTTGGCCACAACATTCCGAGTAGAAATTCTTTGATTAAGCAAAAAATTTTTTTTTTTCCAATGAGAGAGTATGATATCACTATCACTTTAAGGAATTCACAGAGCTTCCTCCACCCTGCAGATGAAGGAGAGCACCATGAATGGCACCATTTTAAGTAGGAATGCTTCTGCCTCAAAGAGCATGGTAAGAATGACAACCCTCAGAGTCACAAAAGCCCCAGGGTCCCAAGAGCCACTGAAGCACATTGGAAGAGCTTTGGTAATATTCACTGTTTGCTGGTCACATCTCTGCTCTACTGATACCACCTGTTTTGGGTGTTGGCTCTAACTTTTCTGTGCAGGAAAAACCCTCATTCATGATTTTCTCCTTTGAGCATTATCCAAGAAAAACAGGACAGTCCGCTGTATTGTCATTCTCTGTAGGTCACTCTCGTACTTCTTACCAGCTTCTTCACAGGTAACTGTGTTTTTGATTTGACTATTTTCTGTCCACTTGAGCTATTACTGTGACTCTGTTTTTCAGGCTTTGGTGGTTTCTACTGCTCTTGATTCTGTGCCCTTCCCCAGCAAGGCTGTCTAAGTCTGATATACTTTCCCTGACCTGCACAGGACTAGTGGTGATTTTATGCACAGAGCTGTGGTGTAGGATCATTTCCCTTTTGCTGAATCACATTTCAGCCCCACAGGGTCTGGTATCCAGTGTTGTTTTTTAACAGTCTTTTACAAAGTAAAGTTTATACACACACACATTTGACTTTGTCCTGTCAATCATATCTATGACACATGGCAATGTGTGTTGTTGCACTTTTCTACAGGATCCAAAATATAAATATGTGTTAACCTTCACTTGTGGCTGCAGGGAAGACCACTGCATGGCAAGGCTTTGAAGTGTCTCCTTGTGCACAAGCAGGACTGTGTATGGGTAAGGGTATATATGCATGTGTCTATGAGAGATAGGATCTGTTTGTGATCACGCTTGTCACCAAGGTTAGACTCATATCACCTATCAGTGGCTGCCTGAAAGTCAGGCATCTGGTATGAGCAAGTGACCCAGACTCCTAATGTGTGAAAATGCAGGCTCCTCTAGAGGAGGATCCATCTAGTCTCAGACATCCATCTTGGGAAATAATGTGCTAAGCTTGGCAAGGCGTCTAGAGGAAGCCTGTAAGAGTCCCTTTGACTAGATATTTAGGCAGCTAAAGATAAATGAGACAAATTCCATCTGCCATTCCTACAGGAAGCTGGAGATTACTTTCCTGCCTGGACCTCTTGTTTTTAGCTCTCCTTCTGCCTTTCTGAAACATTTGCATCTTTTTCACACATATTTTGTGTTGTTGAGGATCCACCACAGGATGCAGTTTCTACTTTGCCATGTCCAATGACAGTGCAGAAATAGTCAGTAAAGTCTCCTCCTATGGGAAACCTAAACAGGGAGAGAAAGTCAAATTAGGTTGCATTCCTGACTTAGCTGGATGCAATGCAGTCAGTAACACTTCCATGAAAGACAGAGTGGCACCTGGCCTTGCTGCTAAGCTATATTATTGTCAGTGGGATTAGAAGCTGCCTTGTTGGAGTCTCCCTCCCATTCCTTAATTTTCTTCCCCAGACCTCAACAAAAGTATATGGGCTATGCTTTCCCATCCAGAGACCTTCCCCTTCTTTCGTAGCCTCCATTCAATTATGCTGACATCACACTCTCTCTTGTACCTGCCTGGTCCATCCTTTCTTTCCCCACTGAACTCCATCTAGTCAGATTCCTCCTTCCTCACTAGAACTACAGCTGTGTCCTCTCTTGCCATCCTGATGTGACATGCCTGTGCTTCCACGTGACTCATTAATGGGCTCCCTTTGACTTGTCACAGGGATGTGCTAAAGCACCTCAATCTCAAGGAATCAGATTGCTACAGATTGCAGTCCCTGATCTTGCTTGTACTCTCTGTTGTTGGCTCTGGGTTTTTGTTTTTTTTTTTACTGTTTCCAGTTGTTGCATCACAGTGTCTTGCTGGAATAAGCTTACATGTTTGTGCTATGTTCCATGCCGTTAATCCACTTCCACTTATTCTCGCTCTTAGAGTATGTGAGACCAAGTAAGTAGTAATAACCACTTGATCGTGAAGTAAGATAATGCTAGAAAGGAAACAAACAATGATAATACATTAAAATTACATTTTCTTCACCAGAGGTACACAGAAAGCTTAGTGTTAAATAGCCAACACAGAAAGAACAGTGTGCATCCAGCCACACCATCTCTTTCCACAGCTTCAGAGGCTGAATTTTTCCATTTTTATTTAATCTCATCTCTCTTCCTGGGGCTTCTTAGGAATAGATTAAGTAGAATAATACACCTGTGATACCATTAAAGCTATATATTGTAGTTAGCCAGGTGTGACTTGATACCTGGAAACATTTTTTTATTCTGATTGTTATGAGAAAGCCTTTTCAGTTTTTGTCAAAGCAATGGCTCTCACAAATAAGTGTCTGTTTGACTTGCTTGGTCTTGGTTTGTGTGCTAAATCCCTTTAAAACGTAAGTCAGGAAGGCAGAGAGTTCGCTCCTTCCCATGGGAGCATGCTTGGGGAGAAAAGCTTCCAGATGCAAGACTTCAAGAAGCAAGATGCATCTTACTGTGAAGGTGTTTGTCACCATACAGAGGTGCTTGGTGTATATGGCTAGCAGTATTATAGACCCCCAAAGACATCTAACATGAGAAGACACAAATGTAACCCGTCAGCCCTTTGGCATACAGGTCAAGCAACCGTAGAAGCAACCCCATGAATTTAGATCTCACCAGTTCTTCCATGTTGTCAATGATCACCAGGTCTGAATTCATGTCAGTACATTCTTTACGGGAGGCATTCCAGTCTTTTTTTCCCTGGATTTCAGAAAAGAAGTAGCATTTCTTCCCCTTTTTTTCCCAACGTGGGGAGCAGCCTGTAGGAGGCAATAATAGGTGTGGAAAAATCCATGTTCACACTAACGAAAGGATCCCATTACAAAAGAAACGTAAGAGAGTAAGTTACAGCCAGAAAAGTACCTGTGCAGTCCTGCTTACAATTTTCACCAGACCACCAGGGATCCCTGCCAGTTTCTGTAGCTAATGCGAGCCCAAGAGTCACTAGGCATGAGTCAGAGAAGTGGAATCACAGATAACATTATCCAGCCTTTTAAGTCTTTGCTCAGGAGATAAAGAGAAATGGTCAGGGCAAAAAGCAGCTTTCAGTTTTCAAAAGTCTTATTTGCCTGCTGCAAAATATGGCAATAGTGATGCTACTGAAAGAAAGAATGTTTCTCTCCGTTGCCAGGCAGGGTACCAGGAGGAACAGATAATGGGACCTGGAAAGGGTGGTATGATTCAGGGAGACAGGGACTGCATGATATAGTTTTATTGGTTATCCAGCAGCTCCTAAACAGAAAAAGGGAATTGCACTTAGTTAAAATGCTAAAAATGGAGGGGTATTTGAAAAGCAGTATGGGCACATGGATCCATCAGGCTCACTACAATGCTGTGATACCAAAGGGACTGTTACATTCATGTCCATTCACCTAGCCATGGGCTCCTCTGCACTAGCATGAGAGGAGTAAATCAGTTCTTCTTCCCTCTGAAACAGTAATGCAGTGCTGACCATGCACTACTTTTAAAGAAGATGAAAATGTGAAACGTCTCTGGCCTCGAGAGCTCATCCTATGAGTGTACAGGATAAGGCTGTTTATTCCTGAGATGTCAGACTTTTTGTTTGTTTGTTTTTCCTCTGAACAAAATCTATAACTCCCCGCCCTTAAAAGGCAATCTAACAGGCTGCTGGAAACTGTCTTTTGAATGACAGAGGATTACCTACCTATTGCCTCTTCCTGGGTGGTGGAGAACGTTTTTGAGTCAGGTGGGCTGCTTGCAGTTCGATGATCTGGAAATAAGAATACAATTTCTGCTTTGAATGGATGACCATTTTGCCATACACTGTTAGAGGTCTTCTGGACCTCTTTGATGATGACCCCACCATCATCCCACACAAAATGCTTACTCCTCACCTTTTTGCTCCTCCATTGAAAAAAAACCACCTGTAGTAACACACTATGGAGCAGATTTCCAAAGAGCCTAACTCTGAAACTTAACAAAAAATGCTCAGCACATTTTCAGAATAGGAAATAAGTGTGAAATAACAGTATTATTTTGGGAAATTATTGGGAATATTTTTGGAAATATATTGAGAAATATTATGCTTTCCCAGAAAATGGTAAATGTGGTGGATAGTATACACGTAACTATAGCAGTAAGAAGTAAGAGCCGTCTTTGAGAAGTAAGATTGGCTAAAGCCAATCTGTTCTTGGTTAAGCATGCTCCTACACAGCTTGGAGCTGTGGGCACTGCCTGCTCCTACCCCAAAACAACTGGGGTGAGATATTCAGGCAGAGCACACCTGTGCTCCACTGGTCTAAGTGTTGCTCCCCCAGACAACAGTGTTTATTTTAGGTTTTAAAGCAGATACTCAGGCTGAAATAGCCTTGATTTTCCTCTTTCTTCTGATGCAGTGGTTGTGAGGGACTTGTGCTCCACGGGAGGCTTCTGATTCCCAGAAAAAGGCACCGTGGAGGGAGGCTTACAAATTTATTTTTATCTGATGGCTAGCTAGACTGTATGAAATTGTCACAGAGAAAAAGGAAAAAAAGTTTTGAGAGGGTGAAGAAAGTAGCTGAGGCGTCAGATGAAATAAACTTATGCTTAGTTTACTAGAGAAGTTCATGTGATTTTATGTATTTTTCATGTCTTCTCAGGGCTTTGGTTTTATCAGTTTAGAAACTGCCCCCAAGATTCTGTTGAAAGTATGGAGCTCAGGGATAACTCTCAGTTAACACACTAAAGGAGGATTACGTTCCAGCTGGCTCCATGTAGCAGTAAGAAAATCTTGAGATTCTCCCAGCTTCTCTGCTCAGGAAACCTCAGTTTTAAAGACACAATTGCCTGTGCCATGAATGGGTATTATTAGTTCAACTGACTGGGAGTTACTAAATTGTCTATAACAAAGTTTAAGCAGGCATCTTTGAGGTTATTTGGAGTTGAACAATGAAGGGATGAATAATAACAGTAAAGAAACATTAAACTAAAAATTGTAGGGATAGAATTCTTATACTTGAAACCAGAATTGATAAATTCCTTTTAAAAAAGAATATATAAAATGAGAAAAAGGATTGGATTAAAGAAAGTTCTAAGAAACTTGTACCAGAATGGCATGGAGCATGAAGGAACTGACATCTCTGCAGACTTCATACTAGAGGCAAACAATAAAGAAACAGAATATTAAAAGAAAAAACTTTGTTTACAAGCAGTAAGCTCAAAAATAAGATGAGGGAAAAGAAGTGGAGTGGCAGTTAGACTAGGTGACACCTAATCTCTTCTGGACATTGAAAATTGGTAGTGAAAGGATGGATTACTAGCCCAAATCATCCAAACCGCAACTATCAATAAGGAAGGTGGCAATACTGAGCTCTTAGTTTCCTTGGGGTAGAACCAGTTCCCTAGTACCTATGCATCCTTACAGATGCAAGACCCTATAGTACAGTAGGACTTGTACCCACCTCTGGCAAAAATAGGTTATTTTATCATAAGTGTAGCATCTCTTCTTCCAATACGTTCTCTGTAGCCAAATTTTTATTGACAAAAATCCTGAGGAGCATTTGTGCCCTCATTGAATATCTTATTCCGATAAGATACTCAGTTTTCAGAGAATGCTGCAGAAGTTAATTATTTCCTCAAGAAACAAAGAATACTGGGAAGGCAAAGGTTTTCAGGAAAGGGAATACCTTTCACTAGACACACTTTTGCCTGTTGTGAGAAACAACATGACCACCCTTTAACATGTGGAGATTTTTTTCTACCAACTCCATCCCAGAGAGTTCTTCATAGCCAAATGAAGCAACTTTTAGCCCTATGACAATCATAAAGAGAATATAGATTTTTTTTTGGCTGGCAACTACGAATACTGCTAATGGCTGAAATATCCCCTCAACTACTACATTAAATGATTCAGTAGAATACTCAACATTGAAATAATTAAGAGATATATGCTTGCCTTATACAACATATCGCTTCTCCCCATGTATCTGTCCAGAAGGATTTCAAGGACCACCAGAGACTCCAAACAGAGCAGTGACATAAATGAGTCTCAATTTTAGTACAAAGGATTAATCAGCTCTTTCTGTAAGCCTAGAGCCAGACAGTGAGTGATGAAAGGAAATAAGAGTGAAATAACAGAATTATTTTGGGAAATTATTGGGAATATTTTTGGAAATATATTGAGAAATATTATGCTTTCCCAGAAAACAGAGCCCCAGGGCCAAGTTCTTCTGTTCTGTAATTTTGCTCAGGGTTCCCAGCATCTGAAGGGACCTAAGATTTTCTATACTGTCCTCTCTTTCTTTATAGCATCAGCTCTAATAAATAGCATTTTAAATAATACCTTACAGAGCCTGAGTGCCTTTTTTTGTACAGGGATCATAATGAGCTGGCATCTCCTGGTACAAAACAGTTGTCGAACTACTCTTTTACAAATTGCTGAAGTATGAATTGTAAAAGCCACTATAGACTTCAAAAACACACTGCCTAGGAAGTCCTACTAATCTACATTTCTTTCCTGATAGCAAGCAAGAACTAGACTTTTGGAGTTGTGAGAAAAAAGTTTCACTTTAGCACCTAAAACCAAATGCTGACAATGTATAATACTGTTTTTACATTTACAATTCAAAGGTCAAAGTTGATCAATAAAAGTCTAATTTTGGGGAGACTAAATTGTATGATTTGCCCTGTTCCTTTTAGGGATTAACTTACAATATATTGGTGTAGGAGAAGTTGAGTCTTAGATATCACTATTAAAAGAACCCCAAGGAAAGATGCATGTCTGAACATTTGAAAACAAACGTTCTTAAAGCTCTGGGATATAGAATTACATCCAAACCTGTATACAGAGATACACACGATAAAGTATATATTATATTTTATAGAGTATTAAACCAGATAGTCGTGGTGGAAATAATGAAGATAAAGCTGAGGACTGAGAAGTTGAAGAAGCAACCACATGTTTGGAAGAAGGGGAAACAGAATTTACTCTTCAGGAAAATTTATCAAAAACATAATATGAACAAATATAAGGACCATTTCATTTTAGAAGATGAAGAAGCTGGGTTTTGCATATACCCTGAGCCTCTGGGTGGAAGCTTGCAGAAGTGCTTGTAAAGATACCCTGAAGTCCTTAATATATAATAGTACCAAATACTTGTACTAAAAATACCTAACATAATTTTAAAACGTTTATTTCCATGAAAAATTAGAAATGAATGCATACTGGTATGCATTACAAAAATGAACACCACCCCACTGGTTCTCCTAGTAGATGGAAATGAATTTACAACACATAAATGGTGAGTCAAGATTTTCTCCTGGCGTACTGTCAGCTTTAACTCTGAAATCTGCCTGAGAGATTCAGACAGCAGCATTACTGAAAACAGTTCAAAGGCACTAAAACCTAACAAAGCAACAATGTGTTATTTTCTAATTGGAGCAACTTAACACTGTGAATTTTATGGTGCTTTAGTCATATGCTAATTGAGAACATCAAGGCTTTCTTTGTCTTTTACTGAATCCCTAGAGCAACAGGGAAAAGTAAAACAGAAAAATCAGTTGGAAATCATGTTTTTCATGCATATATGCATTTATATGTATATGTCTTGAGGCTGGGTATCAGCTTCTGGTTTCAGAAAAGAGCAAAATTTAATTCATATGAAGGAGCATTTGAAACAAAGTCAGACCTGCCTGTTGTTGGAAGACCAGCTCATGAACTGCAGGGCCAATTTTTTACTTACTAGTAGATAAATTTTCTCTCAAGAAAAAAGAAAATAATATGATGCTACCATAAAAATCATAAAAATTTCTGGTCAGGTTCCACTGAGTAAAATTGTTGTCATTTTCATGAACAGAACTTGAAAAGCCTTCTGGCCTGCAGACCTCTTGTATGATGGAGCAATATCAAGAGGTGATAGTTTAGTTCATTTAAACAAGCTGTTCGTCAACAACAGTATATTTGGCAAAACAAAACCATACAGAAAACTGATATAAAATTAAAACTTAGAAATAAAACAGTCAAAATGGCAACAGTTTTCATTTGAAGTACAAGTGAAAACTGTATGCTATTGAAATTAAAAACTAATTTGATTTAGTTTCTCAAGTTTGATCTAGATCTCAAGTTTCTTAGGAGGTTTTTTTGGTTCACTGAGGCAGTGCTGAACCAAACAAAGTGACTCTAACTGAAGCCAGACCTGAATCAAACCCCTGAATGAGGGGCCATTAATCCCTCATTCAGCTCCTGATTTAAAGCTCCATTAAATGCTGGTAGTTTCACCTTGTTATGTTGTGTTGTTCTGTTGTGGTTTTTTGTCTTGGTTTGTTTTTTTTTTAATTTTGCCTTTCCTGTGGTATTTTAAGTTTTATAAAGGTCAGAGCACTATCAGACATCTGTCCTTTACTCTTTACCTTGAAAAAGAAAAAAACAATTACCTCCCCCAACCCTATTTTTTAAGTTCCATGGATCAAAGGTTTTGGCATGTCTTCACAAAGAGTGTCCCCATGAGCATCTCTGAGTAGGTGGCAAGCTCTGGGACTTGAGTGTGACTGATTGTGGAAAACTCTTAAGCTTGCTCAACTATCAAAGGATAAAAAGAAACAAGCAACCACATCTGAAATTTTAAAATTATTCCTGGAAAATAATCAAAGGGAAGTACCACATGGCTCTATTAAAATTTGGGGTTTTTTCTAATGGAGATAAGAATGCTTTATTTCTTAAAAAAAATATATCTGTTTATGTAGTTCAAAGATAGTTATGAACTCAGTGATATATATGCAGAGAGACCTAGTACTAGGCTTTTATTTGAGTAAAGTGCAAACAAATTCCTTTAAGTTGTGACTTAGCTACCTCTTTCAAATGAGCATTTATTCATATTTATTTAAAGATTTTTGGTGTTATGGACATCTTGGTGACATGATACAAGATCATCTCCTTGAAATATTATCATGGATAGCAATCATATTACTAATAGGCATTATCTAATCCTTACTTGTTTCTTCAAAACATTTGTATAATAAATTATTTATTGTTTGAACATTGTCAGGTTTTGTAATTGGGTTTTGGCTTTTTTTTTCTTTTGGAATTTTAAACTTTCAAATGACTCAACTCCTTTACAGATTTCTTCTTTCAGCCATAGTTGGCTAAAAACTACTAGCCTATGCCTTCAAACTAGCCTTCTGTTCCTACTGGTTTTGGATGTCATGACTTAGATGTCAGTCCGTAGGTGACAGTCACAAATTAATTGCAGTTATTACATTTTTAGCAGGACTTACACAGGAGTATCAGACACACCGCTAAGACCAGTAGGAGGGTTATCACAGCAACCAATACAGAGACATGTGTTCTGGAGCAACAGCTTTTACCTACAGATAGACAGCAAAAATAAAGATTAGGAGAACAACTGGGAAAGGAACCCTTTGTCTTCATTCAAAGATGCTCTTTTCAGGCTCACACTGAGACAACTGTTTCGAGTTACGCAAAGCCCTTCAGTGCTGTCCCTTCTGATGTTTGTTCTTGTGATAGATACATTGTGGACACATTTTTTTTTCATGACAGACATTCAAACTGAACCCTTCTGCCATTGCCTAGAATACTTTGTTAAATTCTGCTGCACTTGGTACTAGAGTTAAGTGCTCACCAGGATCCTTATCTGCCCTCTCAAAATACTACAGAAGCAAAACCCAATCAACCCAGATAAAGGTCCTGCCATGTTATACTTCCTAACAAAGCAAATTTTTCAGAGGAGATGAACTGTCTCCTCTTTCTGTTTTGACTGTTTATGGACTTTTGTTCAGGATTTAATTCAAGGGGATCCTTGCGATACTCATTAGTCTGCCAACTCAGTGGATACAGGCCAGGTGCTATAGAGCACAAGCAGGTCCAAGAGGGGACAAATACTAAGGTCAGTGGCTGACTGGACTCATCAGACACTGAATTAAAAGGTAAAGGAGAGCTTTCCATCTCACCCTGCTTCACATATCTGCTAGAGTATTTACTTACCCCTTCTGCTATCTTTGATGTTTATGGTGTCTGTGTGACAACTAGGATCTGAAAGCTAAATTGAGGTTTTTGCTGCTATTACGCCTGCTCTGTAAAGTAAACATTTTTAGCTAAATGAAGAAGCCATCCTGAATTTTCATCCTAACTGCAGTCAATATCTGGTCTGGTCTGTCTGGTAACCTCATTTTCACATCTACTTGTGCATTACTATTTGAATTACTGAAATGCTAAAAAGCTGTCATACTTAGTATAGTATTAAACTAGACTGATTTTAAACCAGTCTTTGAAAGAAGTAGGCACACAAGAAGAACTCTGTGCTGTCAAGTTTTCTGCCTGACGAGGTTTGGTCAGGAAGTGGTTGCACCCTGAAAATATGTTGATTGCACTAATGAACAAATCTATTTGATAGGTGCAAACTAGCTACTGATACACTAGCCCATGTGGTTACCAACAAGACTGGGAAGGGTGGAGACAAGTTTTAGTGGCAAAATGGAAGCTTGTAGGAAGGAAGTTGGTGACCAGGAATCCTAAGATGGCAATTCCAGAAATGATCCCTGTACCCTATGCAGGACTGGAGGGAGAAATGAAAAGGTAGCATTTTAGCACCTGGCTGAGAAGATGGGTAAGGATCCAGATTTCCGATTCTTCAGGAATTTGGGACACACCTGGTGCACAGTGTCCAAACACTCTGGAGGAACAGATTTCATCTTAACTATAAGGGAGTCAAGCTGCTGGACATGACATCTGGAAGGTTTTAAGTAACTTTTAAAATTAATAAGAGCAAGCTGGCAGAGGCTGAAGGTTGTAAGTAGCTCTTAAAATGAGGAAAAGGAAGCTGACACAGGCTAAAGAGCGGTTTAGGGTGATATTACCATTATGTGTGACTTCAAAAACAATGTGTCCTCAGGCAAGGGAAAGGTCAGAGTGCAGAAACAGTCAAGCAGAAAATGCAAAACTGACTGTCATTTAAATAAAGTGTTAAGAAGCAAACTACAGCTATGGCACACCTGCTTCTACATATATATTAGATGTCTGAAAAAGAAGCTGGGAAGACCTGCAATGTCCCACCCTAGACTAAAATACTCAGATGTCAGGTACCTGAAAATGGGTGGCTTCTGCCATCTGAGATACCCTCAGGTATCAGATAGCTGCACAGACCTGGAAGATGTTACACAAGACCTCCAAGAATCTGTGGCCTTCTAGATTTGCATATGAAGCCAGGGCGAATGTCCTGATGCTTCCCAGATGGCTCTGGACATCTGTGGTTAGGTAACTGAACAGCATCCCAATATGCTATGCGTATGGGGAAGTGGTTAAAAGGAAGAGAGTCATCATAGTACTAGATTACATAAGGAAAAATTGAGTGCTAATGGGTAAAAGAGGGGAACTACAGGAATCTTATTAAAAAGAAGCTAAAAAGGGCTGCTAAGAGAGAATTTAATCCATACAGGCAGACTATATATTATTGAAGGACAGCATCCTAGCAACACATGGCCAATACAAGGCACTTACTAAGAATGCTCTGGGAACAGGTAAAAAGAAGTTGACACAGCTATTAGAAACAGACCATTAACTTTCCAAAGCTGTAGACATCAAATGAAGAAAACAGAAAGTGTTGCAAACCCTGGGAGATCAACAATTATAAATAAGAAAAAACAGTTAGACAGGAAAGAACTTGAGAAGGAAAAGACTTCAAACACGTGTTTTCAAGCACATGTGTTTCCAACACACTGTGTCTTCAAACACATCAAGAGAAGGTATGTTGCTGGAGATCTGTAGGCCAGTGGATTGTAGGCTATCCAGTAAGCATTCAGAAGATAAGGCCATAGTAGAGAAACTAAATTAGTCCCTTGGATCAGGATTGGCTGAGTAAGAACTGGGTAGATCTTCCATTTTAGGGCAGTTCCTTCTGAGGAGCCACATGAACTGGAAGACCTATGGCCCAAATAAAAAAATGGATATAGTAACAAATTCCAAGAGACATTCGGTGTGAGATAGCTGGATTACTAATGCCATTTCGTAATCCCACTCTTAAAGCTATCTTTGCACCCAGGGACTAGAAGGTAACAGAACTAATGTGAATTAAAAATAAAAAATAAAAATGTTCTAGAGGAGATGTGTGAACTTCAGGTCTGCTGTCCTGACCACTCAGTCACAGAATCATTTAGGTTGGAAGTGACCTTTTCAGATCACCTAGTCCAACTTCCCTGCTCAAGCAGCATCAGGTAGAACAGGCTGTCCAGGACCGTGCACAGTCAGGTTTGAATATTTCCTAGGATGAAGATGCTACAACCTCACGTGTTAGGAATTATTCAGAAGGGAAACGAACAAAGATCAGGGATGTTTTGTCTGCCACATGGTTTTATAAATCCATGATTCACCTATACCTTCAATGGTGCATGCCGTTCTACTACCCCTATTTCAAAAAGCATACAGGGAAAGGTTCAGAGAAGGGAAGCAGGAAATGACAGTGTAGACTAGAGTTCTGCAGTATGGAAAAGAGATGACTAAGAAGAGGCTATGTCAGAGTTATATAAAATCCTGAATGTCATTGAGACCTCGGATAGGGTTTGGCTGCTTACTGTCTCTTTCAGGGAACATCAGCTGAAGCTAATAGGAGGCCAACTCAGAGTAAAAAAATGCAGCTGGTTCTTGTGTGATGTCAAAAAGAACTGTGGATCCCTTCATGAAAGGACGTTACAGAAATCAGGGCTGTGTATAGAACCAAGAAGAGATTGGGCAAGTTTGTAGAAGAGAAATCCACTGAGGGTATGTAAATAGAAACACATCTGTCTCAGGAAGTCCCTGAGTAGATGCATGCATGTGAAAGTATTACAGGAAGGTATCATGTATGCCTACCCTCTTCTTATTCATCTCTAGTTGTTCACTTATGCCCACTGTTGGAGACAGGAGGCTGGGCTAGATGGTTTCTTGATCTGGCCCAAAATATCCTTGTGTTCCTACATTAGTGAAGCCAACAAGTGTTTGGTTGCATATAATGCAACACATCACCTGCCCCCCGCTCTGGCTATATAAAGCAGACAACTGTATCTTCCTGTCTCCCATATGGTTTTATACCACTGCATTTTCAGAAAATAAGGAATGGACTCATCTCCTCTTATTGTTTAAATTCATATCATTCTAGCAGACAGCTAAAAACTCACCAGATGATGTGTAGCTAGCTGCACCATTTGTGTCTAGGGATTGCACTTTCACTTCTGCATATGTAGAACCTAAAAGTGGACAAAAATAACAGATAAAAGAGAAAGTTGAGAAACAATTTAAATGGAACAAAAATGACTGAAATTATGAGAAATGCTAAACACATGACAACAGCTGATTTATGTGACTGTGTTTAACTATGCCTGAATATTTTTGTCCATTGCATTCACACCTTAGAGGACTTGCTATAAGCATAAATAGATCTGGTTTATCTTCAGTGCAGACAATAACAGAGGAGACATGGGCACATGCACACACATTTTAAATCTAAATAGAAGTGAAGAAAAATATCTAAGGCTGTCTGATTTTCCTATTCAATTCACATCCATATGTGAGTGGTGAGAATGGCTACAATATCAAAGCAAACCTGAAAACTGCAGATCATGCTAAATTTGAAGGGGTTACTAGTTAACAATAAGACTGTGAGAAAAGTGAAAACTATTCTAACATCTGCAGATAATAAATACAAATGCGTATGGAAGAAAGCACGTGGGGAAGAAAGGAAGGGCAGTGACACATAAAAAAGGGGTAGAAAGTAAGAAATACAATGTTGCAATTTTATAAAACATTCAAAGTCATCCTGATATACAGCACTGAGCCCCTCTGTTTCTATCACCATACAGAGTTGATGTCTTCTATGAGTTTAAGTAAGTGCATTCTTCTGGCTAATGGAATTAATTTCATTCCTTTGTGAACAATGCATTTGATCCAGGGAATCCACTATCAAAGAGAAAATAGGAAACTGGAGGAAAAAGAAAAGAAGACAGAAGCCAGTGTTTGAGCTCTTTTCTGTAAGATATGTGCAAACACTGGGAAATACTGTGCATAAATTAAGTGAACACACAGAAGAAAAGAGTTGATAGGGGTTTTCTAGAAAGGCACAAGCAAAGAAACATAAAAATTATGTAAAAACTGTATAAAAGCTGTAAGTAGGACTACATGGATTAAATTATAAGGACAACGGAACTTTTAATCAGGTGGCATCTATTGTGGGGGCCTGTCAATTTAGCCGTGAGCTAATCTGTTGAAAGAAGTCATAGAAACACTGTTTCCTGGGGCATTTCTAATGCCATCCAGCCATCTGAAAATAGATGCCAAGGGATTGCACTTTATGCAGAAGACAAGCACAGGATGGCAAGAAATAGAAACTACTATTTCTGTCAAAGAGAGAGTAAGGTTAAAAAGAAATCGAAGAAAAAAGAAAATGAAACACAGAGACAAAGTGTATGAAGTCTGTTATTTTAGGATGTGATTTTATGCAGATGTAGCAAAACCAGTGCAAAAGTTTATGTAATAATTCTTAGTGCATTAAAGAAAGATAAATTTTAGGTTAGAATTTTGCAAAGTCATTTATACTAAATCAAACTAAATCTATCCATGAACCATTTTATGCTGGATTTATTAAACAAGTAGTTTGTACAGACAAAGCCAGGAGGAGAAAACCCCGAAGCAATGCCTACTACGCTCAGCAAGCAGAAACAGACTACGCATGAAACTGCTTCGAACAGCAGAAACATTAGGCACTCGATCTCCCGATCAGTTTGCTGCAGGAATCAGAGTCTGCTGTGTGAGCACGTGCCTGGTTCAGCTATGGAATAATCTTCTAAAGTGATACAAACTAGTCTTAATATCACACAAGAAACTCCCCCTCACATTTGCACCTTAATAAATGAAAAGTAGACCTTATAACAGTCCCCTTTATTTTGGTAAAAAAGTTACGTGGTCATCCCATCTGCGCATTTTTCACAGCTCTGCCTCCCATATTTCCTTTGTCCTCTTTGGGGCTTTGGTGCTCCATGGCACTCTTTTAAACCGTGTGGTAGGGAGGCTGAAGTATACAAAGAAAGCTCAGTGCAGACCAATTGACCTACCTTGGACATCAGTGACTTTCTGTAGTCTGGGCCTGGTTGATTCAGTCAAGTTCAAGTCAGCATAAATGAGATTTTCTGACATTCTTGCTCCCCCTTCTCCTTTTTTTCTCCCCTCGCTGCTGTTTTTAAAATGGTACTCTAGACTGAGGACGACTCTTAGCTCCCTCCCCTCTCTAACCTTCAGCAGGAAGTTATTTCCTCTTTCTGTAATACGGAAACTTGTAATGAGAAGGGAAGCCTACTTCTAACTGATCTTTTGATAGTAGCATGTTAAATGTAAGGTTGTGGTGTTCACGTCGTCACCTTTGTTGAGGAGTGGTTCTGGCTTTAGTGGTATTTTGGGTTTCCGAATCTTGACACCCTGTCGTTGTCACCCCCACCTTGTATTTTGAAAATACAAGCTTTATTATGTGAAATGGGAAGGAGAAGAAAAGTACAGAGATTCAGAAGTCAGCCCCAGGAAGCAGAGTGAAGCTCTCAGGGTGGATTCATGGCACATCATGGGGACCAGCCCTGCGGAGTCCAGAAGGCAGTGCTCTCAAAAGCAGACACCTGAAAGTATGATACATTTGCCACGGATCCACAGGGAAATGTACTCAACGCTGCTGAAACAGGACCCTGCCACACTTTGGGGCTCTGTCATGTGTCTGCAGCTCTTCTAAAACAGAACCAAGCTGACTTGCTGTGTCCTGAGGAATGTGGGTTTCGTGCAGCTCAGAAACACACTCTTCCCCTCTATAGGTAACTTCTGATGGGAACTCATAAAGTGGGATTGGTCCAGCCTGTTCGGGAAGGGCAAAGGGTGCTTAATATGCAACGGCAGCAACTAGAATAGGTTAGTCTAAACAAGACCAACTCTAGGCTTTCCAGGCTTTTAATTCCCACTTGACTAATGCTTTCGTAGAGCAGAAGGTGGCAGGTATGTCGACATTGTGCGGTGAATGGAGGAAATACCTTAGCGCATAGCAGCATTTGGCAATTGAAAATGCCAGATTTTGGTTTTGTGCTGACGGCACATGTAACCTGCCAGTAGAAGCCCGAGCACCCAGCCTGATCTGCTGGTCGACAGCAGGCTCAATATGAGTCAGCAGTGTGCCCTGGCAGCCAAGAGGGCAAACTACCTCCTGGGGTGCATCAAACACAATATAACCAGCCGATCAAAAGAGGTGATTATCCCGCTGTATTTAGCGTTGGTGTGGCCTCACCTTGAGTACTATGTGCAGTTCTGGGCCTGTCATGGTTGAACCCCAGCCAGCAACTAAGCACCACACAGCCGCTCACTCACTCCCCCCCAGTGGGATGGGGGAGAGAATTAGAAAAGTAGAAGTGAGAAAACTCATGGGTTGAGATAAAGACAGTTTAACAGGGAAGGCAAAAGCGGCGCACGCAAGCAAAGCAAAACAAGGAATTCATGCACTACTTCCCATGGGCAGGCAGGTGTTCAGCCATCTCCAGGAAAGCAGGGCTCCATCACACATAACAGTTACTTGGGAAGACAAACGCCATCACTCCAAACATCCCCCCCTTTCTTCTTCTTCCCCAGCTTTATATGCTGAGCATGGTGTCATATGGTATGGAATATTCCTTTGGTCAGTTGGGGTCAGCTGTCCCAGCTGTGTCCCCTCCCAGCTTCTTGTGCACCCCCAGCCTACTTGCTGGTGGGGTGGTGTGAGAAGCAGAAAAGGCCTTGACTCTGTGTAAGCACTGCTCAGCAATAGCTAAAACATCCCTGTGTTATCAACACTGTTTCCAGCACAAATCCAAAACACAGCCCCATACTAGCTAGTATGAAGAAAATTAAATCTATCCGAGCCAAAACCAGCACAGGGCCCCACAATTTAAGAAGGATGTGAAGGTCCTTGAATGCATCCAGAGGAGGGCAACAAAGCTGGTGAAAGGGCTGGAAGGCATGTCCTATGAGGAGTGGCCAAAGACTCTGGGTTTGCCTAGTTTGGAGAAAAGGAGGCTGAGGGGCGACCTCATTGCTCTCTACAGCTTCCTGAGGAGGGGAAGTGGAGAGGGAGGCGCTGAGCTCTTCTCCCTGGTATCCAGTGATAGGATGCGTGGGAATGGTTCAAAGCTATGTCAAGGGAGGTTCAGACTTGACATTAGGAAACATTTCTTTACCGAGAGGGTGGTAAAACACTGGAACAGGCTTCCTAGAGAGGTTGTCTATGCCCCAAGCCTGTCAGTGTTGAAGAGGCATTTGGACAATGCCCTTAATAGCATGCTTTAACTTTTGGTCAGCCCTGAAGTGCTCAGGCAGTTGGACTAGATGGTTGTTGTAGGTCCCTTCCAACTGGAACTTCCCTTCCCTTCCCTTCCCTTCCCTTCCCTTCCCTTCCCTTCCCTTCCCTTCCCTTCCCTTCCCTTCCCTTCCCTTCCCTTCCCTTCCCTTCCCTTCCCTTCCCTTCCCTTCCCTTCCCTTCCCTTCCCTTCCCTTCCCTTCCCTTCCCTTCCCTTCCCTTCCCTTCCCTTCCCTTCCGCCTCTTGCGCTCATTAAGTACAAGGAAGGATGAATGTGTCACTCTGTACTACTGGCCTTGCTGTGACTTGGCTACACTGTGAGTGAGACAGAATGTGATGTATTCTCATAGGAATTTGAAGGGGAAAATATTTAGTGAGAATTCAGATCATGTTACTAAGCATAGCACAGTGATCTCAGTAATGTATGTTTTATTTGGGACATGGCTCTGCGTGTCTGGATGATTCTCTTGGAATCTCATGGATTCTCTTCATGAGCTTGCTTTCAAGGCAAATATTACTTTTTTTCTGTCCATGCTTCAGTTTTAGCCAAGATAATTACTAGCTAATAAATATTCATCAGCCCCATGAGGAAAGAATCCACTCTGTGTGGTTAGTTACCCTCCTAATCACTCCGTTTCGTGATGCTTGCTTTTAAAGTCTGAGGGTGTTTTTACCTGGTGTACCAATTATTGTCAAAATAAGCAGAGACTCTGCCTTGGGGAAAGTGGGGAGAGAATTTGTTGAAAAGTACCAGTATGTAATTTGAAATTTGGAAGGGTCAGTATGGTGAACATATGTTGAACACAACTATCATCAGATTTGCTCTTCTAATGCTCACGTATACGTTGAGAAAAAATATAAGAAAAGAGAACAGCAAATGGTTTAGCTTTTGTAAAATGGAGTTCATAGGTTTGCTATATGACAGTGTATAAGGTCTATTTTTCAGTAAACACCAAGTCATTGCTTCATTATTACCTGGCAATCAGCAGGTAAATTCCCTGCTATGCAGTCATTGGAATATATACTTTCTTGCTGGATATGGCAGAACTAGTTTTAGAATCAAACGCATTATTTAATAACTAAGGAGCCTAGTTTTCTATACTGACCTAAGCACAGGGAGTATGTAGATAGCTTGAGACTAGACAATGATTACTGAAATGCCAGTGAGCAAATACATATAGTAGCCCATCTATGAAAGCTCTGGATTTAATAATTAAGCAGCAGCTATTGAAGAGATGACTGTATTCCTGTCTTTACTGCATTATAGTACATTGCTTTTCTGATTTAGAACAAACTATACTAGAAAGTATTTTTTATGAAAATCAAGTAAATGCCAATGCCGATTGAACCTATTTCTTCCAAAGGGAGACAATTTTCTATTATGTAAATATTCCCTCCTGTTCAGGGCCATCAGATCTGGAATACCCTGCTACCAAGTGGTAATTACAGAGACTTCTTCAGCGGGCCAGTGATCTGTTCTGGTATTCTGCCTCTCACTTCCCATACTCAGAGGCCAAGATAAGCCAAGCAAACACCAGCTCTGTGAGCGAAAGAAGAGGAAGTGAAGCAGTTCCTTTGGTGGTTGATGATTCAGAAGTGCACACTGCGGTCAAACGAAGGTTTGCAGTGGCCCTCAGACTTGACAATAAGAGGTGTCCAGAAATATTGTGACAGGCAGCCTGCTGTAAAATATTAATGTCTCTGATTAGACCACTCTCATTTCTCTGGAGTTCCTGGGGATGGAAGGAAAGAGGGAAAAATAAAATTACATGATATGTTTTTAAGTTGGGAGCCACAAGACTGGCATAACACTGCAAGTTTTGGGTGCTTTTTAGCCAGTTTTCTTGCTGTCTGGATGTGTAACTAGCCATCTCAGAGAAAGTCACAACATGGGTCTCCTCTCTGACAGCAGAGAAGCTCTTTGAGAGAGGAGAATAAGATGGAATTTTGATCCTTTCTCAATTTAAGAGATTTTTTCCCTAATTTACCTCTAAGATGAGTAGGTACCAGACTGATGCACTGAAATGCAGCCAGATAAGTAAGAGCCAGGAAGCTACGTCCCATGTATGTGGATTTTCTGGATCATCCTAACTGCCTTTGTATGCATGTTGTCTGAGGGACCTTCAGCACTATTTTATTGCTCACTCTGTCAAAAATACACTGCCATGGCATCACCCCCTAGGCACTGTTATATTACGAAGACACAAGAGTGTTTTTTCTCTTTGGAGAATAATTTTTATCTTTTTAAGTTCAAAGTTAAGTGGTGACTAAATATGTCTTCGACAGTTACTTGCAACTGCAGCATAAGAAACAGGACTTCATAATTCAGGTAAGCCCTTTCAGTTCCTATAGCCATGGATAAGCTGTGAATAGCTGGTGTTACCCAAGGTGTTGTGTGTTGGCTCTATCTCTCAGCTGTACTTTACTCTCGGATCGTCAGAGCCAAGTCCATTTCCCCAATGACAAATTGCTCAGAAGGGGGACTTACAGTAATGGTTTTAATCATGACTACTTGATCTGCCTCCTTGGCTGTTTTCTCTGCAATTTTGACAGTCTCATTGTCCCAGTCAACAAAGTCCATGGCCATCATTCCTTCCACTGCAGTGTGGAGAGAGTAAGGGGCAATGGGGAGGTGGAAAAGACAAATTATGAGAAGATGAGGAAGGAGGAAAAAAGAAAGGAAGGGAAAAACAGATAAAGGAGAAGAGATTGTTAAAGTATCACAGTTGATAGATTCCTGCAACAAGGGAGCTCAACTTGTTAGATCTAGATACGTGTCTCTTTCTTCCCTATCAGCAACATTTCATTTTCATTATCTTTTCCTTTTGCCATTCTTCATAGCCACATTTTGCTTTGCTACCTCCAGAAACATGTTGACTCAGGACTCACTCTGAGGCCTCCTGCTTGAGTATGTGTGCAACATACAAAATACCAGGGTAACCCATACAACTGGAGATGTTGTTATGAGAATAGTAGAAGAGGAATGTGAGACACATCTCATTCGTGGTGCTTGGCCCACCCTGCAAAGACACAAGGATGACTCAGAGGTCTGCTGAGACACAATGAGGAAACTATTTCTTCTCAGGAAAGCACTCTTGTTCACAGTTCATGCAGATCCTATCTGGTGAAAAAAAAAAAAAAAGAATTAATTTTTTTGTCTGAGAGTTAGAAACAGAGAATCAAAGTATCCTCACAAGAGTCTGGTAAATAGGCTGCTCTGTGGTTTTATAACCTAAATCTACTTATTCTTTCCTTCAGGAAGACTACTATATCTGTATTTCAGTCTACAAGATCCCAAAACCTGAAACTTTGGAAAGTTCAGCTAAAACATTCAGGGAATTAACTGACTGTGACATCCAGATCAGAATTTTTCAGTTGATCCCTATGTTTGGAATGGGTCCAACAAAATCAAACAGTGTTGCTCTCTGTGAATATAAACTCTAATCCTCTTTAGGTCAAATCTCAGTTTCTTGTGCACATTTCTAAGTGCAATAACGTCATTAACTCCTCTGCATGTCATACGCTCTAAAATAAGTTATGAAGCATGACAATAATTGTTTACATGCTAAGTTCTGCAAAACTGACGCCTGGTCTGAATAAGAAGAACTAAAAATAATGTTTTCATATTTTGAGAAGTCCAAATCAGATCCAGCTGCCAGATTACATCAGTTTCTGTATTTGACTTCTCCCTGTCCACTAAATCCAGGTGTTCAATGATTGAAAACCAACTCAGCTGCAAGTTTCGCTACTTGCACTTGACATTTTGGACAAGAGTTAGCTTGTATGGTATTAGATGCAAGGTAGCTTTGGGATCTGTTCATAAGCCTATAGTAAGAAGGTCTTGCTGGAGAGCTACTCTTCAGCCATGGAGCAACTGTGCAAGGCATGCCTCAGTATGTCTATGATATTGTGTCTGACACAAGAAGCTTTTGCCAGGGATGTATTTGCTTGGGAAAGAGAGATATGTCTGCCCAAAAGATTTTAATGGTGATAAACTAATATTAAAAGCAATGGAAGATTTGTAGGTAGAAAAACAAACTTACAAAAGTAATCCCTGACCGATCCAGTGTCTGAAAGTTGCATTCAACCAGGATCTCCTCCCCCTAGGGAATGAAGTAGGTCACACTGTCAGAGCAGTATAGGCAAAGCACGCAGAACGACCGCTCGCAACATGGGCAACCAGGAAACTGTGTGAAAACAACAGACCACAGCCTGAGGTGGAATGAAGGACAGAATATGTCGACGTGCTCTGACATCTCTGGTGCCTGCCACCTCCCCAGCCTGCCCGCCCACAGCTACAACCCAGGGGAGGAACGTACTGGTTTGATTATGAGGATTTCCTTCATGTCCCGAATCTCCTGCAGTCTGAAGTCATACTTACTGCCCTCACAGATGATCCCCAGCTGCTCACCATTCCTGGGCAAGACAAATGAGGGGAGAAAGTTATAATGTTTCCAGGAAGGAGTGTGGAACAAGCAATTCCTGGGTGAAATAAACAGACCCGAGAAAAATCCCCTCCAGAAATCATGCCTGATCTCTTTTGTGCCGTAACTCACAGCATGTATTTTCAGCAACAGTCAGTCCCAAATATACACCTGAAATTTTTCACCCAATCCTCTTAGGTCTGGAGTCCAAATATGGACTTTTTACATGTTAGTAATTGTTGTGCCTTGAAACTTTCGCCTTTCAGATGACAGCCTGGTATCCCTGAAGTAAGAACTCCAATACTTGCATTACAAAACACCATCCTAAATACAAAGACTCTCTGACCCTAGCAGAGTAGAGTTGGCAGGCTCTTTAGGACCTCCCTTGCAGATGCAGAAGTATCACATGTGAATTCTTCCTTGCTATTTCTACAGTGCTTTGTGATACTGCTTCTCAGGTGGTCTCTGCTCTGCTTGAGCGCTGCTTCTCCATCCATGTTACAGATCCTTAGAGCTTGCTAAGGACATCCACAGTGCACACTGCAAGGTGCATCAAGGCACATAGCCCACAAATCCTTGTGGTGCTCCTGGCCAGGCCATCCCAGCAGCTGTCGCACAACTTGCTTGCTTGTTGTAGGCCTGCTGTGTGACTGCTGGCAGCTCTGAGCAGGTGAACTGGTAGGTTCATCCCACTGTCCAGCTATACCTTATAGCAAAATGGGTTCAGGAGGGAGGAACCCAGCTTGGAGGCAAGGCTTCACAAAAGTTCAAGTCAAGAAAGAAGATGCTCTGTCATGTGACACACGGTTTATGTATATCATGCAACTTGCATAAAGAGTAGGAGCAAAAAACTATTGCTATTGTCTGGAACAAAATAGCTCTGGCTAAATCACTCATACTGGCTATGTGTGACATTTGGCCTATGCTGGGTTATTCTGGAATTAACACCTAAAAATGAGACAGACCTGCCCCTAAATTGCTATCAAAGATCACAATCTGCTATATTCTGCCAAGGTCAAGCTCCAAAGAGTCTGGGGTCTCCACTAATTGGACAAGTGACTAAGAACAACATAGTTACCTATGTGTTACAGGGGAAATCCCAGAAAAAAAATAGTTGCCCCAACTGCTCACTGTGCCTGAATCATATCTGTTCAGAAGGTGTTTCAAACACTTGACCTTCTGCTCTGGTGCCTGTGCTTGAGATGGCTTCAGGACATGGTCCTAGCATGGTAAAGTCTGTAAAGGTCCTTTCTCAGATATATGCTCATCCTAAGTAAATTGAACTGTTGCCTTAGTCCTCTTTAGACTGACCTCAAGTGATTCCTAGCAAAGAGACAGAACCTTCCATTTTCTTCTGAAGCCTAAGGAAAACTCTCCTATCACTCCCTGCTACTTGGAGCATGCACTTGGAAGGTGCTAGCTAGTGAGACGGAGGGAGGCTCACTCCTCTTCTCTTGCTGACTAGCATAGCAATCCAAGTGTCAGGCCAGTTTGGGCTGGAGATCACTAGCATTGAAACTGAGGGGTGGCTTTGAAGCCAATAGGTTTTATTGATATCTGCTCTGCTCCTTCTCCAAGAGACAACCACATTTGCCAGCTATAATGTGCTACTCCTGAGAGACACAGACAGACGTAATTGGGGAGCAGACATATTCACAATGTACCTTTCAAGTTACAAAATCCCCATTTATTTAGTTTAGTTATAGCAGACCAAGTTTGTTTCCTAAGGTTCTTAAAAAGTTTTCCCTTGCTTTTGCCATATCACAGTTAGGCTGCAGAGGCTGCTAGGTGAGTATTTTGCAGATACCACTGTCCAGAGAGATGAAAATACCTGTGAGACAATTGTGTTAGTCCCACTTTTCTGCTGTTGCCTTTGAAGGAGCTTCTAGTCACTTGGCCCCATTGTTTGGCATGCTGGGGAGTGGGTAGAGAGAAGCAGGGCCACGGTGTTTAAACCATGTTTGATTGTAGGGTGCCACTGGTATTTAAGGGTAACTGAGGAAGGCCATCTTCAAGGGCAGATGTGCCACTTTGGAACAACCTAGATTCTTCTGAATGATATTTTGTATGTGTGCTTAGAAGCCAAACTAGACAATGATCTGCCCTGCTCATAACTCAGCTTTGCATTGGTTGTGGGACGCCAGGCACTCTCCTGTCTTCCACAGCTTGCCTACAGTGAAGTTCAGGTTCCTTGCATACCTACATGATCAACTTGGTATGTGTGGAGTTTCTGCAGAGTGAATCAGCATGTTAGGCAGTAGGTCAGACAGTGCAGGGGTCTGGGGATTTGGCGTTAGAGCACAACCATCTAAGGCAATGCCAGAGTTTCCCCCTGCCATTCCAGATGGGACTCACATCATACCCCAGAGCGTGCACCAGCAATGCCACGTAGACAGGCAGGGAAGTTGATCTTAAGGGTATCACAGTGAGCACTCTAAGATTAGAATCCCACTGTGACATCTCAGGCTACACCCATATTGCTAAATATCATAGGATTGTGCATTGTTCTCTGGCTTACTGGCACAGACTAAGTGTCTGCCTCCCCGTAACTGTCTGCAGTGTGGTGCTTGGCTCGTGTAGGGTTATTCTGAAATTAGAAACCTAAGGAGGAGATAGGCCTTATAACATGAAGCACTTGGACCTCTGTGATGCCTCTTTGGCCTAAAGAACAATTGTTTTTCAGTTCTGGGTTTTGTTTTGTTTTTTTTCAAATTCTAAGCAGCTGAAGTAGTGTTCAAATTCTATGCTGCAGACCATGATTTGGTATTTTCAGAGCTTGAAACTGAGAATTCATGCTTCATGGGCTGGGGTGTGATCAGAGAGTGCATAGTGGTGCTGAAGTTGTTAGTGTGGGGGGATGGTGGAGGAAACCAAACCCAGTGTAGTTTTTGCCCGTGCCGCCCATGGGAACTGGTACACGCAATCTGCAGAACTGTGCCCGTGTAGCCTCAGTGTGAGTCTGGTTAGCAGGACCAAGCTATGCAAGGGCACTGTCTAGCAGCTGACTAGTGTGCATGTGCAGCAGTCAAGTGCTTGAGCTCACTGCCTGGACCCGTTTTATTTAACAGGAGGCACAGTCCCGGTCCCATACTCTGTGCTCAGCTGACCCTTCTTTCCCAAGGAGCTAGTTCTTTGTACTACAGTTCAGACACTGCAGAGTCTCTTGCACTGACAGACAGATGAAGACTAAGCTGGAAACATCATTCTCATCCACTCTAGCCCAAAAGGCAGGGACTGATCCTGTGGCATGGGCAGCAATACTGTGAGTTTGCTTCTCTTACCGGTATAGAGCAGCTTTCACTCCTCTGCCAGACAGGTGGGTGTGAAGCAAGCAGGCAAAGACATGCAGTTCTGGAACCAGCACCCCTTTCATCTGCAGTTCAAAATGAAGTAGGTCAGAGCCTGGCAGTCAGATCTTAGCACTGCGTTTCAGGCCTGCCCATCAAGTCAAAAACTTGATGGAACTTGTGCAATTGTCAGCTTAACATTTTTTTTTACAAGGGAGGTTTCAGCCCATTTCCTCATGTAGGTCACTACTGATTGAAAGGCTGCTCTGGTGAGCCTTTCTGAAAATTGCTTTTCTGGTTTTAGGTACTGTGGCATAGTTGTCAGAGTTTGTGATGTCTCATGCTGGGTACCGTAAGCATATCTCGCTATCAGCTATGTAAAAAACTAATACGAGATACAGGAGAGGTAATAAGTTAAACATGCAGATACATGAACTCTAAGAAAGAGCAGATAATAGAAAGAGTAAAAGCAGAAATTGTAAGAAAGACACTGATCAATGGGCCATTAAAAGAACCATCAAAAAGTAAACCTTAAAAGGTTCAAAGAAAATATTTGAAAATTGATGAAAAGAATTAAAACAAGATTACCTCAGGCCTCATAAGAGGGAGCAAACTTATGGGTTGTTCAAAGGGGATTGTGGGACTGTCTAAAACTTATGGGATGCTCTAAGTGGATTGTGGGAATGTGCAAAATTTAATGTGGGATGCTTAGGGAAGAGGTCAAAGGTAGGGAAAGAGAGAAACAAACATGGGAAAATAGAGAGGGGAAGAGGAGAGTCCAGTTGTACTTAAGCAGACTGCTGGTCAGTATGTTTGTCTGACCAAACCTGGTACCTGATTGCTTCAATCTAGACTATCTTATTAAGCTCTGTTCCTGACTATTTTCTGTGTGAGTGTGCTCTCTATACTGTGTATGTGTGTGTGCCTGTGGTTTTGGGGTGGGATGAACCACTAGGGAACTTCAACCTAGAAAGACCCAAGGTCCAGGCCAGAGACCACGTAAAAGGACCCTGGATCTGGGCACAGCTGCTGAAAGGACTTACAGTCTGGACCAGAAATCGGAGACACCAACAAATGTGATTATGTGTGGGAGCTGAGTGAGTGTGCTTATGGCTATGTTCCTCTAGTGAACTTTAAGCCTGATGAGTCAGAGAGGACAAAGAGGATTGGGTCATTAGTGCTGTCCATGCTCGTGCGGCTGTTGTTCGTGCCTGTGTAGTACCTGTAAAGGTACTGTACTCCTGTCTGCGTTGATCTGTTTGTGGCCAGCTGAGTCTGCTCTCCAAGCGTGTGTTTGGGTGGGGTGGGGGGTGCCTATATCTTTGGAGTTTTTCCCCAGCCTTAGCACCTGCTGGGCCTGGGAAAGGGGAAAGTGGCAACCTCACATCTAGCAGTCTTGGAGGGACCCGTGAATGCCCTGGATCCCACAGCCCACCAGAGCTGATTATTTTTGTCAGCCTCTTGACTGTGATTTGAGGGATGTTACATCTCCGCTCTAGAGGTAGCTTGACCTCTAAGGTCTCTCTCAGAGAGCACCACATCCTCCCAGCCTACTACCTGCCTTCCTACACCAGTACCCCACACCTGTGGCAGGACATAGGCCTCTTGCATGTGGTGAAGCAGACTTCCCTGGGGGTCTTGGGAAGTAACTCCATCCTTTGGGTTTTGTTTCCCTTTCACTTAGATGGGGTGAATGGGTATTCGAGCCATGGTTCTGACATGCTTACACAGCTCTGCTAATACTTTTGGGGCAAATCTTGGATCTCTGCTGAGTAGTTTTATTGGAATAGGTAGTCATTTTGCAACATGCAGAAGTGAAGACTAAGATAGCACCCTGCACCAAAATGACTTTTGGACATGTCTAGAGCAAGGTGAAAACCCGAAGCTGGAAAGATCAAGAAGGATTTCGTATGGCTTTCCCTACACTCACTTCATCAAACTGGCTGGAATTGCAAAGGCCATAAGATCTGTAGGATTCTGCTCCAGGAGGAATGAAATTCACAGGGAAAGTGAAGATGCCTGTTTGCAGAACCCCCACATCATATTTCCATAGCTCTGGAGTATAGTAGATTCGTAGCCCTGAGCTGTCGATCAAACCTGTAAAAGAAAAATGGCCACTCCTTCAGCAATGACTCCAGAAACAGCAGAACTGGGGCCTGAAGCAACAACACATATAGTGTCTGTTTCCCAGTCACAGGTTGGGAGCAGGCACAGATTAACAGGAAGGCCTAAGCCCTCCACCCTACCCCTGTGGTATGGTCCACTGTAATGTACAGCCTCAAAGTCATGCAAGGTGCACAGTTGCACAGATCTTCACTCATAGTGCATCTGGATCCAGCCCTGCTTATAGTCTCAGACGATTCCCATAAAAATCACTCCACACTTTTGTTTCCCCTTCTGTAAAATGATAGCAAATACCGTGGTGGCATTCTTCATCACCTGTCAGAGGGATTGAGTGCTGGAGGTCATGGTAGAAGCCTGAGGTGGTATTATTAGGCTCTCAGGACTTCCTCCTGACCCTTGGTACACTTATTTCTCCCACAGCCACTCTGTCCCTTCTTCCCGTGATGCCCAAATTTCCCTCACGTTTTCCCTAACACTCCCACTAGTATTAGAGCAGGAAGATATGCTCAGCTTTTTCAATGGTAAAATGTGTGTAATCTAAGCAGATACAACTACCTATGTTTCTGAAGTTAGTTTAAGTTCTTCCTGAATGGGAGCCCAGTCCAGTTTCTTCTTACTGTCCTGAAGGTTGTACTGAACAACATATGGCAGTGTTTCTTGCAGAAGCTGGTTTCTAACAGGCATGTAGGTGAGGTCTGAGGCTTCCATCCTGAAGCTGTTCTTTGTCAGACAACTGCCCAGCATTATCCACCTGGTAACAAGTCAAAATTGCTGTAATGGATTTCTAGTTGGATGTACAGAGGATCCCAAGGTGTCCCTATGGAAACTGCAGCTTCATGTGGAAATTGATAAGACTTATGGAAAGAGGAAGAAGAGGAATAAAGTTAGATGAAGTAGTTAGTTTTTAACTCTTCTCTGTTTTTCTTGATTGAAAACTTACAAAAAGAAAGTTTTTATTTTCTTTTGTCTCTGAATATTTATTTAGACATTGTTAGAAATCAAAATGTTGTGGGAAATTCTGCCAGTTCCATTTCTTTTCCTTCTGAAATGGAACAAGGAAGAATTTTCAAAATTTATTTTTCATTTATCTTTTTGATTGGTTTCATTTTTATTTTTATAATATATTTAATAGGAAATTGTTATAGTATGTATACACTCTTGCAGCAAATTTCATGTCAGTATTGGCACTGCATAATATAAAATTTGAATAACATTAGTATAAGGATTTTTTCTAAAACTTATCTCCTTCCTCTCTCCGTCCCCATGTACATGCATACTACAGAAATACAAAATACATTTTGCTCTGAAAGGCAATGTGACCATCACAAGATAGATGCTGAAATTTGTGCTGCACTGGCTAGTAACTAGGACACTCAGCCAGAAGCACCAATTTCACTGAATTTTTAATTTTACTCTGCTGAAAAAGAGGCAGGACCAGTAGAACAAAAAGCAGAAAGCAGGTACACTTCTTTCTGTTACCTAAGACTAGCACAGGGAGAATTCTGGGAAATTAATGGCAACACTATCAAAAGGTCAGAATGAAAGCCTTTCTATGTGACATATAAAACTTGTTTAATGCAGGTATGATAATAACATACACACATACGCAGAGTATCGACAACTATGTAGAAATTGCCAGCATCACCTGATGCAGCAGAAGTAGAGTCGAGCGGGGACAGTATGAGGAAACTTCCCCAGTTTGGTTGGCCCTGCAGGACTGTGGGCTCTTACTGGGCAAGCTGACAACAAGGGTACGACCGTTCATAACAAGAAATGGGGAAAGGAATGGGCCCTGCAGACTCACCTCTCCTCCAACAGCCCAGCCCACAAGCACCTGAGAGCACAGGGCAAAATCTGGATTGGCTCCATAGCAATCATCTATGCCACTGGGTAACATGCTGGTGTTGCCACAGGCGTAAACAAGAATATGATGAACCAAGGTTATGTTGTGGGGTGTTATTACAGGTTTGAACTGTAACCAACAGGAAGAGTGGAAAAAAGTTATTGTCAACCCTAAAAGATTTCTTTCTCAGGCAACCAGAAAGAGCAGTTAACCACAGCTTAGGCAAACAGATATAATCTGATTCGCAAAACGAGTGGTAAAATGGATGATGATTTATCTACTCATTTCAGTATGCACCCAGCAGAGTCAATTTTTCCAGAAAGGTTTTGCATCTTCTTCTAAAGCACCTCCCCTTAATCAGAACCACAGGAGTGTCTATTTGACCTGTTGCACTGGGCAGTGTGGTTCCAGACTATAAATGTAAATATTTTACCTCATACACCATTTTCTTGGCCTCAAAGCAAGATAAGGGACCTTGATCTCAGGTTCACTATAATTCACTGCTCCCTCAGTTGTGCCGAAGTACTATAATCAAGATAGTTTAAAATAAATCCCACAAATAACCTGGATCTGTTCATTAATCACTGAACTTTTTACCAGCAGTCCTCAAAATCCTGATGTTACCACAAGAACTGACTAAAGCTACTGAGTTTGTTCTGTAGGATTACCTGTCAAATTCTTATTTTTTCCAGTCCATGGAAATCCTTCCTTATGAAATTTTGCCTTATGCCATTGCAGTGGAACATCCATTTTTAAACCTTCAAAACCCACAAAACTAAGAAAGGTTGCTTGACCCTGAAGCAAAGTTATCTTAATTTGAGAAGAAAGCTAGGCTTGCTTTGGACAGTTCCTGTTTCTTTTCTTTGCTCTTCTTTTTTGCATATTGAATCTTGAAAACAGGACTGCAAAAATGTTAGTTTTGCTTTTTATACAAATATTCTTAGCAATTTCCAAGAACAAAAGAAAAAAGTCTTTTAAAATATAGAAAATTCTGGAGGCTCCCTTTGCTCTCAAAGATACCAATAGGTAACATGGCCTGAGCTCACTACACTGAGACATCAGACTTGTAGCAAGGTTTCCTCAGGTGTGATGTACATAAAGACAAAGGTACTTCCAAAGCTAGAAACAAGACAGAGCTTAGCTCCACACAAGCCAGACAAAGTAGCTGGCTTGTCCCAATGGCAGTGAAGGACAGATGGAATGCTCCCAAATTTGTACTAAAATGCTGTAAGAGACAGACTTGTAAGCATGATTGAAGGAACAAGTCTGTCCTGCCCTGGTTTTTTCCCCAGTAATACAGCCTGCAAGTTTACCTTGTAGATATGCTGTTTCTGCTTGACCATGGGCAGTGGGATAAAGGTACAGGCATAGTTGGTTTCTTCAACTGGAACAGCAAACTGGAAAAGAAACAGACACATGAGTCACCTGAAGGTTCCCCTGGCAACTCAATAATGCGCACAGGGAATTGGAGAAGCCAAAGGGAGGCCATGCAAGGAGAATGAGACCCAGAAGTGGAGGGGCAGGAAGGATGATGCATTTAGTAAGCAACTGATTGGGTTTTGGTTGCAATGAGTGAGAAGACAAAACTGTATTCTGGTGAAGGGCAAACACATTTGTCAGCTCCACCAGGTCTTAAATTATTTTTCTTTCAGATTTTTTCTGTATTTTTCCAAAAGGGAATTGCATGACTAATTTGCATATTGTAACATGAACTGAGCATAGGAAACATCCATTCGGTTCAATCAACATTTTTAATTGCCGATTTTCTGGAGTCACAAGCACAACACATGATAGCACTAATCCCACAAATCTTTACATAAAAATAGTGCCCCTCTTTACCATGGAATATTGCCCATGCTGATCAGCAGATGCTGCTGTGTCTTGAGTGAGTGCTGACTGTGTGGGCTGATGCCGTTTAAAGAAGGAAGGTGTTAATGCAATACCACACTGAGCTGGTACTTTTGGACTCCATTTGACAAGGATGGTGCATGTACCATGAGGTGATGCTAGTGGGGGGCTGCAGCTCTCCTGGTAAATCCTTATATCTGACACTGAGATGCTGCATAAGTTAATATTGGAGGCAGCGCACACAGTAGCGTGAGTTGCATTTTCTGAGCTCTTAGCCAGACTTGTCACAAAGGATTTAAATGTATTCCCATTATTTCTCTTCTCTGTGATATTGTGTAGTTCCCACAAAACTAAGATGGGAATCAGCAAATATCTTCAGTATATTATAGATATTTTTCTATGGTTCAATAGACCTCTATACATACATGCCTGAGTTAATAATTATATTACAATTCAATAGCACCACAGCCTGTTTAGCTCCTTAAACTCTAATCAAGGGAACAGGCTACACCTTACAGCATTTTCCTAACAAATAAGGCCTTTACCCTCCACACAGCAAGCCTTCCCTTCCCACTTCATTCCTGCTCGTCAGCTCTATTTGCATGTTTCCAATGGTCCATTTGTTGACCTGTGTAATCCAAACCTCCAACATGAGCATGATCAACTTTGCAAAGAAAGGTGGAAGAAGGGGAAATTTTTTAACATGCCAAGTAAAGCTCTTGTCCAATACTTACATTGTCCAGCCTCAGGTCATAGGTGAAGAATATTTTGGGGTTGGTTGAGTCAGATGGGCCTCTGTACCTCATCAAGAAAAGAGACTTGGAAAATCTTTGGCCTTTAAAGAATTGGACTGTGTCATCAGTACCGAAGGCAGTAACGAGGCGTGCTGTGTCCGTATGTAATGGGAGTGTTTCATTGGTAACTCTCCTTCATTCCTTCCCATCAACCACACACACAGCTATTCACCCCACATCACATGCCTTATACCACTACACATGTATTAAAATGCAATCCACATACTAACCATGTGCAATTAAAAGTAATCTAATGTAACTGTGTGTATTTGGTACGTACCCAGACAATACGTCAGAACACACAATAGAAAGTAACCAGTTTAACACACAGGATTTGTCTTGTCCAGACAGAGACATGATGGTTTTTTCCCAAAGAGAGGGTGCTGGCTAGAAAAGACCCTAGGAAAGCTGTACCCACTGTCATTTCACACACATTATTGAAACATGCATGGATTTGAAGTGTTGGTATGTGAAATAAAAGAAAGCTGGAAAAAAGCTGTAACAGATGTGATAGGATTTCAGAACCTGCATAATTTTGTGTTTCAATGTTTAGATGCTGAGTGTCTGGATGCTGTTCCAGCTGTGGGAGCTGTACAATGGTGCTAAAGATCAGATTTTTCAGATCTTTGCATATCCTAGAACAAGCAGATGCAGTTCATTTATCTGTATATACTGTTAATGCGCTTTGGGCAATTTTTACAAAGAATTACTAAGGGACTTACACAAAAAGCTAACAAAACTGTATTCCCCTGATTCCCCATTAGCAGCTACTGTTGAGCATGAATGCACTCAATGATCCACCTGGATCTGTCCCATCATGTAAGGACAGCAGTAGCCATGGAACTCTATAGGTTCTTTCCATTCAGAATGGGATTATATTTCTTTCAATTAGTAAAGGTCATTAAGAAGGTTTGTGACTACAAAGGCATCTATCCAGTCATTTTCACATGTATTTGAACTCTGGAAAAATGGTGAATGTATACCTAATTCAGGACAAATATTTTTGAGTGGGCTAAGCTTTGGATAACGCTGATTTACCCAGAGGTCCATCAAGTAAAGGTGAAACAGTGTAAACAGTGTCTATATATGCAGAGTTCTGAAACTGTGTGCATTAGTGTGCTTGTGAACCTTGGCAAAGCATGACTTAAAATACCGATTTGGGTTGGCCAAGTTTTTAATGTCAGTCAATACCAGTATGAAGTTCTTCCAAGGGAGAAGGACTGAGATTATCAAAGTGTTCTGAATTTTCTAAACATAAGTCTTACCAAAATACTGCCTTATATTAGGCAAATAAAAACTTTATCTCCCATACTAGATTGTTTTTTTATATGTGGCAAACAAGAGAGAGACAGAGAAATGAGCAAAACTTTGAAGAGAGTGTCCAAGCTTAAGAAAACATTGAGATTTTTATCTTCCCTATTCTTTGATGGAAGACATTGTAAAAAACATCAAATACATTGATACAGTGCCCTTGAAATGGGCATTATAAATGTGGCCGTATGGTCCCATATTTTTCTGTATATTCCTGCTATTATACTGTTGTGAGAAAAACCTGTCATTCTCAGATCTGATCCTGGGGATCTGGGAATACGGTGGGACATGACAGCAGGTTTGTTTGGGATGTTGCCTGAGCAGTCCCCTTTCTTACTGTGATATCCAGGTCATTTGGGTCACATGTCCGGAGGTGGCGTTTGAACAGCATGGTGGTGGAGGTCTCATTCTCTGTCACTGACAGCAGTTGGTAGTCCTGGCTCTCATCTTCCTCAAGGATTGCCTCATCTACCACATGACAATCCTGGAAAAGGAGCAGTGGTCAAAGCCATAGAGAGAAGAGGGGAGCTTCCTACACTCCAAGAAGTCATGCTTCCAAGTACCACTGGCAGGACCTGAGTAATTATCAAAGCATTTCATTCTCCAATAAGCTCCTCTGCTTTCACTGGTCATTTCCACAAACCAATCAAAGAGAACTCACATCCAATTCCTGCTATATCCAGCTGCTCAAGGAAAGAGCAGCCCCTGGGTCCCATCACCCAGAGGATGGCCTGGATAGGATGGATCCTAGAGGATCTTCCCTGCTCCCTGAGTGGCCTGTTGCACGCTGGGGCATTTTAGCACATCTTGCTCAACCACACAGGGTGGGAAGTAAAATAAGCCCTGTTGAAAAACAGAGGTAGTTCAAAAGTAAAATATTTTGGGCATACCAAAGCTTCTACTTTAACTCTTAGGTTTTTCATACCACCTGGAATCTAAGCCTGGTTGTGGATGCTAAGCTCTAGAAACTACAAGCTAACCAATGGCTTTAGCAGCATAGGCATAGTGAAAAAGACAAATAACACATGACTAAGGTCATCAAATGCAATTGTTACCCAGTAAAAAAGCACAGAAACATGGGGCAGAGTTTGAAAAGCATCTAAATGTCTAGTTCCTGCAGAAATCTCACAGGGAACAGAATGGGCCACAATAACTGCTGCTACGAAAATACGAGGTAAAAAGGTGGGACTGTACACACAGCTGCAGAAAGGGAAGGAGGATAAAAGGGACTAACGCTCCAAGTTGACTGACTCAGATTGCATCATATTTTTGTTGCAAAGGAGTTCAAATGGCCAGAAATGAGAAGGCAGTGGCTGCAGACGGGATGAAAATCTCTCAAAGAGAAACCTGAAACATAATAAAGCAAATGTCTCCCTAATGCAAAGCTGTTAAGTGCTACACTGAAAAGTTTTGCTGCAGTACTCAACTTTGGAGGGATAAAAGAGAAGAGAAAAATTTTACCAGACAACAGTCTGTTCTACCAGACTGTTCTTCACAGAAGAATATTTTTATGTTAAATCCTTCCTAGTATTTTTTCCTCCCATCTCTGTTCCTTTAAGTTATTATTTCAAAACCTGCTTACAGCTTTTGCTAAATTCCCCAGTATCTCCTCTAGTATTCTTTCTTCTTCTTGAATTTATCCATGGATTTGGACTTTCAGAACACTCTAAGCATTTTTTCTCTAACCCAAATGCTCAATTTACAGAGGGACATATCATAGTTAGAAAATACAGCTTTTGTTTTCCTACTGTTTTGAAATACCTGTTGCACTCTTTCATCAAAAGATCAAAATTCAAAGATAAATAGTCTGCAAATGAGCTACTTTGAAATAAATAAAATATTTTAAATTAAATATACCTTATGAAAGAGGAAGGCAGTAAACAGCTGAAAAAAAATGCACATTTGTGAAAACAAGCCTTTTAGGCTAGTTTTTCACCCATTGAATATTACTCAGACAATGACTTTGTTATGGTTGTAGTAAAGAGGAAAATGAAAACAAAAACCAAGGATGCGAGAGAGAGAGAGGGGGTTAGAAGGAAGAACACAAATGGAAAACCCCATTTAAACTCCATTTACAGTAACTAGCATATTTTTCCTTCAAACTGTCTGTTCCACGGGTTCAGTGGATGTGATATACAGCCCACTGAGCAAATGTGGATTTTTGTGGTCATTAATGTGCTTGCTTACTGGAATGTTTCCAGACTTAAATAATTGGGAACTATTTTCTGATATGTAAAAGAGTTGAAAAAACCTAAAACTTTTGTGGGACCAAAATTATTTTCTAACATAAACAAAGAGTTTCAGCTACCAATGCAGAAAAACATTGAAAGTGTTAAATATCTCTTCTGAAAATAATGGAATGTTTAACATTTTTGAAACCAAACACTTCAATTTTTCCTTTCAGAATGTTATTTTAGGAGAAAATAAATGCTTTGGATTTACTCCAAATTGCTTCTTAAAAAAAACATTATTAAAAAATAAAGAACAAGTGTTTCTTCTAAACTGATCATAGTTTTTTTCCCTGTAGTCATTCACAACCGAAAATTTGCTGTCTGTGTCACAATCACAAAAATATTTCAAAACTGGGTATTACAAGAGCGGTTCTGCAAGCAACTAATGACCATAAGTAAGGCTAGCTACCTCACCCCCTCTGAAGTTCTCCCGTTTTAGACAAGCAACAAGACATGTTTCATGCAAAACACAATTACCGTTCTGTGAAAAGGGAACTGAAAACAGTTGAACAAAATAAAACCACTGTGACTGGCAAACACATCATCAGCATAAACTCTTTTTCTTTCTGTATCTGGATAACATTAAACTGCCTGTTTCACAATTAAAACAACAAAACAAAACAACAGCCCAGTTTTTTATTTAACACCCTCAGTGTCATTTTGTTACTCTAAACTCTAGCTGTTTTAACATCAGGCATCTATCCTTAGTGGTTGCCTTTACAGACAATAGAAAAAACAGCAAGTCCCAAGGATGTCCTATCCTATTGCTAAGGAAGACATTTAAGAACATCAGGAAGAAGCAACCTTTGGAGGTGAACACATCTCCACTTACTACAGAGGAAACCAAGTAAATCAACCTTTGAAGAGCTTCAGTAAGGGAAAACATGGGATTTTCACATCTGACTCCTGGCTGAACTGACCTTTAGTTTGGATGAATCAGAATTTACACTCCCAGCAGCCTCTTCTAGCTTCATGGTAGGTGATTGCTTCAGTCATATCTAATTGGTTCTGGCTGTGGTTTTGACTTGCAGGTGGGATCAGTTTATTTGCCTAAACAACGTTGTCTAGTGCCATCTGGGATACCATAGGGTATCTCAGATAGCTGTTATGGGGCTAGCAGGCATGACACAGGATCCGCAGAAGACCTGAGCTCTTCTGGACTGTCAGTCAGAGGCCATGTCAACTAAGGATCTCAAATGGCCTCAGACATCTATCTTTAGCCAGTTGAGCCCGTATGCTTTCAAGCCAATATACTTGGAGCATGACCCTTAGCAAAGGGGGATGCAGAGGAAGTCTTTTCAACTTACAGAGGAGTAGATGCTGCCATCTGGGGAGACACCTCCTTTCACAATGTCAGATCCAGGCAACTATCCATGAGGGCTGAATCCAAATGCCACACAGCCATTTGCATGGACCTGCAGCTCAAATGTCATCAGCTTCTGCTTGTCATGGTCCCAGCGGAGGTAGACCACATTTGAAGGATCCAGGAAGATGGAGAAATGCAGCAGTGGAGGTGCAGGCTGACCAGAACAAAAGCATGGGAGGAACAAGAGGAAGAGCATACCCTTGATTCTTGAGAACTGCCATCATCAAGAGGACCACTGCAGTTTCTGAGTCTTGCTGATACTTTGGGCAGCTATTCTGCTACGAGAGGCCCAGTTTATATGGAAGGGCATGAGGCTGGGCCTATTGCCAGAAAGAAGGAGTGGAAACCAACTGTTCTATATCCAATTTAACATGTAGGAAAGATCAACACTTTACATAATATGTCTGGCACCCTGCCTCAGTGAAACCGTACTAGGCCATCCCATATACAGCTTAAAACATTTTTAAGAGCTGTTTTGTACCACACAACCAAAAAAAGCAACAAAGTGTTTACCTCCTACCCAGCACTCCTCAAGGTGGGTGAATGCTGGCTCTCCTCATCAAGGAAAAGGGGCTCTTCTGACTAACTTGCCTTTCTGTTGCAAATGCTGAAATGAACCCTGACTATGCCACCCTATTGTTTGATGTGGTGATTATTGGCAAGTTTGTTGGGAATGGGCTGGTGAGCCTTAGTGCCATGGCTTATCAGATGAAGCTACTGTGGCACATAAAAAGGGCTCCTGGACTGTAGTGGAATAGTAGGATAAGAAAAATGCCTTTGCTCCATACACTATACCTTGGTGGGAATGAGCGGAAGGAGAAAAGAGCATCATCTGTTGCCCTGCCTAAGACTTTTCAGCGTAATGACATGAAAACCAAAGAGCCTCAGCAGGTTTCCAACCAGTTCTGCCAGGAAGTGCCTTGTGCATCTCATCTCCAGTTTGCCCAGTTGCATAATCCACTACAAAACATAGCCTGGGTCTGTGGATTTTGAAGAACGTGGTAGTTTATTCCTATTTACTTTCTAGGAAAGCCTAGAAAAGCCCAGAAAATCCCATTTGTATTAATCTGCTGAAACAAGTGCTTGCAGAACAGATGAGTAACAGAGAAGGAGAGATACCTAATCTGATCTTCAGGGACAGGGCTTAAACAGATCAAATAATTGCATACAGATTGCTTGAATCCCAGGTTACTTTGTTGACAGTCCTGCTGTAGACAGCAAATATATTTGTGGTTTCTTTTGTGAATTATGTAATACAATGCCAACATTTAAAATTTTCTCTGCTCCAGAGAGGCCCAAGACACTGTTCTAGGGGCACTAGGCAGAGCTGAGGGATATGGTAATGCAAAGTGAGTATTTCAAGACTAGGACAGCACAGGGATATCAAGACTGAGGGACTTCAGCCCGTCTATGGGGAGAACCAAAGACAGAGTTAATGATGAAGGGGGGAGGGAAAAAGGGGAGGGAATCTGCATGGCTGCATTAGGGTTCTTTGCAGAGCTGCTGGTGTGAGAAATTTTCACCGTTGCTAGTTCTCCACTCTTTTAAGCAGAAAATCCCTTTCTCACATGGAAAGGAGCGTGAGATTAGGCAGTGCAACTGAGACATTGCTGGAAGACATTACTATCCTGGGATTACAAGGAGAGATGGTTTAGCTATGTGACAACGATTAGAATTGCATGGTTTCTTTGATGGAGCAGGATGTGGTGTTTGCATGCCACCAATGAGGGGCATGGGAGAGATGTCCAGGAACAGGAAGATACCACAGATCGGCAGTGAGGAACATACCAAAGAAGATTATAAAATTATAGGTGACCTGAGTAGAGGAGTGAAGATAAAACCCCTTCCTTTAGAAAACTAAGTGCTCATACAGGAGCCAAGTGTGAAAAGAAAGAGGAGGGTCAGAACCACAGGGTGCAACAGCACTTTTGAAGATCTGCCTCATGTGGCAGACAGAGACACCCAGAGAGAAGAGGAAAGCAGAGACATTTCACTGTGTTTTCTCTTTGGGGACTATGATCATGTGCACCAAACTCGGGAGATGAAGAAGAATGAAAGTGTTATGCCCATTACTCTTTTGAAATGACCCTGAAGGCTCCACTGCTGAAACCCTTTGCTGGCAGCACGTATGTCCCTGACACCCAGCCAACTCCACCCCCATGTCTCCCCAGCTCAACAACTCCCTGTTGCAGTGCAGGGTAGGAAGCATAGGGTTCCTGTTATAACCAGTTGAAGCAATGTCAGTATTTCATTTCACAATATTTTACCTTCTGTTGAGGTTATTTAACACCTTTGCTTGTTCTTTTAGGCCAATTTTTAACAAAATACTCAATTTAAAAAAAAAAAATCACAGAGTCTTGTTTTGGAATTGTGGAAAGAAATGTAACCTTCACATCAAAGACCACAAGCTGTCAAAACTGGATATCCAGTCAAGGAGATTTATTTAGGTTGCCTTCATGATCAGTGGCAGAGGGAGCCTAGGCTAACTTAGAACAAACAACTATTTTTTAAATGGCTTAAGTGACATGGAATTAATCCAAAATGCAGCATTTCTATACCCTTTAAATTTCTTCTCTTTTTTTAGTATAAAGCTAATCACTCATTTCAGTAGATTCAGTTCTAATGCCCCCAAACTCAAACTCAGTGTGAAAAACCTCCAAATCTTGCTGAAGATTAGCTATGAGACTTTTATGGAAGGATTTAATTTGAGAGTAACGTGCCTAGATATATAGAGGTCTAAACATATACAAGTACATCCCTATTCATGAGCTGTCAGTGGAGCCCTGAATTAGGAGACCTAATTCAGTTGCCCACACATAGCTGTCTAGTGCCATTTGAGATGCCCCCTTGTATTTCACCTGGCCTCACCTGCTGCTCCAGGAGGGCACAGGTTTCCTGCCGTACCTGTCTTATCTCTGTCAGCTCTGTGTGGATATCTTCAGTCACTAGGCCATCTAAAACATGCATATGGTAAAAGAGATTCATGCCTGCAGTGAATGACAATAAAAAGCCTGGACAACAGATTTATATCTCCTCAAAATGAGGGATTAATGAGGGAGAAAGGCAGCATTTTAAAAACAATTCCTTCTGCTAGTGTTCATGTGTAAGGATAGTTAAAGGAGCCTACCTCTAATAATGCTGACACTTCTGCTGTGATGGTTGATAGGAACAAAACCAAATATTGCTGTTTAAAATGGTTTAAATTACTGTTTTCTGACTTTATCCTTCATTTTACCAAGGTGTTAAGCACCACTGCTCTGCAGCTATGCTCAGACTAAGATTACAATCTACTTTTTTCTTTAATTTTTGTGTTTGTTTTTTGGAGGTGAAATATGGAAATTATGGAATTATGCTATATTTTTGTTTAGAGCAAAATGGTGGGAAGACCACTGCCTGTTAGACAGTAAAAGGAACAATAGTAAAACCAGTAGAGTCAGTCACTTATTTTTCAAATTAAATACTTTTCTCCAAAAATGTGGACTTACTGAAACCACAGCTTTTCACATAGACATACCACACTGCCAACAGTTTGTCAGGGAAGTCTTTAAGTTCCAAGTGGAATTAGAGACTGAAAAAAAGAGAAAAAGAAACAACTGCCCAAATGAGCTAATAAGAAAGGACATTTGGTAGGTTGATATCCAGCTTCTGGACCATGTGTTGTGATATTTGGAGCAAAGCTTGAAGCTGAATCCTGTATCTCAAGTCAATACACAGTCAACAGAATATCTGCTATTTTGGCATGGGTTCATTACCCTCCTTTAAAAGGTCTTAGCTGTATTACCCAAGGGAACATAAAAGGAGGATGTTAATGAAAGGCAAGTGAAAGGACAGTGGCAAAGGGAATGCCCTGAGTGAAAATGAATGGGTTGTAAGCATTGGCAAGAAGTGAGGGGTGTCAGTGAGGGAATCAAGGTTTTCAAGACTAAAATAAGTGCAGGAAGCTCAATTCTGTGCCTCATGCCCAAAACAAGGTTTGCTTGATATAACTTGTTACAGTGCTTGCAATAATTATAATATTTCCTATTCTCTGCACAAGGCATATTGGTATGGTGCAAGTGTGTAGATTAGTGGTGTATTAGCTCATCTGCTGAAAAGGGCAGAAGCAAGGCTGCATTACAGAATTTACTAACTTTGTTTCTCATTTCTCAGCAGTTCAGGTTTCAGGTATGACAAACGCTTCTCCTCCCTCCCCATCTCCATCCTTCTCAATGACTGTGTCCTCTAGAAGGCCTTAAGACAACGCAAAGCTACTTTCATTTGGGAAATGCTTATGTTGCAATGTGTTGCACTATGAGCTGCTGCAGTTTAGATTGTTATGGTTTGCAATGTGGTACACAGTACTATATCATACTGAGATGGCTGATACTCCCTTACAAGACATTGTATGATATGTTATTATATTAGGCTCACTATTTGAAGTAAAATTAACCAGTAGGTTTAAAAATGACTGGAGGCTGATACCGAGATACTCTAACAGAGTGACAACTTGAACCTTAGGTAGCCAGGCTAAAAATATCCTTGCATTCAGCACCACACATTGCTGCACTTCTTTGACAGCCTTTCTTTTCCATGTTTGGATCCATCCCAGATCCTCTAGGTTTCAAAAAACTGTAAACTTTGTGAAAGATGGTGCCAAGCTGACTTACCTTTTGCCACACATCTGCAGGACTGCTTCTACCAAATCATATGGGGAGGCTATGGCAGGAAGCAGAGGAGATATAGGCTCCTCATTGTGTAAAGGATGCAGTCCTGAAGGAAAGGTGGTGACAGAGATTTTTTTCCTGAGCTGCCTTGTGAAAGGACTTCACCTTTGCTTAACATCATTTCTCAGCTCTTTCACTGCTGTTGGCTTGTTTTCCCATTGCAGTGTTGCACAAATACTTCTGTTCCTGCAGTCATCCAACTGTGGCTGTGAAAAGCCTCTCTCTTTCATAGGCTGAAAATCTTGGATGCTTGGAACAAAACTCTGAGGATAGAGAGGGGATCATTCTCTTTATATTAAGTAATTTGCAAAGTGGGCTAGGAGGGCAAGAGACAGTACAAGAGCATGTGAGTGATATTTAGGGAAGGGGAATTGTAGGACTGTAGTCCTTTTGCCCCCTTTTCCCTTCCCAAGCTTCAAAGGGATGACAGAAGTACTGTTGAAGGCAGGGGCATCGTAGGTTATGGATAAAGGTCTTTTGGAACAGATATAAACAATACAGTGTCTTCATAGTAATTTTGCTGACAGGCTTGTCATTTGAAAGCTAAGAGCACTGGGAAGGATAGAGGGTTAAAGACAACCAGTTCCCAGGCTGACAAATTGGCTTTTGCTGTCTCAGCACATAGGAGGGCACAAGCATGGAAATTTATGCCACAGAAATTTATGCTTGCTGATAAACCCTTGCACTGTAGACCAGAAGTAATCAGGAGGGTCACTACTTGTGGAGTTCACAGACCCGGGCAGGCAGCAAAACCAGAGATTCATTTCTAGCAGGAAGATCATGAGAGGAATCGAAGAGGTTGTTTGAGCAGTGCGTTGTCTGGAAATAGGCGTGGAATGGTGAGAGTGGAAAGTGTCCCCTGCCACACGAGTCCGGCTATGCCCCAGGAAGCAGGAACCCATCTACCTCCCGCACAAACACACAGGATCCCAGTAAAGAAACTCTCAATTATTATCGTTTGTTTCTTCCTAGCAGAAGCAACAATTCAGTGTGAAAAACAGGCAGTTTTAATATGCTTAAATGATAAAGAGTGACTGTAACAGCTTTTTTAAAAATTATTATTGTGCAATCTAGTTCCCTGTGTATAATCTGCATTATGTCCATCCCGTACAGTGCAGTGCCATGTGGATACTGGTGCTGATACAAAGAAGCTCCAATCAAGTAAAAGACAAGACCGGGTGTTTCATTGGAAATAATTCTTAGTGCTTTGTGTATTCAATACTGCTGTTAAACAAGTGATTGGTTCTCACAGCATGCAAGTAATATCCTTGGAGCACTAGGTCACAGAGCTGACAGTTGGGAAAGATTTAATTCTAAGAGCTTCAATCTTCCTAGATTTTTCCTATCACAAATTACTGTAATTCTTCAACGCATTGTGCCTACCAATGATTTTACTATGACAATTCTGCTTTAAAAAAAAAATATTCTGGAAATAATGTGACCAATCTCTCAGTTTCTCTGTCAAGTTTCTCTGCAGACTGAAAAATTCAAATGGCTTTAATCTGTCCAATCTGACAAACATTAACTTTTTTCTCATATAGTAAAAGTTTGATACATAGATAAAAAGCCAGCATTAGAAATAATTTATACTCCTGGTTAGCACCTTGCCCCAGGGCAGATGATCCCTGCTTATTCACATAGATGTTACAGGAGTCATAACGTGTTATGTGTGCATTATGAAATCAAAACAATGCAAAACAAGGGCAGTGGGGAGCAAGCTGCAAAATCTCTGCTTTAGGTTTCTTGTACTTTGTTCTGAGAGCTTCTTAGCTGCATTGATTCAGTGAAGCAATTGCTAAACTCACTTTTTTTTTCAGTGTAGTACAGACATACTGCTGTACTCTCGTGACTCAACTCTACACTTACATAACACAGGGTGCTTTTGGTTTTTTGTTATTTGGGTTGGGGTATAACCTTGAAGTGCTCTGCTCCAGGTTAAGATACAACATTCTAGATATAAACAGAGACCTCACCACTGTCAAACATTGTTCTATGAGATACATTTGGTGAACTTATTACTCTTTTGGGGGGGGGGGGGTAAAAAACAGCCATTAGCAATGCATTCAAAATTGAATACAGGCAACCTGTAGTGACACTAGAAGGCATTGGAACACTAGTGAAGGATCCAAAACCAGTGCATAGGCAATGCCTTATGACCAGCTGCACCTCTGCAATACGTGAATTGGGATTGTGGTGTTTCAAGATGGTTGCAGATGACACCTTTATCAACCCTGAATAAAAGAACTAACTTCGGGATCCAGCACAAGGAAGAGCATGGCACGACTGTCAGGATCCCCATGGTCTGGTCTGGGCTCTGGCAGTGACTGTGTGCTTGACTTATAGCAATTATACTTAGGCAACCTCCTAGGAGGGGTGGTGAAGTGCAATTATTGCAAAATGCATTCAATTCCAGAGAGGCAGCAGGGCTAGGGGCATGTATTATCATTATTTTTTTTTACAGACAACATTTTCTTAATGAGGTTTCAAAGACGGAGGAGGTACAACAGCTTGTTCACTGAGCCTTTGTGTTCTCACAGCTTGATTTCCTAAAGATTTGTGTCCTACATTCTGTAAATACCCACTGTTGCAACAGTGCTGGTTCCTGCAACTTCTCTTCAACACAATGACACAATTTCCCAGCACTTTCCCATACCATAATACCCCTTCTAGCCTTACACCCCAAATCAGTTATCTCTGCTGTAAAATGCCCAGCTCTTTCTATGTCCCATATTCCTTAATGGCTTTTGTTTGGCCCAGCTCCTGGTCAAGGGGCAGCATATTCTTAGTGATGCAGAATCATGCTTGTGCTCCCTGGGCAGGCAGCGCTCTCATGCTGCTCAGTGGGCCAGCAGAACTGACCATAACCACATTCTCCTGCTTTTCCCTCACTGGTAACACTAATAGGGTCTCACTCCTCTGTCAACTGTAGCATACAGAAGCAAAATACTTTTGAGAACACTGTTCCTCTGCCTACCTCAGCTGATATCTGTCAATAAGTTGAAGAGCTCAGGGGAAGTGGACACCAACTGGAAGACAGGCAGATCAACGTGCAGGGACAGACAGGAAAGCAACCTCCTCATTTTCTTGGCAAATGTAGCTAACAGTGGCACTATGTCATACAGAAACAAAACATGATGCATGGTTTGGGCTTTTCAATTAAGTAAATTGATCACTTAGTGTTTCTTTTCTCTATGAGTCTGCTCCGTTACCAGTCTGCAGGTGGCTCAAGCAGAGTGGGAGTCAGAGGAATCTTCTCAACAGTTTGAAGGCTGTCCTCTTACAGCACAGAGAAGAGGATGCTACCTATGTCTATTGGGTCTGCTTGTTTCTGCAGAGGAATGTGAAAGAAGTGATGATATCTGAGGGCTAGATCTTTCTGCCAAGCTATTTCTATTTATTTCTGTAATCTCTGAAAAAATCCAACAGTTATCTAAAAGAGCCCTTATTAGGAAAGATTTTGAAAATGGAAATCACTGTGGAGGCTGAAGGAATTAAAAAAAAGAATAGCAGGTCAGCAAGGGAGGGAAGACAGGAAATACAAGGCAGCCAGCTAGCTGCAATGAAACGCCATCCATCTGCCTTCTGTGAATAGAAGGATAAACAAACTGAATTGCAGCCTCAGGTGGCTTTGTTACTTTTCCCTCAACTCTATGAATGCCTTGAAAAACCCATCAGCATATGCCACAAAAAGTAATATGGTGCTGCTTACTACAAAAAGCTATTGAAATGTATTAATTGTGAAGAAAATGCAGCTCCAGCACATGAGCCAATACATCAAATGAGGTTTACAGCTTCATTAGAACTAAGCAATACTATCAAGAGCAGCTTGGTATAATTGATCCCAAACTTTGCCTCTGAGGTAGAGCAGACAAATACACAAGTGCACAATTATGAGAAGAGAGATATTTTAACTTGGAGCAGCCTAAGCAGTCAAGTGAACGTACCACAACAGAGATGGAGAATGAACATGAACTGAATTGAAACAGTACAAATTATAGTTCCAAGGATATAAGGATCTGACCTTTTATGTTAAGTAGTATCAGGATAAGTACTCTTGCTGGTTTTAGTCCGCACTGAACCCTTGCACTTAAACTTCTTATCTTGCACTTCTTGTCTTCTGTGTTAAATAAAAATAATTTTATTTTATTTTATTTTTTTTTTTTTCCCAGGGGTGGAGATTGTAATGGAAATACCTTTAAATTGTTGTATCCCGTGATTTGAGTTGCATGTTGTGGGAATTACTATAGCAGGAACCCCTTGTTGCTAGCCAGGCTAGGAGCAAGGGGAGGAGTTCATTGCAATGTTAAACCCTATAACCTGGCCCAAAAGGACCAGGGGTGGACAGTGTAATGGATATACCTTTAAACTGTTGTAACCCATGATTTGAGTTGCATGTTATAGGAATTACTACAGCCAGAACCACCTGAACCAATGGAGGAGAAGCCTTACAAGAAGCAGTGCAAGTGCAGCAGTGACCTGACCTGAGCTGGCTTTGGTGCCCAATAACTCCAAGCAACACACCACCTCTCCTGTCCTGAGTAACAACCATAAGAGATGAAGCCCAAAGTCATGGACTGAATGAACTCAGTGGACATTTTGTGGACATTTATGGACATTTTACAAATATTTTGTTGGGGTGGTCCATAGACTAAGGGAATGATATGTGCGTATTATATCAAAGGATGGGAAGGGTGACGGTCAGTAATGAGAATGTATTGGATAATGTGAGACCTGAGCATGACGTAAATGGTATAGAATAAGGGGTGGAGACTGTCCTGGTTTCAGCTGAGATAGAGTTAATTTTCTTTATAGTAGCTGGTATGGGGCTATGTTTTGGATTTGTGCTGAAAACAGTGTTGATAATACAGAGATGTTTTAGTTGTTGCTGCACTGGTCAAGGACTTTTCAGCTTCCCGTGCTCTGCCAGGTGCACAAGAAGCTGGGAGGGGACACAGCCAGGATAGTTGACCCAAACTGACCAAAGGGCTATTCCATACCACATGACGTCATGCTCAGTATATAAAGCTGGGGAAGAAGAAGGAAGGGGGGACATTTGGAGTGATGGCATTTGTCTTCCCAAGTAACCATTACGCGTCATGGAGCCCTGCTTTCCTGGAGATGGCTGAACACCTGCCTGTCCATGGGAAGTAGTGAATGAATTCCTTGCTTTGCTTTGCTTGTGTGCGCAGCTTTTGTTTTACCTATTAAACTGTCTTTATCTCAACCCTCGAGTTTTCTTACTTTTGCTCTTCCGATTCTCTCCCCCATCCCACCAGGGGGGAGTGAGCGAGCGGCTGTGTGGTGCTTAGCTGCCGGCTGGGGCTAAACCACGACACTTGCAAACAAACAGCCAAAATATTTTCCAAATATCTGCAAAACCCTATCTGAATATTCCCTAAAACTGATGATGAGTCTAACTCCTTCATTTAGCTCCCACCACGGTTGGGACTCCACTGTGAAATGTGTAAGGGCTCTGCCTGCATGCTACAAGAAGCTCACCCACCCTGGGTATTCTGTGCAATCACCAAAATGCGGTGCATAACAGAACTCACTTTTCCCAGTACATCATTCTGGTGGTGAATGGGAGTGTTTCATAGTCTCCAGGAGGGTTCAGCTGCAAAGGAGTCTCTCTGAAGCCAGAGATATATAAAATTCTGGTACTGCAAGCTGGCCTGCTTGTTAGTAATGTCTGCATCACAGCAGGATGATATTTGTCTGCCAAAATACCCTTGTAATTCACTGCTCAATTACACTCAATATTGGGCTATTGTCCTGCTTGGGTCACTCATCTTCCAGGTGTTTCTTCACGAGTCCCAGGATTTGCCTGAAGCCAAGAGAATGGTCACGCTGCATTGGGCAGTCCATTTGTTCTGAGATGACTGTTACTATTAACTTCTTATTCAGTAGGAGAGCACACCTGCTATAGGCCTTTTGTCATGGAGTTACCTCTGTGCCCTGTCAGATGGCTTCTTTACTCACTGTTATATTAGAACTGTGTTAGGACCATTTTCATATCCTTTGGGTTTTCCTTTTGCACAAAGAGCCTGCAGGGGTTTGCTGTTATGGTGATTCTTAACACCTGCGAACACCTATTTCTGTTGGGACTACTGCAATATCACTGCTACAGTAGCAGCTGCATTTTGTAGGTCAATTTCCTCATTATTTCCTTTTAAATTGCGGTACAATCTATAAGCCACAGTAAAGTGTAAGGGTCATAATGAGGTGGGTGCTTTACAAATCAATGAAAAGACAATCTTTTCCAAGAGCTAAATGTTTAAATTAATTAAACATAGAAATCATAGAGGTCACAGAAATGTGTTTTTTTCAGAATATTAAGTTAAACTTCGTGTGGAGGACAACTTCCCTGAATCAAAACAGCTTGCTTTAATCCATCCTTCCTGTTGATATGAATATTGAGTGGAGCCTCTGCAGAAGTGGGCCCAGAATACCACTCTTCTTTGTTGCTGCTGAAGAGCTAAAAAACATAATTTACATTTCTAAATGTGCTAAGAAGGTGTGACAATGGCTTCCATCTAGTGCTTCACTATAAAAAAGTGGGAGATAGAGAAGGAGGAAAGGGAAGGTGCTAGTTTGATTTCTCATATTTTTTATACAGAAGTAAATCCAGTAATCCTATCCATGAATTATTCCTGATTTACTCTGATGTAAGTGAAAGGATTCAGATTCTTCAATCAATGCATTTGTTCTCTTAGCTTCACGAAAATCTAAAATTTGAAAGTCTATTATGACATCAAGAATAAGCCACTCTCCACCTCTACAGTCTCCATTTTATTGCTGCTGGTTGTGAAGGATCTCTGGTCACAGCAAGTATGTAGGTGAAGAAAAGGAATGGGTTTCAAATTCTGTTTTGGTTGCCTGGACTATTTCAGGGTAAAATGAACATTAAATATACTTACAATGTACACAGCCCATGTACAGACAGATACAGCTTATATTCCTGAGTACAAATAATACGTACAAAATATACCAGGTATGCAACTGAACCAATCATCGCTTGTGCTGTGTATTACTTAATTGGTGGGAAAAAAAGAGAATTTTTTGGAAAAGCTGTTTCACCACTGTATTCTGCTTGATCATTTTTTTCCGTTTGGGTCTCCAAATGTTTCTCTGGAATAGTATGTTTCCTTGTGTTCTCCACATCATTTTCTGTTGTGCCTGTGGAGGGCACAGTGGGAGTCAGTCTTTCAGCCAGTTCACTTCTCACTTTGTCAGCCGTATCTTTCCAGATATTTTCTGTAATAATAAATAAATAAAATGATAGGGTAAGACTGCAGACTCTTAGCAGCAGATAAACACATGATCGTCACAAATTCACAAAAAAATGAGTTGAAAATTTTCTCTGGGATCTTACAGCCACCATTGATGCATTCTTTTGCTCTGAAAGTGAAGTGCACTATGGTGTGGTGTCAGATGATAACTATTTTGCTGTCAGTAGGGAACAGACCTTTCTGTGTGAATCTTTAGTACTGCCAATCTTCTTGCTGGCAGCTGCTATAAAACATAAGTAACGGGTTTCTACAGAAGTGAGAAATAGTGGCTCTATCCACCACATTCCAGTAAACATCCATTATCTGCACACTGTGTACTATCACCTTACCTTACTTCAGACAGATGATATTAAATATAAAGAAATACCAAACACTGATATAAATGCACTTAGTTCTCCAGGTAGCACATGCTTACGAATATCCTCTTTCTTTTCTGGTGTAGAGAACAAGCCATCACTCAGCTTCCTTGTCTGTGTTTTCTGTTTTGCTCTGTATATTTTTGGTTCCTGGATCCATGCATGCTTCATTGCTTCATCGGGAGTCATGCGCAGGGCAGGTTCCCACCTTAAATCCATGGTAGACAAACAGTTATTTAACCGTAGCTCTAACCAAGAGTCATTTTAAGCCAGAAGATTCAGTATTGTCTTCCGAAAGTCATGTCATGAGGACATTTTTTGAAACAAAAGAATTTTAACTGAAAACAAGGAAAAATCTTGTGTGATCTTCTCCATCCTTCTAAACTTTTTATTTACTTCAGCACTGTGTGCTTTGCTGATCAAACCCTCTGCAGCATCCAACCATTTTTAATATGCAGTTCACTGTGTTATTAGGGGAGGGACCCTACTGAATATTTGTTTCAAGGTTTTCACATTCTGTCAATGCAAGCTCCAAGAAAGGGAACGTAAATGAGACATAGGGTAATTCATTAAAAGATATGTCTTCCCTAATTTAACTGCACCTGAAACTACTGTAGAGACAGTGTAACAAAACTCATGTGAGATCTTATTATGGAAAAGAAAGGTTATTTTTTTTGCAAAATCTCTACGTTGACTTTATCCTCTCACAGGTTTCATTCACGCAGTTCTCATACCCACATACTCACAAGTGTTCTGGCCAAGACCACTTGTGTGTCACACAGAGGACAAGGGTTGTCAGCTACTGAGTCCTCATCACATCTCTGGGGTTCTTCTTGATTGGTGTCTTTAGACAGTCTTTAGACAGATCTTTTATAGCCTTTAGGAGTCACCTGCTGTTTGGGCATGGTCCTTCACATCAGAACCTTGCTGACTTCAGTCTCCATAAATGTTAGGCAAGGTAGCTACTCATGGTCTGTTTTACCTTGTATTTTGGAATATATGTTTATCTTCCTTTTGGACTAACAGGAAAATGAACAGCAAATGTGATATTCTGCAACCTTGTTGCCATGCAATTGCTGTGAGCTTTGAGATTTTTCACTGCTGGTCACCTGTGCTGTGGTCTCACCAGAGTGCAGGCTTCCTGGCTGTGAGACAGACAACACGCTCCCCAGTTTTACAGGTGGGAGCACTGTCCTAGGAGCACTGTCATTTGTTACCAATACACACCATCCTTTCAACCCCTGTTCTGCTGTTTCTTCCAGTGCTTAAACACACATATGTTTCATTTGTACTGCATTCATATTTCTGTTACTAATGTCTACATGAGTTGCAGACTATTTCATTCTGTTTTGTCTAATCTCAGTGCAGTCCAGAACTGTACAGAAATAATATAGGAAAAAAACATATTCTTGTCATCACAAGAGCTGAGTTATTTTTTTTTTTGTTCTGATGCTTTCATCTGCAAACAGGTGTGTACAAGTTGAACAAAACTATTTGTAAAGTCATGGCAAATGTATCAGGCTGTTTTGGACAGACACAGACTGGCAACTGAAAAAGACAAAATAGTTCAATTCTTTTTTGCCTCAAAAAGACTTTTCATTTCAAACCTTACCTCATTATTTGAAAATTTAAACAATCCAAACATGTAACATTTTTTTCTATGTGACCTGAAATTACTTGTTTACAGGTTTTTTTGCTTCACTGAAATTATTTCCTAAATGTTCTGATTTGGCCAGCAAACCAAAATGGATCCATGATCCAATGATCTGCTTTAGCAAGCAGAGAACATTAAAAGCAACCTTCTTGGGAAACAGAGAGGGATGATTTATTTTTTTTTTCATGTAACCACAAGTTAGCATGGATTTCTTTAGGAAAGTACTACTGAACTGCTAGAAAGAAACTTACAGTCAGTGCTAAAGAAGATACAAAAAATTAGCTTTGCATAAGATACAGGTAACACTGGAAAAGGTACAGGACCAGCTTCCACTGCCATTACACAGTATAAATTAGGATCCAAGCTCACCCCAAAAGCCTTACTGCACCTATGCAAGAGGTCAGTATTTAAGGCAACCAGACAAAAGTTTGTTCCTGCATGCTCAGTCTTTTATTTTGATGGATGAGTAAAACCTCATTAATAACCTTCTCACAGGCAAAAAGACCTATTAGTAAAATGACACCTCATATCAGCAGGGTCCATGACTCCCATCCTGTAAAATGCTTAGTAACCTGACCGCCTTGGAAAAGACACATTATCGTGTTTGAGTACAAAATAGTTTTGCTTCTCCCACATTATTATATTATATTATATTATTATTCATTTATTAAAAAGTCCCATTTACTTTGTGATGACAGATGATACGCTGGTGACACTAAATCACATCTCTCTTCCTCCACACAAACACATAGACACTTTGCCACCGACGCTTTCACGGCCAGTGTGGTTCGCTATTGGAACAGGTTGCCCTGAGAAGCTGTGGATCTCCCTCTTTGGAGATACTCAGAACCTGACTGAACAAGGTCCTGAGCAACCTGCTCCAAGTTTGCTCTGCTTTGAGTGGGAAGGTGGCTAGATGACTTCCAGAGGTCCCTTCCAACCTAAATTATTCTGTGATAATTCTGTGATATTCTGGCATAGCGAATCTGTGTGATTTCTACCTTGTGTGAAGACTGTTAACAATTACATATTATTTGCATTTAGCAGTTTACAAAAATGTGCAAATAATCAATTTCCTTTAAGAAAACAGCTGTGGACCACTTGTCATACTAGGTATTCAGCAGCAAAATCCTTGATTGGAGAAAAGTCAACAGTTTATCCTAGAAATGATAGGATCTGAGACATATCAGACTCTTCTTGCATTATTTATGAAAATCTATTCTAGTCAAGACAATGGAAAAATACAGTCTATCAAATAATTATTGAAATGTGCAATGTGACTGCTGTCAATTAAAAATAAGTATAACTATGATAAGGAGAAAAAGGGCTTAAATCAGCATGCAAACTACAAGGTAACACTCTGGTAACTGTGCTAAGTAACTCTCCATGCTAGCTACCACAGTCAAGAAGAAGCAACCAAACGATACTATTGATTCTGGGGTGGAGACATGGCTGAATGTACTTTGCCTTTTTATCCTCTGCTAAGGAGGAGGCGTATGGTGTATTGGAACTAAAAAGAGTCTAATCTCACCCAAGGCAACATGCACGCAGAGAGCAAGATCTTTATGAGCAGATACTCAAAGAAGCAGAATTGTTTTCATATATATACCTGATTGCCATTTCCAAGGCCTAGCACAAAAAATATAGTCAAGCCATTCAAGCCAGCTAAGTCAGCTCCAAATATAACTCCTGCTGGAGGAAACTGGAAGACCTTCTTCCCGCTGGAGAGGGAGTTAGATTTAAGTACAAAACCAAACTGTGATCTCCAGATATGCACTGCCTTGGGACAGTGCATTACCATTATCTATATTATCTGAATGAACCTTTATCTCAGATAAAACAGAAAGGATTTAATACAAAGGCCTCAATGTAAAAAACATTGCTTTTAGAGTTTAGTCTCCAGCATCAGAAGATGAAGATCTGCTTTTAGATATGATGATGTCAGCTTTCTTTCATACTTTGGACTAATCCCATATACTCTTTTTGTGCAATGATTTCTCCCTGCAATAAGCTCTGAATAATATTTATCCAAATGCTACCATGAGGAAAAAAACAAACAAAAAATCTGAAAAAAAACAAAACATCCCACCAAAAAATCCCAACAGATATAAAGATTTTAAGGCACAAGAGAATGAAAGCAAAGTCAAAACTAGCCTGCTGCATATAAGTCAAAACTATGAACTCACATTAGACATCCTTTCAGAAAGTCCAAGAAACCAGCATCATGGGTTTTCAGCACTGTGCTTAGATCCTTGGAGTCTGGGCATCTCTTTTTTCCCTTGCTGTTAGTTATGGATTTAGGAAAACCTTTGGAATCTTAAAAAAATAAAGACATGCTCAAAAAATTACTTTAAAAATCCTCACCAAATCTTTAAGAGAGTTGCAAAAACAGTACCGATATCCATCCCACGAACTCCATTTTTGCCCTGTTAGATTGATAGTCTGCCAGCATTGTGGCAGACAATGTTGGTTACGTCCTAGAGACTGCATCCCACACTGTGTTTTTTTGTTCATTTTGTGTAATTTCCAAAACCAAATTATACCCAGAGGAATGAACTTAATCCCAAAGCCCACTGTGTTCCTTTTAGCAATAATATTTTTAAGGAGTATCAGTGGAATGGATTTTCCAATCCCTTCCCTACCATCTTGGCAATGAGAGGCCCATAAGACATGAATAGCACAGTACCAGGTTCATTTGTAGGCCTCATGTTACCCTCTTGTTTCTCCTCAATACCTCTTCATGAAAGAACTTTTGTCAGCTAAGAAGCAATGAAGGTTCTCTGACCCTCCTTTCTACCAGTTATGTTAACTAGTTATTAACTAGCAGGGATGAATCCCGCAAAGACAAACAATCAGAAGCAGTTACCAAAGAACGTTCGCTTTCTTGATGCAGCCTGGATAAAATCAGCTGGTGGAAGACCCAATACCTTCAACACAGAAAATTAATTTGTGGAGTTACTCTTCATTTTGCAAACATACATAACTACTGGCAGGAGACATGAGGTATTTCACCCTCCTCCATATGAAAAGAAGCTGAATGTAAGCAGTTTACTGTGAAATGTCTACAAACCATTTCCTCTTCTGCCATTTATCATGGAAGGAATTAAGGGATTCCTTAGAGATTTCTTACACAGAAAACGTGATCTTATAAGGGATGACAATGGGATCTTCACTACCACAGAAGACTCTAAGAACAAGCATCTCTGTTAATGACACATGTAGGAGTCCACATGGAGAGAAGCTGTCTTCGAAAAATCTTGTACAAACTAACATGGCACTAGAAGGATCAGAACTTGGGGCTGAGTTCAACATCAGGTTGCAGTTTAGTGATGGGTATGGAGTAACTAAGTAACTTTCTTTCATGGCTCAGTTTTGCACCTATTCTAACATTTGCACTGGGTAGGTGATCTGAGGTAGGAGATGTCACAGTACATTCCTAAAACTCTTTGAAAAACAGTTACAAAGATGACAGAGCCAAACTCCTTGGTAGGGGCAGACAGTATAAGAAGGGGCAACATCCACAAATTGTGGCTTGAGAAGTTCAGGGTGACTATTAGGAAAAACTTTTTCACCAGGAGAGTAGAGCAGCAGTTGAGCAGGTCACCCAGAGAGTTTCTACTCAAGCCTTTGAGGTTTTCAAGATTTGCTAGAAAAAGACACAGCTGACTCATCAAATGCTAGCAAAAATATCTCTCTCAGCAGGAGTTTGGACTGAGGAGATCCAATTCAACCAACAAATATTTGATTTCTAAGAGAAGATGAGCCTGTTATAATTAGATTGGTTTTCCTTCCCCTTAGATGTGCTTCTTCTGTTCTAACTTCTCCATACAAATTCTGACCAGATTATAATATGTTTCCTTCAGAAGCAAGACAGTGAGTGTACAAAGCAGTGTTTGGTGTATGAAATGGAAATAACAGTTCTGCATTAGAGTCCATCCTTTCAAAGAGCCCTTTGACTGTGACAAACCTCCCTCTAAAAGACCAGCCCATAGACAAGTATATTTCATCATCTCTTGACATTTCTCTTTACTGCTGGCAGTGTAGTTTATCAAATGAGTATGTAATTCAAAAGACAATCCCAAAAGTTACCTCCATGATGCAGGCAAGTTGGTCAACTTCATTTTCCCCTGGAAACAGTGGGTAGCCTGTGTAAAGCTCCGCCATGATACAGCCTAAGCTCCACATATCAACAGCCATAGCATAAGGATGACCAAGAATCACTTCAGGTGAGCGATAAAACCGGCTCTGAACATAGGTGTACACTATAACAAAACAGGAAATTAGACAACAAGCAAAATATCATAAATGGGACAGAAATGTGGATTCCAGATTTCACAGAAAAGTGAAATACATGTTCAGGCATCATATATCTACTCTATCCATTATCTGCCATGATGGGATTGCTCACATAGGCTCTGAAAACCTTTTCTAATTCCATCCTAAAATCAATGGGTGATATGCTGTCCACTATTCTATTTGGAAATTGTTCTTCAAAAAGTTTTACTGAAATAAATTATTCTACTAATGCTGTGATTCAGCTGACTCCATGTTCATTTTCCTATTTGGAGGTCTTCCGCTTGCATCAATCAGCCGTTCTTCATTATCACAGGCTTGCACTGTAGGAAATACTGGTTTCACTGACACCTAGGGAACATCTCCTACTGCCTTCTGATTTCCCCATAAATGCATTATAGCCCCACAGCAGATGTCAAAAGATCTCATTCCAAGATTTGGACTCATCATAGTGAGTAGACTAATTCTTTTACCTCTTGTCATTCAGACAACTGAACACGATTACAGCATGCAAGCTCTGTTATTTTCTTATTCCTATCTCTCTGATGGTCAATTTGTTTATATTTCTGCACTTCTTTGCATCCCCACATATTCAACATTTTTCTGGAAGGAAAGCACCCTGAAAAGTAAGTGCTGCACAATATGTGATTTCACCAAATCTGTACAGTTAGAGAGTACCACGGTGACAATCTGTGCCCTTGTGTGTTTGACCAACTGTATAATTGTTGTCTGTTTTTTGTCATTCTTGTCACGAATAAATAGCTGACTTTTTATTTTCTGCTCTCTAATCCTGTACCACTTTGAGGGTTATACCAATTCTTGTTTCAGCTGACAGAGTCTCCTCAGTCATGCTCCATCTTTCCTTTCACTTGTTTTGTGTTTCAACTTGTTACTCTCCGCAAATATTTCAGGCTGCATCTCAGATTACATTCTACTCAAACATGGGCAAACCTAAAATTATTACCGACTCCTACAAAACTGGGATGTAAATCTAATGGGCTGAATCCCAAAATATAGATGAACAGGTTTGGCTCAGCTTAAATATCAATCTTTCATAGGAAAAATATGAGCCATTTAAGACTATTTTTGTTTTTCTAAGCTAATAAAATGAAGTGCAGATTTCTTTCTTGGGTTGTGTTTGTTGTTCTTATGTTTGTTTTTTTTTTAACAGATGATATTTGCATTCCTGATGGTGATATCATTCTTGCTTTACAATATGTCTATTAGTGTTAAGATTTATTATTAGGTGAGTTTTTATACATTTATTTATCCTTTACAAATTTTGTTCTTGTTATCTCCTGCACATTCTACTTAAATCTTTGACAGAAAAAAAATAAAACTGAACTTAGACTTTCTAAACTAAAAGCATAGTTCCCATTCCCCCCGTTGTATTAATCCAAAAAGTACCAATTATAATTTAACCATCCCACTGAGAAAGGCTCTCTGGACCTGATAAACTCCTTGTTAAATGAAGTAGTGGGATTATCCTTATAGGCCTATTTCAGCTAACCACTCTTGCAAATGCAATTCTGATTTCAACAGGAGAAGAGGAGCTGATCAGGCTTGGGACAAAGAAAAACAGCTTACTTGTCTCCTACCAGTATTTGTTCCACCACCAGTGGCTGAACAGTTCATCAGATTCTAATTGGTGGCATAGGCCACTATATTGGCTCAATCAAAGAAATAGTTTTTCCACATTATTTAAAATTAAGAAAGCTTATTAAGAAAATTACATCAACTTGACTTTTCTGCAAACCTCTTTGGTGTTCATAGCAGCTTGATCCAAAATCAATAACTTTAACTGAACCTTGGCCTTTGTGGTATAATAATATGTTCTCCTAAAGAGAAAAAAAAATCACAGGGAAAAAAGGGTTTTAACACCACATTAGATTAGTGAACACTTTGGAAAATAAGCAATGCACAAACACATTGGGTTTACACTTATCTGCATCATAAAAGCTTCAAACTACAACTTCCTTGGGAATGCATTTGCTAACATGAGTAGACATCCAATAGTGTGCAATTAACCGAAGCAGAGGGGAGATTTGCAAAGGTACCCAGTTTAAAGGTTAGCTAGACAGGGACACTAGTCCCTCATGTACAATGCAAGCCACTGTGCTGTGCAGTGTGTGTTGCTATCAAGGCACCAGTCAGTGAGAATGCTTGCCGTGTGAGCAGAATGAGCTCCCCAAAACTCATTGTTGTTAATCTAGTAAAAGGCAAACTGCATCTGGTTGCATGCTGTGCTAAATTAACCAGAACCATCCTTTTTGTAACCACAGAAAGCCCCTGCCCCATGAACAAGTCATACTTCACAATTCTTCCCTCAGTTGCTTTCAACCTTCTCCAGACTCTGCAAGCATACCTCTCTCCACCTCACAACAGTGTGATGCAGAGATCCCAAGGTAGTGATGAACGGAAATGGTAGGGCCCTATGGATTATTAGCTGGATGCAGATGGGTACAGTTCCATGTGCCTACAATTCCAGCTTGAGAAGTGATTCAAACAGCTAGCTCAGGAATATTTGCACTGATGAGTAAACACAGCTGATTAGCTCTCTTCTGCAGAGTTCAATTTTACCCTCATTAAAAATCTATCTAAATCAAGGATTTCCTTTGATTTCCTTTCTGATCATACAGTTTTCTCCATTTCTCAGCAGAGAGATGGCTACCTTTATCAACCAGTTTTAAAGTGATTATACATCAGAGCTTTGAAGGACCGAGCAGTTCCCAGGTTGATGCTAAATAATGACAAAGTAGTTTCTTGGGTAATTAGTGGACTCATAAGGAAATACTGTGTGTGACAGGAGGGAGAAGCTGCTACTGATGAAAGTCAAGGCAAGGACTGACTTCCACTACGCAGGTGCTCTTGGTTCTATTATGGGAAGAAGCAGCCTCTCTCTGCAGCTAGGTACCCCTTCATGCTCATGGTAGGACTCTATCTCTAATATTGAACCTCTTACATTGCAAGACTGCAAAACCAGGTTCTGGAGCCAGTGATTACCTAGCATGAAGTCCAGAGAAACTCCATACTCTACCTTATGGTAAGAAATATCATAGGAGGCAGATGGAATAACAGATGTGAGTTTCAGGCAATACAAATTAAATTAATGAAACTGTACAATTGTAGAATGAGAACAAAATTCTCTTTTAGTTAACTCACTAAATGTTCACTAATATGTTACTCTATTTAAATACAGGCTACACTCATTGATCTTGCCAACCTCATTCCTTGTCTGTGGCTGGCTGGAAACAGATTTCCCATTGGGTTAATTGTTTCTGATTAAGATATTTTTGTTATCTTGCAAGCCTCACTTCTCACTGCAAATTGGTCTGGCAAAGATGTTGGCAAGACAATGGGTACAGACAGTATGTGTCTCTTCAGATTTCTGAGTCAAGACACATTAAGCAAAGTGAGAGCAGAATTTCATCCTTGGCAATTTTACTTGAGAGGTTATTTATGTATTTATTTATTTATTGGTTCATTTGCAGTTTTGAAAAAGAAATCAAGAGAAACATTCACCTGAAATGAAAACAGAATTAAAATACTTTAGAAATTTCCAAAAATTGCAAAAATTTAAGATTGGGGCTTAAGGACAATGGAAATGTTTCACCTAGCATGAATGCTTAGCAGATATAGCAGCAAGAATTGGATCACAGATGTTCCTCCAGAAACAGGTGAGCACCCTAAATACTGTACTATAGAATGGCTTTGTCATTTACTAGGCTACTTAATTTTATAGTTACGCATATGAAATTAAATAGACTTAACAGGATAACCTGAAACAGGCTGCCTTGTGAATATCTCTTGTATTATAATGTCCCTTATATTGAAATACTTAATTTCACAAGTCCTTTTTTCTTTCTTTAAGCAAAAAGTCATTACCTGAATTTGATTCATATTTGCATACATTTTGGCAACCAGAAAATCATGTATAATACTGCAGTGAATGAACTGAATCAACGGAAAGAATCACTCGACTCTAGTACTAATACAGTCTGAAATAAACCATAGCTTCTGTACAAATACCCTGCTGGCTTTTAAGGATTCTTCCGAGAGTTCCTCTCGATCGATAAAAAATAGGATGAAGCTAATGTATTCTGTACAGAATAACAGGTTATGAAATAACTGTACTTACAGGCTTCAGATCACAGTGAATGATTCTTTCCTGGTAGAGCACTTGTAAACATCTCAGCACACACTGAGTGAAGTGTCGAATTAAAGACAAACTGAAACCTTGGAAATTGTTCTTTTTGATCAACTCATACAAATTTATTCTGTGGGGGTTGTGGGGGTGGAAGAAGAAGAAGACAGAAAGCAGAAAAGAGATTAGGGAACTTATTTTTAAAGGCATGATTAGTTTACAGTGCATTAAGAGAGTATTTAGCCTGTCTTCCTACATGAGGGAGGACTCAGGCAGAAGAAAATGCCTTAGCTATTTTCCTCCTTAAGAATGCTGTTCTGCATGTAATATGTACAAACATCTCCCTGAGCCTCCAGATCTAAAGAAGACATAATGTCAGTGGACTTGCTTGCCTACTAAACTCAGTGCTATGTTATGCAGCTATGCCGATTTTCACCAAGAACAACTGTCATTCAGGAACTGAGAAAAATAAATTTGCTTCAGTCTTCTTTTGCTCTCATTTGTCTTTCCTTTGGCACCTTGTGTAATTCCTTTTTGTCTAAAGAGTCTTTAATCAGCAGTAAATCTTTCTAGATAAATACCCCCATAAATTTAGGTCTCGTTAGGTTTTTATATGCCTCCTGTCACCATCATATCTTAGCTCCTCCCGTAGGTGATTAAATGAGGTTGCTAACTTCTGCCAAGCATGTTGGCAACATATGAACACTGCGCTGAGACCCCGCGGGCACCAGCAGCCCCGACTGCCCTGCCCAGTAGCCTGGGGTTCCCCCCACCAGCCCACGGCCAGGACTCCATGCCAGCCCCCCGGGGCCATCAGCCCCTGCCCACAGCAGGGCCAGTCTCCAGCTTCCCGCAGCCCTGCTATGGGCCCCGCCAAGCCGGGCCCACCCCTGGGCCTATCTTCTGGCCCAGCCTCAGCCTGTCCCTGTCCCCAGGGAGGTGCCTGATGCCCGGGGCTGGGGCTGCCCCGGTGCCCCCCAGCTGCCCTGCTCCTGGCTGCCAGGCCCTACCCTGGCAGAGTCGAGGGAGCCCCCATAGCTCCCGGTGCCGGAGCCCCCAGCTTGGGCTGCGCCCTGACAAGTACTGAGTGCTTAACGTGTGGTCATTCTTTAGAGGAGGAAATGGCCACAGGGATGGTGGCTATTGAAGGGATGCACAAGGGATGAAGGGATGCACTCAGCAATACGATCTCAAGAGGTGTCCTCAGCAGGACCCCATGCAGCTGCAATGACATCAATGATGGTAGCTTTCTGCCTTCCTCACTTGTGCATCCACTGGTGTCGAGCAAGGCTCATTCCTTCAGAAGTAAATGAAGTTACCAGGACTTGACGGAGAAGAAAGTTCACAAATTAAGGGGTTTTCAGTATATTTTAGAAGCAATACAAATTTCACCAGACAAATATTTTTATATGACAACCAGTCTTCAATTCTTCTGTAAAGAGCTGAAGATAGTGGCTATCCCATGAAAGTTTTCCCACAAGTTTCCATAGCAGCTTTCTGATAAAACCGGTCTGTGTCTTCCCTGGAGAGAAGGAGTTGACTCTTATCCCTGTGTGTCTGAGTGACAGACTTGCATGCAGCAACACCATGAATTTAGGTCTGTTTGTTTGAGATCAAGCCTTCCATACGACGATGAATCTTCAGCAAGGGCTATAACACGTGCAGCAATGGGGGCTTTATTTTAAGGGATGAGGAACCATGGATAACCTCTGTAACTCCAGTTTGATGCCCTGATTACAAGGAGGCTGGCAAATAAAATGGTCTGACTTCCCTAAAATATCTCCAAAATTCCTCCCAAGATGTGTCCTGCAGCATACATTCATAGAAAGCAAGGAACAGCTATACTTTTTAATTATTTAATATTATTCATATTTATATACACTGAAGTTTACCAGTCATGAATTCATTGTTTTACTCTTTTCCCCTTAGGTCTTTCAGGGAAGAAGACTTCAATACACAGCACAGAAAATAAGGGATGGATCATGTCATTGTCTACGTGAAGGCTGAACGGGGCCTTTTTCAGTTCACTGTTGGTGACCAAAGACTCAGTTATGCAGTCTGTATTTAAACAGTATTCCTTTCTTGTAACACCAAGAGAAGCAAGTTCTTCCAAAGAAGGCATAAAAATTAAAGCGTGTAAGGCACAAGATCTACAACGTTCCTTAAGATTTGTGTAAAGGAAAGTATACTTTACCCCAGCAGTTCAAAGGAAATACAGAAGTGATTGCGAAAGTAGAAGTATTCCTTCATGTGGATGATATTGTGAGTATCATCTTTGTCCTTCTTCAGGAGAGCATCAAGGATCTTCACTTCTACCAAAGCCTGGCTGTGAAATCTGAAATATCACAGGACATGGGAAAGGTAACATTAACTCAATCTAGCATTTGTAGCAATACAAATGTAACTTTGATTCATTATGGTTGTTGCCTAGTCTAAATATACTGGCCTTATATAGCATTTAAGAGTAGTTATTTTGACTTGTCTGAAAAAAATATTTAAATGAAAAACAGTCTCAAATGAGCATCCAGAGTAAAATCCTCGTGCTTTCTAAATCCATAGGAATGCTTCCATTTACTCGAACAGGGCCATATTTCACACCTACCACAGTAAGACAGTCAGTTTTGAAGAGCATCTTTACATTTAGTGTTCACTGAGGGGGAAAACTGAACAGCTAAAACTCTGTTGCTGGAGTCAACAGCATCATTCTCATCTGCTTCATTGACTCTGGTTCAAGCTAACCTCAACTAAAAAATTCTAACCAGTCACATAACAAGAAGACATTGCTTAGGACCATAGCATAGAATTTTTCATGTTAAAATGAGTGACTGGAGCCTTCCAGCATATTCCGGTGGTTTTGGAATCTTGCAGGGGAATGTAGGCTCTCAGCTCTCAGTCATGCAGGGCTGGTTACCTGTGTTGTTTATTAACTGTGTCACAGGTACAGAGACCTCCTTGTAAGTCTGGAAAAGCTGTGCCTGCTTTTATAGACTGTGTCTCCACTGGGTCCAGGCCAATTCTGAGTCCCTGACATACCTTTCTTCACTCTGTTCTCACTGTGTTTAATGAAAGCCTGATGTACAGGGGGGTTGATTTTGCTTTGTTCACATTATCCCAGATTGTCACTGCCTATATAACACAGAGCTGATTGTACTGATTTAAAGTCAACAGATGTCTCACCTTTTCTTATTCCTTATTATTTTCAATGCCACTAATTCATTGGTTTTATGATCCAAGCATTTAGCCACCTGCCCAAATGACCCTTTCCCAATCACCTCCAACACCTCATATCGGTACGCAATATGGTCATGTAAAACCTTCAAAAGAAAACAAGTAGTTCAGATTCAGGTAGTATGACAAAGATCAGGCTTTAAAGTAGTCCATGTGTGTGTGAATTTACTGTCTATGAAAGATGCTGGACTGGTAGCAAGTGAAGTCTGCATTAAACAAGGGCGACAGAGAAAATAACAAGTGCATGCTTCATTAATCCACCTACCTTGCATCAGTCCTGAATGAGATGCAAAGTAGGTCTCTCTTTAGGATTCTCTTCTGAGCTTTAAAGTGCTTGGTACTGATGTTTTCACTATGTGAGTATTTATCTTCTAGAAACAACATTTATCTCACATAGATCACTTAAGAGTTGGCAGACACTCACTACAAACTTATTGAGCTGCAAATGAATACCATAATTTTTCCGCTTACCTTTAAGTAGGAACCATGCTCATCATCGTAACAATTATTATTCTGGGTTTCAGGCAAACCTTCAATCTTTTTAGCTTCCAGCCCAAGAAACCATAGCTCTGTATAATTGAAAATTTCTTTTTGCTCATAGACTGTTAACTGGTTTCTAAAATTTTTCAAGGCTTCTAAATCAGAAAAAAAGAATATAAAACAAAAAATCAATAAAATGTCAGAAACCTGATGGCGAATTGCTTTTACAATGGAACATTTTAAAAAGTACAGCATGCCACTTCGAGCAGGAGGCTGAGTAGCTGACTGTTAGAGGTCCCTTCCAACCAACATTTCTATGATTCTACAATGTTGACATTTTGCACAAATTTATGTTTCTTTTTCTGACTTACAGTATTATGTTCACCAAACCATTCATCACCTGTCAGCAAGACTTTTAAGAGAGATTAGGTAAAAATTATTTGATTCTGAGCAAATATGTACCTAGATGTTTTTGAAAATCACATCTGTTGTCTATCTGCTTCAGCAAGCTTCATCGATTACATTAAAAAATTGCATGTTTTTATTGATTTGATTGTCATGTCTATAAAATGGCAGTAAACTTTAGTTAACCAAAGCTTTCAAGTACTTGTTTTTCTCATAGAAAATGTCAAGTTCAGATGCATGAGGTTAGGAATTAAATGGGGCCCAAATCTGCTGTTCTCCTAGTTCAGATTCTTCCTGCATAGAAACATTTCAGCTACCCTAACACCTCCACTTACATCATTTAAATCTAGATAAATAATCAGACGGTAGCATTACAAATCAACGTGTTCTCTAGGCATGCATGTGGGTGTTTTGATAAATAGTGGCAGATCTTCATCCACTAATGCAGGGATGCTAAACCATTTCAAAGCAAAAGGCCACTACTTTTTTTTTTCTAGAGTCCTTCTAAAAAAAGAGTAACTCTGACAGAAACTTTCTAGATCTGAGAACTCCCAAAATGCAATTTAGCCCACATAGACAAAATGTGACACAGCTACAAGCAAGTGGGAAAGGTGTTTTATCACTGTTATAGAATATTGCTGTCACCTACAAGACCTGTCGTAAGTATTAGACAAATACACATTCTTTTGTATAATGCATACTTCTCTCATTTATATATTTGTATTAGTCTATTCATTCTCCTATTGCATACATCCCCAAGTAGGATTTTTAGAAATCACCAAGCCCATCCATATCCCTTTTCTCCAAATTGTTTGTTAAATATTTCAGTGACCATTTAGCATGGGACCTTTGGTCACTTAATATCCTGACTGCATACACTCCCTATCTCTGCAGGCAGCCTGTCACTCCTGTCTTTTTAGCATGCTTTGTGTATTCTACCTGAAGCTGTCATAGGCAGCTTGACACTGATGCTGGTGCTTTCCAGTTCTGATGGTTTTTTCTGGGCTCTGGTATTGCTTTCAGGAAGACTGTCCGGAAGGTTAAATCGGGAAAAATTGCTTTGAGTTCCGTTTTCCTGCCAAGCAAAAAAAAAAAGGTAAATTTTGCTTTCAGATATTTTAATGAACATTCATCTGATCTGCAATTATATAAATATATACAAAAACATATTACAAATGCTACAATCTCAAATTGTAGAGAGCAAATTCTGCCAATAGCACTAGAGGCTTTTGGACCATGGAAAGATAAATCTCTAAATAAGAGAGGGAAGTTAATCTTCCAGGTTCATTCAATACATGGGCACTCACTTTCTATAAATGCTACAAATTGCCATGGTTTGATTAAGTTGCAGTAACTTGCATGAGCTAGGGTAGGGTCTGAGTATGGTCTCCCTAGTACAGAGGGCAGGAAAGATAGTATAATAGGCATTATCTATCTCAGATTTCTGTGTGGGCACATCTGCTGGAGAGTTGTGCTAGAATCCTTGAGATTGCTTGTGCAGCCCAAAGAACTGCAGCAACACCAGCTTGGGTCTGCACACATACACATTTGCAACAGAAACATCAAGATTGGTACGAATGGGGAATGAACAGCAGAAGTACTTGAAGGAACAAATTGCAGAAGAAAGCATATATAGATGTCACCTATATCAGCAGGTCATCAAGATCCCAGCACATGCAGATTCTCAGGGTTCTCAGAATCAGAAGATAAAGAACAGACTACAGAATCAAGCCATGAAGAGATGATTGAGGGCTGGAGATAAAAGAGAGCCAGATAAGGAGACAGAAGACAGTGTGCTCTGGGATAAGGGTATAGGGTGTGGGGGCCCAGGCCATGTTCTCCTCAATCCCTTCATTGAGGGGAAAAGACTCAGCTGGATACAATGCATCCAATGGATCAATACCTGGCTGAAGCTACAGAGGGCTATGGTTTCTATGAACATCGGATGAGGAACAAGAACTGCTGAGCAGAAACAGGATCCATCTGACGAAGCAGAGCAAGAGTGTCTTGCAAACAGCTTTGCTAACCTAGTGAGAATGGCTTTTAATTAGTTACATCAGGGAAGAGTCATCATAACCTAAAGGCCCTGATACTCATGGGGTAATTCAGTCACCTCAATATCTGCTGAAGTGGCAAAAGCATTCTAGGAGATTCCTGGACTGTGTTCTTAATGCAGGTGATCTGAGACGTGCTGCTGGACCTGTTACTCACACGCAAGGAACAATTGGTTGAGGATGTGAAGGTCAGGGGAAGGGCAGCTTTGGTTGCAGTGACCATGTGATTGTGGAGTTTAAAATCCTCAGAGAAGTGAGTGAGACAAGCAGTAGAACTACAAACCCTGATCTTCAGGAAAGCAACTTTTGGCTTGTTCAGGGATCTTCTTATCATAAACCTATGGAAGGCTGCCCTGGAAGGCAAAGGAAATCAGGAGAGCTCATTGCTCTTTGAAGTCAATCTCCTTAAAGCTCGAGAATAGTCCATTCCAACACACAGAAAGTTGAGCAAACATTGCTGAAGGCCAGCATGGAACTTCTGACCAGACGCAAACACAATAAGGAACACAAAAAAGGTGGAAGCAGGGATGGGTTGTCTGGGATACCTGAACATGCAGGCATGTTTAGGAAAGTCAAAGCTCAGCTGGAATTGCAGCTAGCAAGGGATGTGAAAGTCAGTAAGAACAGTTTCTGTGAGTACATCACCAGCAAAAAAGTAAGGGTAAGGAAAATGTGAACCCATTGCCCCATGGAGTTTGGGACCTAGTGACCAAGGATTTGGAAAAGACCAAGATACCCAATGCTTTTTATTGGTAAGTTTTGCCCTTGGGCCTCCCAAGTCCCTGAGTCTAGAAGCAGTGTTTGTGTAAAGAAGCATTACCTGCAGTAGAGGGAGATAGTTAGGGACCACTTAAGTAGCTGGACTTACCTAAGTCTGCAGGACCAGATGGGATGCACCTGAGAGTGTGGAAGGAGCTGGCCAGTGTCATTGTAAGGCAGCTTGCTGTCATCTTTGAAAGTCGATGCAATGAGAAGCAGTTCCTGATCATTTGGAAAAGGCAAACATCACACCTACCTTCAAAAAGGGCAAGAAGAAGGCTTCAGGGAACTACAGGCTGGTCAGCCTTACGTCAGTCCCTGGGAGGGCTATGGAACAATTCCTCTTGGAAGCCATTTTCAACCAAATGAAAGACAAGAAGTTGATTTGGAACAGCCAGTATGAATTTGCCAACATAAGTTGTGAGCAAATGGTGTCTGAACAACTTGATTGCCTTCTCTGATGATGTGATTGGCTTGGCCAATGAGAGAAAAGCAGTGGATGTTCTGTACTTTGACTTCAGCAACACCTGTGACACTGTCTCCCACAGTATGCTTGAAGCCCAAAGAGGGAGATATGAACTGGATAAATGGATCATAATGTGAGTGGAAAATCAGCTGGATGGTCAGGTTCCAAGGACTGCAGTTGGTTACTGGCAGCATCCCTCAGGGATCAATACTAAGACCAGTACAGTTTAGTGTCTTTATTGATGACCTGGACAATGCATGAGTTCACCCTCTCAAATGTGCAGACCATAGCAGGGCTGCTATCCAAAGGGACTTCAGCAGGCTGGAAAAATGGGCTATGGGTATCTTCTAAAGTTGAACAAAGACAAATGCTAAGTCCTGCATCTGGAACAGAATATACCCATGCAACAGGACAGGCTGGGGGACAACTGAAAGGATGCAGCTTTGCAGGCAAGGGCTTGACAACCACCTGAACATGAGGTAGCAGTGTGCCCTTGTAGCAAAGAAGGCCAAACACATCCCAGGCTGTATTAGCAAGAGGATAGCCAGCAGGGTGGGAGAAGTGATCTCCCCCTGTATTCAGCATTTGTGAGGCCATGCTGGGAGTGCTGTGTCTAGTCTGGGGTTTCCCAATACACGAAAGACAGTGACCAACTCGAGTGAATTCAGGGGAGAGGCCAGGGGATGGTCAGGAGCCTGGAGCACATGATGTACAAGGAGAGGCTGCAGGAAATACATTTGTTCAGCCTGCAGAAGAGGAAGCTTCAGGAGTGATCTTACTACTGTTTAGTTACTTGACAGCATGGTACAGAGAAAGCAAAGCCAGACTCTTCTCAGACGTGCGTGGTCCTAGGACAAGATGGGTATGTGACTAATGGATACAAGTTGCAACACAGGAAATGCTGATTAGATATTAGGAGAAACATTTTTACCATCAGAGTGGTTGGCTACTGCAACAGGTTGCCCTGAGAAGCTGTGGACTCTCCATCCTTTGAGATATTTGGAACCCAGCTGGACAAGGCCCTGAGCAACCCGCTCCAAGTTTGCACTGCTTGTAGTGGGAGGTTGGGCTAGAAGTCCTCCAGAGGTCCTTTCCAACATAAATTATTCCTTAATTTATTTATAATTCCTCATCCTTTGAGAAAGTCCTGATGACTCACAGAGGTGGGACAGGATGGAGACACAAAAGATCAGTCTCTCTCAGTGTCAGAAGGGTACAAAAGCTGTATTAAAAAACCAGCACATGGTTGCCCAGATAAGAAGAACCCAGATGATGTAATATAGACTAACCAGTGGGCAATACTAGTCCACCATGTCCTTACAAGAAGGGCTGATGCCACTTGGATACATTCATTGTGGTGCTTGTGAGTTTTAGGTTAAGAACGTGTTATTGCAAGTGAAAAGGGGTTTGTTTTAAAATAAAATCAGCTTCCCATACTTGCATCTAACCTTGTTACTTTTTTTTTGCAATTTTAACTACTACAAAAGCAGGGCAACCAGGTATAAGCGGCACCACTTGAACAGCTCAAGTACAGGTCTATGCTGACACGAGTCAGTCCTACCGCTATCCTGCTGAGCCCCAGATTGAGAACTGCACTCTGCCCATTTCAATACACATTCCCTCAATTCAGCAATGCTGTGTTATTTCTAAGGAAGGGTAAACAAAGAAGGTCTCCAAAACAGACAACACATAATCATGCTTTCTAGATTGAAATGTTTATTGTCCCCTGGCATTTCTAAGCCAAGCAAAAGGCTTTCTTATTGGTGTTTACACAGCTTCTTATAGGAGCCTATAAATTCCATTTAAAGGATAAAAAAAAAACCCTCTGTAAAACTCTTGGCTCCAGTCTTTTCACAGAAAATAAAATGGAGGGATGGTTCATTTTCAGGTGCAAAGCTTAATCATTGGCTTTTGTAGGAGTTGAGTGCAGGTTTGACTTATGAAGGCCACAGAATTAAGCTTTAAAGAAAATTTAAATTATTTTGGAGACTAACCCATTCCACCTCATCATTCATGCTATTTAGCATCTTGTAGCTTTGCCCAATGATACACACCCCCCCAACCAAATTAAATACTTTGTAGTAGTAGCAAGCTGCCAATTTCAAAGTCAAAGTATTTGAGAAGACTCTTGACTTCACAAACAAAATGCATTATGTGGGGACTTCCAGTGCAAGAGATCTGAAAAGACTTCATATTGGCGCCGTATAGAACCTGTCAAGTCTCTCAACAAAGACACTCCATTGAAGAAGAGGCAAGGTGAAAAAAGGAGTGATCAGAGTAGTGGTGATGAGTAGTGCAGGTCCCTGATTTGTTGGGGAGAGAAGCAGCAAAGGAAGAAGAGTTCAGACAGGGGACGGACATAGGATTTGTGAAAAAATGAGAAAGATGGAATGCCAAAAGTGAAGATGAATTTAAAAACTTCCTGTGACATTGGATGTCCATTAAGATACCTGGAGATACACACAACCATGCTGGTAAGCAATTTATCTATTTGATTATTTATAGTTCTTCCTTTTTTTTCCTCCTTAACTATGGCTGAAAACAGAAACTGATGCAAATGCTGACAAATTATTTCTCTCTTCCCACACACAAACGCACTTGTGACACTTTGCCACTGACACTCTCTTAGCAGTACTTAGAGAGAAGCTGATTAACCAAACACAAGATGTCTAAGAGCTTTATAACTCACCTGAAGAGAGGGGAGGACATTCTGCAAGCTCTTATTTGTTATCTGAGGCAGGCTGCTTTCAAGGTGGGGAGGGTTTGCAGTGTCTGCAACCAAACCATGCTTTGCTTGACCTTCCAGATGTGGGAGGGAAAGAACACCGCGACTGACTTTCTAAATAGAAAGCATAAGTAAATATTACATAACGACCTAGCAAGCAATTCTGTGTAACACCTTCGAAAAACAGAGGGATTTAAAACCTTGGAAAATGTGTATGGTTCACTTCTGACACCTAATGGCGAAGGGGAAAAGAGCAGATACCCTCCGGCAGCTCCCAGTTGTACTAATGGGCATGGGGAGGTTGCGCAGGAAATTGGGCAGCCTGGCACATTTTAGGGCATGAAAGTTTCCCCACAAAAGCATCTCCACCCAGCATCAGAGCACTGACTGTTTCAGCTGGAAAAGGTGGTTGGGCTTGGAAACTGAACAGCCGTTCTAGGCAGCAGGACTCCTTTGAGTGGGGAAAATAAAGCATCTGTAGGGGAATAAGCAGACATGAAGAGTAAATGGCAGACAACATCATTAGCTATTCCCAGTGGTAGAAGAGAAATTGGGACTGGACTGCTGCCAAGCACCAGGGTGGAGACAGTGGGAGGGTCTTCCCTGCACTGGTTTCTCAATATTTCCTTCCCCCTCATTTCCCATGGAGTTCACTTTGACTAGGCCCCTTTGTTGCACTCCTTGTTAGCGAGGAAAAGGCAAGCTCTGTGCAAACTTTACTGAAAAATAAATGCTTATACTCATTTGAAAACTCCAGGATTATTAGTCCTTCCTTCAGACTTCTCCCATTTGTTATTTGCAAAACATTTCTATACTGCTCATTCTTTAAAGTCAGACATTTAAGGATGCGGTTTTATGAATATTGGACCTCTAATATTCTTGGATATCTAAAGTGAGAGAAATGACACTCTTATCAGCAAAGAAAAGTTTCTAGGTAGACTATTTCTTTGGCAAATAAAAAAGTGATTTGAAATAGATCTGAAATAGATCAACTATGCACTATCAAATGCAGAACAAGGTCCAGAGAGTTAAGGCTACAACGCATATAAGCCGGTGACATTTTTGTCAACGGGGAAGGATAGAAACATACTTGTCAAGCTTTTGACAACAAAAGAGAGGTTTGATTTTTTTTTCAAAAAGCAAAGAAACAAAGCTCTCAATCCAACCAACTTGAATGAGTAAGTTTTCTTTTCCAATACACCATGGTTTAACCCCAGCTGGCAACTAAGCACCACACAGCTGCTCGCTCACTCCCCACCCCGGTGGGATGGGGGAGAGAATTAGAAGAGTAAAAGTGAGAAAAGTCGTGGCTTGAGATAAAGACAGTTTAATAAGTAAAGCAAAAGCCGCGCACTCAAGCAAAGCAAAACAAGGAATTCATGCACTGCCTCCCATGGGCAGGCAGGTGTTCAGCCATCTCCAGGAAAGCAGGGCTCCATCACGCGTAACAGTTACTTGGGAAGACAAACGCCATCACTCCAAATGTCCCCCCTTCCTTCTTCTTCCCCCAGCTTTATATGATGAGCATGATGTCATATGGTATGGAATATCCCTTTGGTCAGCTGGGGTCAGCTGTCCTGGCTGTGTCCCCTCCCAACTTCTTGTGCACCCCCAGCCTCGTCGCTGGTGGGGTGGTGTGAGAAGCAGAAAAGGCCTTGACTCTGTGTAAGCACTGCTCAGCAATAACACTGTTTTCAGCAAAAACCCAAAACATAGCCCCATACTAGCTGCTATGAAGAAAATTAACTATATCCCGGCCAAAACCAGCACACAATACTATGGGAAAGTCTTTAAAACCTTAGAACTGAGATTCCAGTGGACTTTTCATGAAAGCTTCAAGAAATAAAAGTGGCTAGGCAGAAGAAATACCTCAAATGCTACTGAACAGCCAGCAAAAACAAAATACTTACAGGCGCTTGGGACACCTAGTGTGGAAATGGAAGAGTGCAGGGAATCAAGGACTTCCCTCTGCTCAGATTCATTTATTATAGGGGGTCTCTTAGAAAACAAGCATTCAGATATTTTTAAAGTCAGCTGAAGAGTCACATACCTGATGGAAGACTCTGTTAGATCCCAGATGCTCTCTCTCTTGAACAGTCAGCTGAGATTGAGAAAATGCATCCACATGGGAAGACTGCAGACATGAAATGATGCTTTAATACAAATTATTCTGGAAAAAAATCCGGAAATCTCTGTATGGCTTCTGTGTTTCTTTCCTTTGTGGCAATGCCTGTGCCAACACAGTGTATGAGAGAGGACCGCAAAAGCTGCTGAAAATGCTCTACGCTCTAGCAATTCCTCTCCCGGTTGAACAGCTGTTTTGTGGGCAGGTGCAGAGGCAGCTTGCTTTGCCTATTATGCCTCTCAGCATGCTTGATATGCCCATGTGGTCAGCGGAGGGGAAGGGGGGGGGCTTTGCCATCCCTAAATATGTGCTCGAAAGCAGATAGTGAATCTGCTTGGAAGGACAGCTTTAAACTGCCTCACAAGGGATATTGTGAGCTCATCCATTGTTAACAGAGCATTAAACTGATTCAGCTTGTGGTACAGATTTTACGAAAACATAAATCACTGTTTAAATTTACTGAGATATAGAAAAAAATCCATTGGTTCCAATGAACAGATAATATTAGAAACAAATACAAAAAAAGAAACATGGGGAAAGTGTTAAGCAGCTCATCATGTTTTAAGATTCTACTAGTGCTTTCAGCATTTTTTTAATAAAGATGAACATGATAAGTAGCACTGTACATTTCTGTCCAATAACAGACTGTAGTGAGTTGCAGAAATCTTTACAATAATTTAGATACTGAAAACCCTGTGCCAGTATCAGTGCCAGGGGATCACTTTTTAAAGGCCTTTGTCATGGACTTCAGTTAGTCCACATGAAAATATGTCTGCATACTGGAGGAGTATGCTTAATGTGTTCTGTATTGGCTAGTGCCATAAAACATCTGCCATGATGCACCCTAGCTGTGCTGAAAGGGCCTCAGTCTGAGCTTGGAAGAAGGGACAACTCAGATGAGACTGCTGCATCATCTGTGCCAATACACTGCATATATTTAGGAGTTGTAGTGGGTGAGGGATGCTTGTGTACAAACTGGTCCATGCACATACAGTGACCCTGATATATCCAGGGTACATTGGCATTGCTACAAAGGTGCAGATCAAGCTAAAGATACATGTTCAATGGCTCTGACACATTCTGCTCTGTAAGTATGGAATAGGTGCTCAGAGGCTGTGGGATCTCCATCCTTGGAGATGAGGTTAGATTAGAGACCTCTAGAAGACACTTCCAAACTAAATACAGAGAGAAAACTTTATGTACAAATCTACCTGATCACATGAAGGAAATGCTGCCCTCTGACATGCAGGTTCAACTGTCTCACTGTCAACCATGAAGACACCACTAAAGCTGGGCAGACCAGCTAGAAACTGCCCTTTGGACAACTGTGCTGTTAGAGTTCATGGCAGGTATTTTCTCTTTCTTTTCATTTGAAAAGTCAGGGGAGAAAAAACCCACAAACAAGTAAGTCCTTCTGCGAGCTTAAAGGGTAAACTTCAGATTCAGAACAAGCTGAGAACAACAGCTCTGGGTTTAGCCTTATTATGCTAATTGGGTACAGTTTGAGAGGAAAGCTCATGGACATCTGTGGAGCAGAGGAGATTAGGAAAGGGAAAGGTACTAAGACCTGTCTTTGCAGGACAGATTCAGTGATTCCCATCTTTGGAACTAGAGATCAGCTGGCCACGGGTAAGGGATTATGTGCTGTGAATCCAAAACATTCCCAGAGCCACCACAACAAATGCCCCCAGAAGACAACTACTGGATTATTGCATCCTACACATGAATGTCCTAGAGCATTATATACTTCACCCAGTGCACCCCACATCCTTGTGGTCACTATCCTCCAGTGTGAATTTACACAGATGATCTATGGAAAACCCAGTGCCACAGTACTTTTACAGACAAACACTTCACATGCAAATTACGTACCCTGCATTTCAAGGGAGAATCACATTTGTTCTGAAGAGGAGTCTGGGATCCACATTCATAACTCTACTAGATAGATCAACCCAGGTCTTAATAAGACTATTCATTTTAGTGCATGTTATACTTTTTCCCACACCTCACCTATACTTTACTCCCAACCAGCTTTATTTTTCAGTTTCTGGAGCTGATGAAAACATTATACTCCATTTAGAGACAGTTTCTTAACCACTTTGTGCTCTTCTAACTACAAGTCAATATAAAGCCAGGATTTTTGAGAGAAACAGCTATCACTGAAAACCAAAGAAAGAGTGGACTTCACATACTTGTACAGACTGCAGAGTCTTCACTACAAAATGGCATTTTATTTCTTAGCAATACTTTTAAAAGGCTATGCAGTGATGTCTATATTACCAAATATAAATTTCAAAATATATTGTAGTTACTAATAGAGCATGAACAATTCACAAAATGTCTTTAAAACTCAGCAAGAGCTAAGGAAGCAGGTGACTGAGCTCCAAGCTGTGCTGCCAGAACTTGGAATCCATTTAATTTCCATTCACTGGGGAATGATTAACAAGATTTTGAGATGGACATTTTTCTTTTTACACTGCAAAAGCAAAATCAGTCCATCAGCCCATCGCCATGCCTTTTTTTAATCATGGAAATTTGGGATTCTCTTTGTCTCTCTTTCTCAAAACCTACTTATTAAGGGTTTATAGTTCTTCAGTGCTCTTTGGGCAATTTATTCAAAACACCTTAAAATCAATAACTGATCAACCCTCATAAGATTCCCCCAAATAGCATAATCTTTTATCCATGGAAAAACTGATCTGTGCCTACAACAGTCCTGCTGGTGGCTGAATGGGGAGCAGGTGGATTGATCAGTTAGTCTGCACAGTAACTTATTTGACGGTCTTGATCCAGATGACCCATCAGCTGCTGCTCTAGCAAAATCCTGTGCATCTAGTATGGGATCTACAGCTGAGCTGTTGTGATTGGTTTAATTCTGGCAGATGCACTCTGAAGAAAAACTCCAGCAACTGTTACTATTTCACTCCATTTCACTCCTGGCTGTCCTACTCCTATAGCACTCGGCCTGTCCTACAGCTCCAATATTGCACTTCAAACCCAAACTATCATCTCCTGCTTTTCCAGCCCTTCAAATCATGTATTACCTTGTTAATTCCAATTATCACTCAAGAAACAGAACAACGTCCTCATTCACTACCTAGTCTGCAGTCATAAGTAGTTTTAGGCACTGAGCATACAGCATTCTGCAAAATCAGAAATTGTGACACATTTTCATAATTCCCAAAACATCAGCTTATTTTTTTCAGTAGCCAGTTGACCATAGAAATCAGAAAGGCATTAAAATTTTAGAAATTATTAAATACACAACTATATAAAATATAGACTCTATTGTCTCTGCATTTAAATGGGCACTTTCTTCTTTCTGTCCTCTATCAAAACTGAATAAAGCCTGTAGAATACATAGAGAGAATGCAATGTAGGTGTTAAATCATGCAATGTATTAAAAAGCCATAGCAAATGCGGTCTCACTCACTCAAAATACAGTAGGAACATAAACATTTTCCCCACCTTGTCAACTATTTCTGTCAGCATAACTGCAAGAGCCGTTAACTGCAGGATATAGGTTGTTTATTCCATTCGGCGAATGCATTTCAGGAAGCCCACCTTCATCTAGTCAGAGCATAGCAGGATCAGTTTCGTACACAGTACCCTGATCAGAAAAAAATGGATAACCCTTCTGCTTGGCTTCAAATTTAAATTTTTATCCCGGAAATATGCCAGTGACTATTAGCTGCTCTAGTATTCTTTTGGTGGCCATCTGTTCCCTTTCTCAGCCTCCTTCTAGCCAAATATAATTTTCCATATTTATCATGGCAAGTCAGTAATAAGAAAGACAAATATAACAGGATTGGCTGTTCTCCTTGCCGTCTCAGTCTGTTCTTTCTCACTGAGCTCATGTGCTTGTGGAAACCAAAAAACACTTGAATTTGTATTTTTTCAAAATTTGTCACAGCGACCTTGCTATACAGTGAGTAAAATCTATTCATCAAGACTGCCAGCCTGGAAAATGAAAATAAATTAATAGCTCAAGGGTTGATTTCTCATTGGACATTATGTTTCATTTACTGAGGACCAAACTGTGGCACCTTGGTCTCTGGTTCTTGTTGGCAACAGTGCAGAGCTGCTCTGCCCTGAGAGGTAATGAGGCTCTCATTTTGGTGTGGATAGTGGGACAGAGCTTAGCTGCCATCGTGCCTTTCCTCTTCCTCTTCTGGGTGTTGTGCATGTGTTGGAGCACTGATGGAGGTGTCCCTATGCCCCCATTATCGTAGGGGAATATCTAAAACCAAAAATACAATGTGCTCTCCTCCTTCATACAGCCAAGGAATGGCATGTTCCCTGCTGGTCTTAAATCTGTTGACAACCCAGAATAGTTCCACTTTCACTCAGAAACCAGGGTTTTCAAAGAAGAAATACACGCTCACCCACAGAAGCTATTCTAGAAGGCTGACACTTTTACTGATGCTCCTGGAATGAGCACCACTTTTCACAGTGTGGTCAAAGGACAAACAGCTATTCTTGTGCATTCATGGCGGTCCAAGCAATGCCCTGGCCTAATGTAATTGCTGAGGTGCACCATCCTAAAAGCACATCACTTTCATTTCCATCACTCCCACTTTTCGATTCTCCCAAGCTTGGCAACTCTCTAGTCAACAAATCCTCCCCAGTATCACACCTCACATGCAAGAGAAACTTCTCATTCTCTAACCAAATAACCACACAGACTGTCATGCCAGCAAGGCAGGTTCAGCCCTGGGAATGCATGGAGATGCCATGTGCTGGAATACAAATTAAACAGCACAAACACGCATCAAGTGTATTTAAGTTAAATCACTCCCGCACAAACATACACAGACAAACAGGCATGTGCGAGCATATACAGCTAGTTACACTCCAACTCTTGTATCCCACAGGTATATCAAGCATTTCTGAGCAATTTTCACCAAGGTTCATAAGACGGGATTTAATTCATGTAGTGTGTAGCATATATTCTAACTGTGAAAATATAGATTTGTGATACTGGAAACTGTTAGTGCAGTCCACTGTTGATATCACATTTATGTATTACATAGATGAGGAAGTACCATGACCATTACTGGCCCTTGCTAATAGCACTCAGTGTTCTTCTTTCGACCAGCTGTGGTAGGTGTATGAGGTGGGGGACATGACAGAAAGCTGCACACTGCCTACCCTCTGGTTTGTTGTACCACAGCCATTCTTCTAATTAGAAATTTATAATACAGCTGTATGTAGCTCCACAACCCTCTGGGCCATACCTTACCCTCTCAGGTTTTGACTCTTGTTGAGAAACTATTAACATTCCCAGGATAGCCTACATAGAAAGGAGTGAAGAACAGATCTGACCATGCATTCAACTGTCCCCCATTATGAAGAATCTCCTCTACTTTATTTTCTTTGATTTATTTCTGGTTTTTGTAATGCTTTATATTCTCCTCATTTTATTTTATTACATTCTTGTAAGCATATTCAAATTTGCTGTGCTAAGTCATGCAGGAATAAAAAGAACCTTTAGGATGATTCTTTTCTCATACCTGAAGAGGACCAACTAATTTTTGACAACAGAAGAAACTATAAAGTTTTCTCCTACTTTTCTCAACAATACTCTCAAAGCAAGAGAAACCTGCCAGGTTTACTACTAAGTTTCAGTCATGATACACTGAAGTAAAAAGCAGTGCAAAAAATATTTCAGCTATAAATTACAAAGCAGTTTTTTTAAGTTTGAAGGAAATAGTTATGGTCTTTGTAACTCGGTATTAAAAAAATACCTGTTTCTGAAAGATATTTAACTAAAGGACCTAAGTGCAATGGTAGATAAATTCCTTGTGGCTGTGATCACTGGCTGTGATGATCATGTAGACAAAACCTTAACTACAAATTTATTAAGTTTGGCAACATCTCTGTGAAGTAGAATAGTATTATACGTAAAGGAAATTAAAGAACTTCCCCTACAAAGGGAAAGGCATGCTGGAGTGGGAAGAGGATTAATTCCATCTTAGCCTAAATGTTCAAGGTAAACAAATTTCCCTGTGGAAGTGCCCCTGTCTTTTTATTGGCTTGACTTGAGAAGGGGCCCATGCAAATAATGTAGACCAGCTATCCTGAACTTTTATATCCCTAAAATTAGATTAGATTAATTCTACTCTTTATACCCTTCACCGTGCTCCTCCTGAACTTCAGTCCTCCTGATCTGAGTGAAGACAAAAGATACAGAGGAACAATGAACTGAACCCTTTTTGTCCAGCCCTGTGCTGTGACATGCATACAAGCTTGACCAATGCCATGGAGAAAGCTGCCACTGCAGGCTGAAGCCCAGAAGGTGAATACTGTAAGTCCCTAAAGAATAATGTGAGTGGAGTTGCCAGAAAACTTCTTAAATCACTCAGGTTCTATTTGTGGTAACAAAGCATATGAACTATGTCAATAAGACTGTTGCAAAATCAGTGCAAAGGGAATGCGTGACTTAAGGTTTTGCATACATTTACTTGAGCAAAGATCCCACCAGATGAACCAATTAGTCCAAGTCTGCTGGAAATGGAAAAGCCAGTCTTACAGTTTCTGACTTCTTTAGAATGTGTCTTCCACAGAAGAGTGAAAAAGCTTGGGATATGATAAAGTCAAGTTTCTAACATTTAAATTATTTGCTAAGAAGATGGCTCTTTAAAGTTTATTAACAATTCCTATAATGGTTAGGATCTGCTCTTTCTCCTAGCAAACAAGAAAAACAAATTAATAATGCTGTTCAGTTCTAAAAGGATTCAAAAGCTAGATAAGAATCATGAATGCAATTTTACATAGGACGAAATTAAGGCATTGTGTAGCTAAGGACGTAATTATCATAACCTTGGGAGATATTCCTAACATCTGAGCAAGGGTTCACGACTGAATTCAAATAGAATTTGGGTACATGGGGATTTTCCAAACAGCTGTTTGACTGTACAAAGCCACCAGGACCCTAGCAACATCATCATTTCTAGGAAACAGACTGGGCAAACAAAGGACATAGCCTAGAAATCAGTGCTCAAACAGGTTTTTCTAAAGCATCAATCTGTTCTTAGGACTATTCCAAGAACAGAAAATACGGTTATTCCTGGACTCACAAACTGAAGAGGAATCACATGAGAAGCAGGAATTGGACATGGACCAGATAAGTTGATTTAAATTGAGTGGGGTGCACTGAGGAAACGTGTCTCTAGATACATTGAAGTGTCATAGGCAAAAAAAAGATGATAGGCAAATAAGATCATTATCATGATGGAAAAGAATTTTTAATTTTCCTATCAAGCCCTGAAAGCCTTGCAAGATCTTCCTTTCAAGAAAGAGCTCAAGCTGTTTCTACCAATCTGCAGGTCAAACTTGGGAAACATCTGTGTCACCCCTGTGATGAATGGAAGTGGAAGCTGGAGAGGCTAGTCCAGAAAAATCAAGGCCTCTCAGTCCTTGTATAGTTCATTACTGCACTCACTAAATGCCTTCCCAAATTCTACTGACATCAGACAGTCACCTATACATTCAGATGACTTCCTAAATAGTGCCATCTGGGGAGGAAAACCAGGGGCATCATTTCACAATTTCATTACTTCTGAGGGGTTATACTAGTACAAAATTAGTAGCACATCAATGAACGACCCTTCACATTGATTTTCCTGTAGAAGATCAATTTAAACAAAATGATCGAATGTTAGGTTTAAACTTAGAAACATGCATTTTTTAAAAGGCAGAACTTTTGATTTCATATTAATACAACTCACTGGGATTTCTATAGAGCATCTTTTTTTCTCTAAAATAAAAAATAGACTGGCTGTCTACAATATACATATATTTTTAAAAAAACACAAAGCCTCTCACATAAACCAAAAGGTCGATCTGAAATCTTTTGCAGAATCCTAGGTACTCTGGGATTCTACAAATAAATCATTTGCTCACCATTTATGCAGAAACCTGTAAGACACTTCTGTAACTTAAAAATGTAAACAGTACTTAACTTTGCAGCATTAGTAATGTTTTCATTAAAAACTGTCATCTTAGGTCGCCTTCTCCAAACAAATTTAAATAATGATTAGTCCAATAAAAATATCGTATGGAATTGATGGTAGATGGCACAACTGATTAAACTGTCTTCTTTCTGTTTTCTGATAGTTATTTTCCATTCCTCACAACAGGTATGTCATAACCTAATACAAACGTTTGTACATCAAACAATAAAAACAAATGCCAACCACTATTACCTTAGGCTGGATTCTTCTATTTCTTCTCATTTGTAAACAAGAGTTATTGAAGAAGCTGAAATCACAGCAGCTCTCGCTGCTTCTTTCTTTCCCCATAATGACAAAGCTCCATGTTTTAGATTTGTCTCCATTAAATTGTTCTCCTTGTAATTTAAACCTGACGCTACTGTTATCTAATCCAACCCGGGCACACAGGTGCCCCTCTATGAATAATAGCATGGGCTGATTGATGATTTTTATGGGTGAGCTGGCTGGAATCAAATCACGTGTTGTTTTACCACAGTTCCACAGCATTGACACAAACCAAGTAATATCAAACTGAACTGCAAATAGTAGCATATTTGCTGACGTGCTATGAAATCTTTGAGGACTTAGCGCAAGCACAACATGTTCGTCAATTAGGCTCAGCATGATTGCAAAACTGTCCCTTGAGGCACCACAAGGTGCATCACTTGCTTTCCTTTTCTTTCTTCTTTTTTTTTTTTCCTTTTTCAAAGACACAGCCATAGCTTTATCTCTCCTGCTATAAACATAAACTGTCTAATGAAGGTAATTCAGAGGTAATTCAGAGTTTTAGTCAGAATCCGGAGAGTGCCCCCAAGCATTTCACTCACAGTTTTGTCTTAGCCCTCAAAACTACTTGCAATCTTGGAATGACTGTTTCTAGGTAGTCCTGTCTCTGCTTAAATTTTAATCCTCTATGTGCCCTGACAGCCTTTTAGATATTCCATCAGCAAAACAAATGCTTGCAGAAGGAGCGGCTTAAGCTTGGAATATTAAGGGAACAGACTTCAGTGATCTTTTATTCAGCACGCTGTAATCTATTTTTGTACTCCTGACAGGCTCCATGGGGGAATAGCTAACACTTAGTCTCAATTCATTATTTTCTTTACTTTTCTTTTGAGAACGATAAAGCAATTCATGTTTCATAAAGAGCAGAAAAATGCAGACAAAATCTTTGTCAAAGCAGAGGAGCAACACAAGCCTTATGATGATAAAGCCATAGTGGATTTGGAATAAAAAAGAGAAATCTCTAAATCTGCTTTTTGGAAAAGACTGAAATTAATACCACTTAAATTTCTTATATTTTTAATGTTAAAAAAAATCATTTTACAAACACTAATATTATTTGATCCTTATTTCAAGATGTTTTCATGCAAAAAAAGATTCAGGACCACAGAGACATTGAAATTATATTCTCTCCTTATTCAATTTTTATTTCCTTTGGAAATTTGTAAAAGAAAATGGGAGGGAAGGAAAGAGAAGGATGAGAAAAAAGACAATTGGATGACAAAACATAAATGCCAAGAAGTCAAAACCCCAAACTGTTTTAATTAAAAAAAACCAAAGAAACAAACAATAAAATCTGAAGACCATAACTTTTCTTACAAAACAAATAGAATCTCAAAGCTTGAGAAAAATTTTAGAGAATCAGCAAAGAGTTTGTTCCACATGGCAGAAGATACAGCAATAAAATTAATAAATGGAAAGACTTGTACTACAAAGTCTATAATGAACAAATTCTGGCTTTGCCTTTATATCCTGCTCTAATTCACACCAGTGAAGTGTTCTTCTGTTTCCAGTAGTCAGATTTAGAGCTTGAAAGGAGGCAAAGAAAGTGATGGAAAATGGAGAAACTGTATGAAATCAAATCAGTTTTTTGTGAAGTCTAGTGGAAGATGGATCATTCCCCAGATCCTGACCCACAGTCACTATGAACTGAGCAAGTCAACAAGGGAAATGTGAGCTTTCATTCATGCATTGAGAAACCTGTCATGACTCCCCTAGTTTTCACAAACACAATGCTTATGAGCCTGACAATCAAAAGATGCGAAATAACTCTGATCATTTTAGTGTAGGTTACAATACATGCCAAATTAATTTGGAGGTGTCGGGAGGGGGCAAATTGACTCTGTTTCCAGATACTTGAAAAAGTTAAATTGATTTGGGAGGAGAGGAGAGACAGCTAAATGAATCTGCACCAGCTCGTTTTAGAGCTCAGCAAGTGCCAGTGCATGGCAGTGACTTGACAGCAGTATACTGCTAGAGCAAATATTATTGACATTTGGAAAATAACAGATATCAAGAGGTGCTGAGCCGGTGTGTAAATTTAACTTGTACCTCCTGCAAGGGCATAATTTGATCTGCACTTGGCAAAAACTGAATGGGTATGTACTGCAAATGGGAGTCTGACTAGGGTACAGTCCAGATCTCCCCGTTTCCCAGCGTGGATCTCCCAACCAGGCACGTCCCAGACCCTTGAGAGCTGAACCACTTTCCTGGAAATTAAAAATCACAGTGATCTCTGCCATTGCAGCATCTACTTCAGTGGTTAAATGTTTGCCCACCTTACAGCAGATATCTCTTCCCTCTCTGCTGAACAGACCCCAGGCCTAATCAAGCAACAATGCCACTGACAATATGTACCTTCCTGTACTCTTCCCGTTTACATTACACTAATATTTTCATGTCGGTCTTGCAAATAATTTACTGCTGTATTTCCCTAGAAGTTTCTAGAGACCTGCTGCTAATCATAGACCACGTTTCTTCTAACTGTCATCAGAGAGAATCACTTCTTCATACAGAGTGCTCAAGTAAAATAAAAAAATTGGTTTATTAAAACTGTACATATAACAGTTCAACACCCTCCTCTATGTTTGCACACTGCTTCACTACACCTCTGATTCTTGCAGCTACCTGTATGGAGCAAAACTCTTTGCTATACACAACAAGCCTAAATACAAAAATTACAAAGCAAATTTATGCATATTAATCAATATAGATTCATGTAATGAGTTACATTTGTTTGCTGCCCAGGTTTGGGGCTCCTTGAGGAATTTTTATTTGATTAATCTTTTTTTGGTTAATGTTTTTATACATTATTTGACTGGAGTTATCAGTCAGGTGTCAGGACAACTTTGTGCTGTTAATGATACTTAACACTGCTAGGCAGGGACTGACCCACAAAATGTGGTCTTATATAAAGCTGACACCAGTGGTCATAGCCAACAGGAAGGTAGAAGAGGAGGAAGAAGAGAAGATCACTGCAGAACAGTGAAGTGTTACACACCAAAAGGCAATCACAGGCTTTTGCAGCTAAATAGCAGAGGTTGATAGTAGGTAACCTGGGAAGAATCTTGGAAGAAGAGACAATTTAAGAAAAAGAGAAAACATTTTCAAAACTAGACAGTTCAATTCTGAATGCAAAATACGAGTAAAGCAGATAACTGAATACAAAAAAATGGGTAGCTGTGTATGCAATCACCTGAAAACATGAAACTTCACAACTTTTTATGACTCCTAAACTGAGAGAAATCAAGTCCCAGTCAACAAAATAGATGGCCACAGTTTTTCTGGGCAGCTGTAACATGGCTGTCAGGGAACCACTTAATAGAAAAAGGACATGGCAAATATAATCTGAATGAGTGGATAAGTACAGGAACAAACTTTGGCTCTGCAGATGAACTAATTATTATCAGAAAATAGAATCCAGATTAAAAAGAAGAGAAAAACAACAGTAACAACAACAACGACAAAGAAGTAAGTCTGTGTCTTTCCAACATTTTGAATTAGGCTGATGAAATAAATTACCTCTCTCTCCAAACCTTACTTCACTTATATTCTTAGTCATCACAATTGCAGTTACATGGCTCCTACTAAAAAATAAAGACAGTCCTATCCATATATTTTTGATAAGGAATAAAAACAGATCTAATGATTAGGTGGAAGTATGTAAAGGCAGGGTCCAATTTCCAGGCACATCCCTCTGCCTACATTTTGCTTTTGACTAGCTCTGGGTGATTCCCTCTGGGTGTTTTGAATGGTTCTGCCTTCCTGCAAGGGCTGTACTTGAAGCCCGGGGACCTTATTTAGGGAAGCGGAACTGTCTACTGCTGGTATCTACTTTTAGCTATTGCAAGATACGTACATTTAGCTACACAGGTTCTAGTGGCCAAAAACCAATTTTCAGAAATGCTGTAGGCGCTTAGGCATATCAGAAATGCAGGTGCATGCTGAGCGCAGTGGTTCACTGCTGTCACTGCCTCCTGCTCTCATCCAGGGCCTCATTTAGGAGTCCATGTCCACCTCCTTCCCCAGACCTGCAGCAGCACTGAGCCTCCGTAGAGGCATGGCACTACGGCTGCAGCCAGAGGTACAGAGGTGCTGTAGTAAGAGGAGGAAGGGGCACGAGTCATGAGAAGGGTCTGAACTGCCTCCCACCCTAGCAACGCTACCATCCCTGCTGTGGCCTCCCCGGGATGTTAACAGCTCCTGGCAGCACCGTGCTTGGCACAGGGGTCAAGTGAGCAAGCCTGGCAGACCTCCTTGATTCACCTCTGATGTTGATGTGCATCATCAGCTGGCAACCACTGGCCTAGAGAGATATCTCTCAGTGCCTGGATGCCGTGGGAAACCCCTGGGACTCAGACTGCAGCCTACATTTCACGTCCTGTTATTAAACTGAGCAGTCAACCATGACTTGAATAACATGTGGTTAAGGCAACACCTCTGTGGGGGAGACGTGAGTTAATTAGCAGTCTGAGGCACAGATTCAGTAAGATATTTCAGCACACAGTTATTTTGAAGTATGCAAGCGGTTCTATGTACTTCAAAGGTGAGTGCTTACAGTCTTTGCTAGATCCGGGTACTTACACAATCTCAGTACATATGCTGAATTGTAATACATTAATATCACCGTATTAAATATAGATGTGCCAAGAAGTCCATACCTGGCACATGTGCATTGCTACTATTAATTTAAATAAAAGATTTTAAGTATATATTTTGCCTCACTTTCTCTTTGGAGAGGAGAAATGTGTTAGAAATCATGCCCCAGGGGTATTTCAGGAGAAATATGCATTTAATAAAGGAAACTTCCTATTATTTGGGAAAAATATTTTAATAATACTCTCTTCACGTACATTATAAATACACAGAATATTAAGGAGATTTCAAAGGACAACTATTTCCTTAACCATTACATATTATTGTACAAAGAATAATTGGGGTTGAAGTAGATGATCTCAAGAGGTGCCTTCCAACCTAAACAGTTCTATCACTGCAATATTGCAATATCACTCCTTACCATATACACAAAGGTTGTGCTGACCTGTCTTTTACTGGTGTTAGCACAGTCTTGTCTCACACTTTGGACAATAACACTCATTTTCTTACCCTGTGTAAAAGACACACCCTGCATGTTCAACTAGAGAGTGTAAAATAATGTTATCATCAGAAGAGTAGTAAATTATATCATGGTAACAAAACCAAAATTGCTCATAAATTCTTTTTCCCTTACAGGGACATGCACAGAAAGCATCAGAACTGTACAGAGGAGCTACTGCAGTATGTGCTGGGTAACATGTCTTACGAATGATACGGATCAAAATTTGGGAGTTAGGCATAGTTCCTGCTTAGGAACAGGCTGGCTGTGATGCGCGGAGGACAGAATGCTTCACATCACTTTAGTAACATACTTCCCCAGTCTTTCAGGAGCAGCTGGAAAAATCTGCCTCCAAATTTATTTGGCAAGAAAGATGAATCAAAGCAAATGAAAAAAAAGGGGAAGCAGGAGCTCATCTCAGCAGAGACGAGCTCACTCATGCTCCAAAGCGTACGCAGTTGAGCAGAGAATAGACACTCTATTATCACTTATTGTTTACTACAACCTCACTGGGGCTAATGAAGATACAGTGCAGAAAGGTGAAGAATGAGGAGAATCAGACTTTCTATATAGAACCGCATAAATTAGAGGTGGAAAATATATCCCATACAGCCCATGATTTTTCTTTAAATGATGGTTTCAAAACTATTCAGTGCTATGTCTATATCTTGCTGATTTAAATGTTCCCAGGAACTCTGGCAGCTCTCCACATTTACAGCTCCTTTGCAGGTAGCCTAAATTCAACCAGCTCTTAGTAAATGTATCTCATCTGCCTTTGCTTTATGGGCACACTGCAACCTTCCTAGAAAAGGCTCTGGGCCATTGTGTCTGCCCAGCGCTGGCTGCAGGGATCTGTCAGAAGGGCAGATGGAATGGGTGGGGGCAGCCAGGCAAGGCACAAGAGCGAGAAGACCCATCCACGTGGCAGGAAAATGAGCTCAGAAGTGTTCACTTAAGGATCTTTCTCTCAAGCATACCAGCTGGCCTGCTTCTCCAAAGCTTGCAGGCTGGCAGTGGCTTCATGGTTACTTCTGCGCAGCCACATGAACACAGCCAAAGAGAATATCTTTTACAAGAGATCTGAGTTCTACCTAAAACCACTACAAAAGAACTAGATATTGTTAAAATTATTATGATTAACCTGCTAGGTCTTCATATACGCAGACACAGAGCCTTAGCATACATCATGTCCTGCAGAAAATTAATGCCTTTGATGTAAGATATGACTTCAATGAATGCTGAAGTGGTCAAGGACAAGTAGAATTTTAGACGTCTAATGGTTACAGATTATATAAACCTATCATTATGATTTCCATCTTATCTTCAATTTCCTGAAAAAGTTGTAACTTTTAACAAGCAATATTCCAAGATTTGTTAAAGCCAGAGTAACCTGTAATCAAGTAAACTGTACACCGGAGGCAGTGAATGTGATGAATTTTAGTAGAATTTCTATGGATGAGGTTCTAGTATTTCACTATATTTAAAAAACAGCTTAAAAGATTTCAGAATATAAGCATTTCCTTTGGAGCCCTCCATCTTATTGGACTGTTCTGGGAAAAGAAAGATGATTACCAAGTTGTTCATTTTTGAAGTTTGGAATCTTATGACCAAGCATAACCAAGTATGAATTGTCACTATAAATAGAAAATGGGGATAGAAAAATGCCTCTGAGTCTTCAACTAATGGTCCTTAAAGGCATTTTAACAATATTATTTGGGCACCAGTGCAGGAAGTGAGAAACTCTGCACCTTTAAATTAGTGTAATTCTATTGTCTTGCTACATTTGAGACTGAGGCAGTCTTCAGCGTCAAAAGCCCTTGTGTTCTCTTCTCATAACCTGATTAAACAAATACATATTTAATGTTCAGACAAATTATTCTACACTGAAGAGAATGTGTCTCAGTCACCCTAAAAGGCAACTCTCTCATTATCTTGGCTCCCTCTTAAACAGAGATACGCCCCCATGCCAGGAGAAATTACCCACCTTGTTAAAAAAAGCGACCAAATGCAAAAGATCATAGGTAAAATTGTCTCTACTTGCCAAGCAGTAAGAACACAATGATGCCTTGCTTTAAGTTCTTCCTAGGCTATCCACCATAGGTCAGCTCAGAATTGCTCCATTCAGTGAATTCTGCTGGGCTTTTCCAAGGTCACCAGGAAATTATAAAAAAAAAAAAAATTGAAAATCTTAGTTATTACTGGGTATTATCCTCAAAAGGCCTGACCAAAAGCCTCCTGAAATCAAGACTGATCACAGTTTCCGTTGGCTTTGAAGCAAACTTCAAAGTTCTGGGCCTGGTGACTTAAATCATGTTGCTATCGTTAAGAGTGAATTTCCTGAACTGAGTTGGTTGAAATTCAGTGTCATATTCTGAGAGGGTAAAATGTAGGTAATTGGCAGATATCCCTCACATAGCACACCTCTTCCTACTGGGACGTGTTATCACAGATAAAATGCCAAATACAGAAGAAACTGCATATATCCAACATTGCTATTGTCTGCTCACCCCCACCATGGGTTTAATTAACACACATTTCAAAAAACGTTATTTTTTCATACACCAAACTAATATTCAGAATTAATAACAGCAATCTGGATAGGTCCAGACTGAGAACAATTGAGAACAACAAGATGTCCAAGTTGTCTCTTCACGCATACTGAGACAGACTACAGCAGGACAGAGAAGAGCACTATAGTTTCATGAGCATTTTAAACCAGCACTGTTGCTAAAAGGGGGCTGGGGAGGGGGGGAGAAGTCTGCTTCTCCCTTTGCTATTTATTCTTAATCCTCAGCTGTCCCCTTCTTCATGCCAGCACAAATGTTCATGAAGTCCTACAATAAATTGGATCAAAAAATAACTCAGGTTAAAATGAAACCAGCAAAGCAAACTCAGCTTAGTTTTAACCTGCATCAGTCCTCTTCCAATTCACCGTACAGTGGCAGAAACGTTCCCTGTGGTTAAGGACAAGTGATCAGGGTCAGAGAGGTATTTGAGTGCCTCTTCTAGCAGCCGTTGTCAGTTTATGCTGCCTTGCCATGCCGATGGAAGTACCCTGTCGGTAGCATCTCTGTTGTGCTCTAACACGGCCATTACTGTCTGACATTTAACCTAGGAGCACAGAAATATCTTAGCAAGCTGTGGCCTCTTTTGCTGGTATTTTTAGAAGTAGAATAATTAATATTCTCAATTCCTAACTGCTCACGGTCTCAAAGGCAGCCATACCAGGTGAGAAAGATAGATGTCAGGAGGGAAAGAGAGAGACATACTGTCTTATAGCTTGTGAATAATTCTTAGCCATGAATTCTGTGTCAACTTAAAACTTTGACCACTGTATTATTTTTAAATGGATTTTTCTTAAACACTGAAATGCTATCCCTCTTGTGATTACATTTGGAAGAAAGTAAAAACTTGTGTCCGTGCTCTGTAGAGCTGTAAAACTCAGCATACATTAGCTGAGGCAGTGTTGACAATCTTCATTCTTACTTAATTTTGAAATGACTGTACAGCACGTTATACATAGCAGGAACTTGTTTAGCTTCTTGTTTCTTATGTTTTGTTTCTTTTATATTCCATAAAGCTTAGCTATTCAATAGGAAGGTCCACACAAACATTAATATTTCCAGCAGTCAGTTCATTGGATCACTGATTTTCCCTGGCAGCACCAAAATAACAGATTGAAATCTATGCCAAAATGCTAACAATAATTAAAAGAATAATTGTCAACACTCAATTAGAGATTATTTTTATTGTCGAGAATCAACATCATCAGAATTTGAATAATTAATCAGGACTTGACTAATCCAGCAAAAGTGAAAATCACAAGTAGCACCCAAAAGAAATCACAATATCATGAAATCAGCTATGAATTCCACGTTTAATAACTTATTATTGAGAATGAATTGACAACATCAGGAGTACTGTGATTACTTGAGTTCAAGTAAGAGCAAGGCAGCTATTCTGCAGTCTGAGTGTTTTAAGACACCTGTGAATCTACTGATATATGGAAGTTGTCCCTTATGTCAAATTTGATTGGAACAAACAGTTAATACAAAAAAGATGTAATTTTGATTTTTTTCTCTCATTCTTTTTGTACTGCTACCTCCATGAGTCTCTCAGTGATTTATTCCCTCCCTTTCATTGACATTTAGAAGAAAAAAGACTACTTTCCCCATGTTGCATATGGATCATCACTCTGCTCATGGTCCTCCAGCAAAACACAAATCCTTCCAATCCCCTTTATAATAATTCAAGACACGTAACAGATGTTACATGCCTCCCTTACTAGCATGCCTCCCTTACTTACATGCCTCACAGCATGCCTCCCTTACTAGCATAGGTTAAAAGATATAAATGATTGTGTAGAGCAACGAGTTTGTTTTTCTATTATTTGTGCAACCCCGAGTTAGAAAAAAGATATCAATTTTGGAGGAGAAGAGAGGATTATTTGAGAATCTTCAATTATTACTGTCAATTTTTGTTTTCACGCAGGGAACTCACAGTTAGCAGTTCCCCCAGTCAATAGACCTCTGGGTCTCCTTCAGTCGTCAAGGAGACAGATCAACACATCTTTGAAAACTTCGGACAATCTTTGGGCAGCAATGGTAGAAGGTGGTCAAGAATATGTTTGCTGTGTCACAGAGGAGGCTGGAGGTGCAATGCACTGAAGAACACGGGCTGCCAGGCTGCGAAGGAGGGTGGGAGCCACCTGCTATGCTCTTCTGAACATCCTACACAGGCAAAATCAGGAGAGAAGTGCCTTCCTGAGACAGCAATCAAATGTGTAAGGGGAAAGGTGCAAGCCAAGCTGAGGTGGTCTACCCTGCCACCGCAGGGGCCTTGGTCCTCTCCGACTCCTTAGAGGGAGGTTTGACTTAAGGCACAGGAAGACAGATTTCCCTGCGCTGCTTCAACAAGTGCATAATTGCAACTGGCCTTTGTGAGAGGAGCATGGAGAATGAAGGAGGATTTGAGTGATTACATACCATCTAGCCCTGGACAATAGCTGCCAATTGCTACCTAATTTCAATACAGGGAAGCACTATGGCATTCTGAATTCTTGGGAAGTTAAAACTATGCCTCCAACTTCTGAGGTCTATGCACTTCTCTTACCCTTGGTTGTCCTGACTTAGCTATGCTGGGGAAGATGACAAATCTGGCTATTGTTACATTTTCTGACTTGTAGGTAACTTTTTCCTATAAAATGGTGACAGAGAAACTGAATCAGCTGGACTGCACTCACAAATTACATCAATATGATTTTTACCCAGGTAGGGGTAGGTAAAAATGCTTGAGAAAAAATATAGCAAACAGCTGGAAAAGAACTATACATTAAAGCTTATAACTGAATGAAATAATGCAGGAAATACCTACTAACATTACTCACTTCATCTATGAATTAGTAAAGTCTATGTATTAGAGTAAAACTGTGTTGTTGATATACTTTGACAAAAGGTAAGATGATTAATGCTTATTAAATTTTCATTTGTTTTTCTATACTAGATAGTTTAGATTCAAAAGAGATAGCTGGAAAATAGTTAGATAGTTAGAATACCTTCTGGGTTTTTTTTTTCCTGTTCAGCAAAACATACTAGGTGTTTAAAGCTGCAAGATACATTACAGCACTAGTACTGTAATGTAATGTAATATTTTATTTATTAAGTGATAATTGCATTCTTTTATAAAACACTTGTATTCAAAGTATCATAGACATCAAATACAGAAAAGATTTATCCTCAAAAGTTTATCCTGAAATCAGTGTATATTTGTTTTCTATTGGAATTAGAGTCAAACCTCACTTAGAATTCTGACTCACTGTCACTGGATAATCAAATGCTAGGCTGTTGACAACTGAGAAGCGCCAGTCACTGCTGATGCAAGTACAGTACAGATATCTGAATGTCTTCATTCTTATTTTGCATTCTGCCAAAATACTACATACATTCGAAAAAGCTACAGCAGACCTGAGGAACAGCTAACTACACTGCCAACTACCACCTAATAGTCTCATTGTCTGTTTTTATCTTTTTTTCATTGTAGTGTATTAATTCTATTTACATCCTCTGGTGCTTACACATGTCATCCAACTCTTTGATATGCGTACACTTTGCAAATACAAATGTTAACCATACAGCTCTACAGTACTGGAATATTAACTTAATGTACTGCCCTCTAATGCTGATTTCCCACATAGTTACAAACTTCTGTTTGCATCCTACATGTGCACCTATCTTCTAATGTTTCTGCTAAGATGGGGTTTACAAGGTATTTCTAAAAGAACTACCTGATTATAACTCTTTAGAATCCTTCAGTTTAATGAAGCCTGCAAAATTAGCAGAATGAAAGCAAGATTTACACAGATTTACTGGAAGTAAAAAAACGAGAAATACTCAAGTAAGATCTCTCATCTGTTCAAGGAGAGAAACAGAAAGATAGTATGTCATCTTTGTCTCTGCTTTACAAGATGGTCTATCTCCAAGCAGATAAATATCATCTGCCTTTCATGTTTGATCAGTTCTATTGTCTCATATGTCAGATGATTTCTTTGTTCGTCAGACTCTTATAATTTTTAAGGACACCATAAATATGATTGCCTTGGCCCCAAGGACTGTAATTATGAAAAACAATTTGGTGAGAGGAATTGCGATGCCTGAGCATTAGATAGAGAGAAGCTTAAATACACTAAGGAACATGTAGATTCTGTCTTTTACACACAATGCCAATTAGTCAAGCTTTAAGTCCTTTCATGCTCTTATTCAGCCAAGGCAAGAGAAAACTAATCTTTACTTTTTTAGAGATTAGAGTTATATTTGAAAACAATTAAAATAAAAAACAAACGGTGGGGGAAAAAACAAAAGATAAGAAAATGAAATTTCAGATTTTCAATATCCCAAATGTGTGGGAACAACACATGCTCAAAGTCTTTGTTTAAAATGTCCACAACATCGTGAATATTGGGTGCGTGAGGACTGAAAGATTCAGCACAGCAGAAACAGTCTTAATTCAAATAAGATCTGGGTTTTTTCACAGCTTTTTGGCTTCCTCTCAAGAGAACGATGCCACACATGAGTGGAGACAGACCAGTAATTCTTTGAAGTAGCAGGACAAACTGTTTTAAAATGCAAAGAGCAGGTTTCTGCACAGAGGATCACAGGAAGTGGTAACATTGGTTTTTCATCTTTGTGGTTTGCCCTGATACATTACTAGTCTGTTGGGTAAAAGAAAGTTGAGACAACAAAAGTGATCAAACATGAAAGACAGATGACATTTATCTGCCTAGAGATAGTGCATCTTATAAATTACACTCAACCCCTCTGTGAAAAATTAAAGAGCAGTTCAGGGAAGAGCAGCCCTCAGAGTTGCATGGAATTCCTGATGCAATAGATCTCAGGAAATGGCATTTAGGCATTCTTGTTCCTATTACGAAAATAATGGGAAAATGTTTGTTTCCCTTATTAAATCCCATGGCTCTGAGTAAGCATTAAATTACACCTTTATTATTTAGCTACACCAAAGATACAGAATTTCACATTAACAGAGTATCTGAGAATAACTAATACAGACCAGGAAAATGAGGGCTGGGTTTGAGACCTTTTGAATCATATAATGAATTATTCACAAGCTGAGAGCTTCTGAATCAAAAGCAAATTCAGTTTTTTTTAGAAATAATGAAAAGTTTAAATAGTTATCTTTGTCTTATGATGGTAACATGATTGATAATATATCAAGAGCAAATAGACAACTAATCTGCAAGCAAAAAATCAGTGAAGCCATTAATGGAATGCTTTGCAAAGGCATGGATTAAGGACAATGGTAGCAGCATTTGTATTTGACTACGTATTTAGTGGTAGCTAATGATTTTTCATATTTCATAGAGATATGACACATATCATCCTCTGCACATACCATTTTCTACAAGATAATGCTAAAGAATGGAAGTGATTGCTCACTAAGAATTGCTGGTTAGTTAAGTTGCATTAATTTCTCAGCTGCAAAATTTTGATATTCTCACATGCTGCTTCCCAGACGTGTTACCAGAAACACAAGGACAATGCAGAGAAACACAAAGGAAAAACTCAGACTGATAAAACCGTACTAAGGCAATATCCATGAGTTTGTTAACAACATTTTGAGGAAGAGGAAGGATTACACTGCACAGAGAGATTCAAACATGACACATCAGCATTAGACTTTGATTAGACTCCAGCTCTAACAAGTCTGAAGAGATCAGCTTATACTTGGGAGACACAGAAGAGTGTAACAAGCCGACAAGCTACGTGAAAAACTCAAAGATCTCACCTCATCACTACTACTGAAAAGCTTTCTAAGTGTGCTCTGCTAGACTCAAGTTCTGGAACAGATCACCTGAGGAAGCTGGGGACTCTCCACCACTCTCAGAGAAGATTTAGACAAGCCTCAGTCAGGGCAGGATTAATGGATCCTGCCTCCACGCTGGGGGTATGAACTGCTCAGAATCTCTTCCACACTTACTTCGTGTAATCCCCAGGAAAGGAAATTTTACAGGTAGTTTCTGTTACAAGTTCTTAGGTATCTTTTGTAGAAATTCAGTGCAAGGCTGAGTCTGAGCATAGAAACAAAGCCTAAACAAATTATTTTCAAGAACTTATAAGTAGATAAATATTTTATAATAAGCACCTCAGACACTAAACACCAGCTTTTACCACAAACATTACTTGCACATTATATAATATATTCCACTACTTTACAAGTAATCAGTCACCACAACCAATTATTTATCTATCCCTAACTCCCTCAATTATAATTGTATACAATGGCTTTGTTTCATTTATATTTTTCCTAATGTTTGTTGTTTATGTCATGAAATTGTTTACCTTTGTACATAGACTAGAAAACCAGGATGAAGAAAAATCATATTCATAACACTGATAAAACCCTATTTTGAGGAAGGGTACTTATTCTTCCAAATCAAAATCTCTAACTCCTTTACCCCACTGTGATATTTCAACACCATAGAAATAATCATCTGTGACCATGTTATCTCAGCTGTTCTCTGAACAGCACAGAAGAATTCAAAATCACTGCAAAATCCAGGCTTCATAAATACAGTGCCAATTTCCTTAGCACACTTTCAAATCTCATTAGTGAACAAAACTCCCAGAGAAGATAAATGCGACTTTGTATTCTACAGACTACGAATGTAGATGATGCAATGGAGCTCTTGGGCGTGGATAAGAGTCAGTGAACATAAATGAGGTAGATGGATCCAAGAGCCTGGTTTTCATTCTCTTCAATGCAACAAGAGGCCTTGCAGGGGGATGTAGATAGATTGGAGCATTGGGCAATCATCAATGGCATGAAACTTAACAACAAAGGCCAGATTCTCCACCTGGGATGGAGTAATGCCAGGCACAAGTATAAATTGGGAGAAGAGTGGCTGGAGAGCAGCCCTGCAGAAAGGGACCTGGGGGTGCTGGTTGACAGCAGGGTCAACAGTCGCATTGTATTTAGAGTTAGTGCGGCTTCACCTCGAGTGCTGCGTGCAGTCGTGGTCCCCACCATTTAAGAAGTTACTGAATCTAACAGCTATAGATTTTCCTGAAGCATCACATTGAGAAAGTACTTCCCATTGTTACATAAATTTCCCTGTAGCAAGAAAATGTGCAACTACATGAAATCCTATTTATTCCTGAAAAAAAGCCATAAAAGCAAAACAATTTGTGACAGTTTAGTTTCAACAGAAAGAGACTGGGTGACTGCGATGTAGTGAGGGACCACATAGCTGTTCTTTTGCGTGACCACTCCCAGTGGAAAGAAAAGGACTGAAGCGTGAATGGGGGGCAATGGATTGGGATGCTGCAACAAACCACCCTGGGGCCCAAGGCTCTCTGTGTTTCCCGCTTTGCTGCAGCTGCTTATCCGCTGTACACCTCAGAAGGGGCTACCTAAGTAAGCACAAAGAAAGGGAATCAAGGAGAGGAATAACATAACGTACATATTACATACTAGCTGTCGCAAGCATTATTCTTGGATACCTACCTTTCCTCCTGTGCGTACTCTTGATTCACCCTTGTTTGGAAGTGGTTTCAAGCTCATCAATGGCAACCTGCTGCAAACTTCTGGTTTTTTGATGTGCCATTTTAGCAAGCTCAGACAACTCACGAACGAGTCAAACAAGCACTAGAGACAGCAGGCTTGTGCCTCCCCTCCTAAACTCACTTAGCCCAGTTCACTGGACCACACTTCACTCAGGGCTATGTGATTCCGTGCCAGGAGTCAGGCATCCAAAATGTGGATGATGCGAGATTATATGTCACAATGCCCACCCACGTTTCCTTGTTTCTGAGAAACAGATTTTCATCCACAGATTTCTTCTCATTCCTTCTATAAGGCAATATGCATATTGTTTTTAATAAATATGCATTTATTAGTATCTTGTTTTAATAATGTAAACACTATACAGTTAAAAAGTAATTTGTCATACCATAGTTTTACTTTAGGCAGCACCACGCTTTTGTCTGTGTAATTACTCTGAATAGAGCTATATATTCCTTTGTTAATGCAATTCACTCAGTCGTGACCAGATCCCTTAAGTAATACAGGGAGAAATGCATCTGCTGTGTCATCTGATATAGTCAACATGCTTAGATAAGAAATTATTTACATTGTGGACTAGTAAGTTAGAAAGCTCAGTGTCATTACTCAGTAACTATCACTTCAACACTTTACAAAATCCACTAACTATGCACGGTACCATGGTCTTCAATGAAGACCAAGGAGCTCAAAGCAAAATCCACACCGCCTGAGCCTGGCTAACGCTGCTGACTTCCAGTAAGAGTATGAACATGCAAAAATGTTTGCCGGACTGTAGCCAAAATTTAGAATTGATTTTCAAAATTAATGAAGTCAATTAATATTATTAATTAAACTATATAAAGTATTTTATTTTAGTTTTTTTAAGAATACAACATTCTAAAAAACATTTATATCTATAATACATAAAAATTCATTAAAAACCACATATAAGATATGCAAACATTAACAGATTTTGAGAGAGTGGTGACAAATTTTCCAAGAAGGGGGTGGAAAGTGATAACTTCACTCTTCCAAGAAATATTTTTTAAACTGTGACTTTCACTTGTGTTAAGAATCTAGTTGAGATATCAAATTCTATAACTGACATAGTGCTGTCTAGACTATTTTAAGGCCAAGAGTTTAGATATCAGAGAATTAAAATTATCACAAACCCGCATTCTCAGTATAATACATCAAAGAGCCGGTGACCCAGATGTCACCTTGATTAAATAATATTATTATTCAGTAGCACGTAAAGATGCCTAGCATTTTGCAGAATAAAAACTTATTATAGTATTAGACACGTACATAAACAACAGTCCTCCAAAATGGACGATGCCATGAAGCTTTTGCTGCCCACCCTCTATTTATACGCAAAACACTTTCCAAAGCCTTTTCCTTCACATGGCACCTCGTCACTGACCACTTAACTGCTGGTAGCACTGGGATGCAGTGGTTTGACTCTTGCTAGTCTGGAGAGGCCGAGCCTAAGACACTGAGTTGGTGACTTAACGGAAACATATTTCATACAGTTATTACTGCTTCCTGATGCAGCTGAAAATAATAAAACAAAAAGGTGTAAGAAGTTTAGAGGGGAAAAAGAATAAATCATATGACTGTTGTCTTTTTATAGTTTTCACAGCAGAACAAAAAAAGTATTATAAAGATATTGCTAAAAGGTCTGAACAACGTACCACAGAAGCACATGAAAATCAGCATACTCACCAGGAATCAATCTATTTGGGAGCCAATGCAGCAGGTATGGTACACAGTTTTAATTAACCAGCAACACACTGGAGCAACACTAGACAAGCACATAAAAACTGTTCCCAGCATACTGTGCATTTTCAGGTGCTCCACAGAGAATCACACAACTGAACACAATTACAAGTGGGAAAAGGAGGCTTGAGAGAAAGGAGCCAAATAGAAAGAAACGTGTACAGAAAAGAAGAGTAAATATGAAGGAAAACCAAAGAAAGAAGCAGGAGTCAGCAGCAGCATGCTCTAATACCTTAAGAAAATAAAGCTTCTAAGCATTTGCTTTACTAGAGCAGTTAAAAAACTCTTAACATTTTTCTAGTATCATTTGTTTAGAATAGATGATAATGCAGCATGTACCAGAGATAAAGAAAGCTCTTAAGAGAAAAATGGACCCAAGACAATCTCTTGATTAAGATTTGATCCGCACTCTGGAAAATATTTTATTATCCTCCCCACATAAAACAGTTAAGGATAATGCTGTAAGAGGAAAACAAGCACAGAGATAGCTTTTCTTTCTTTCCTTTTTTTGTTTTTTAAACTAAGGTCAAAAGAATACCTTTCATTATAAGAGGGCAGTAATTTTTATGAAATACTGTTTGTTTGTTTGCTTGCTTTTAGGAGAGACTGCTAAAAACTTAAGTCAACTAATGCATCTGTTTATAGTTACAATCTTTCAGGTACCTGGTGGTATCCATTTAGGTTTCTTGTCTGTTACAGGACTTGGTGTATATAAAGGCCTCCCAACTGATTCTGAAGAACTGGACATCATCTTTCGTATTGGCTCAGATTTGTGTTCTGTTATCCATGAAGGAGAAAGTACAGATGATACTTAGTTGGAAAAGACAAGAGACCTCAGAAAGATATTCTTTAGCAGAGAAATCATCACACTGCATAAGATGATAAATCATTGTACAGCACAAGCTCTCCACATGGAGTGAAATAAAGAGTATATTACTAGATTACCATGTCTTTAACAGTATATGTTTATACAGTCAGTCCTGTTATACTCTGGAATTTCAATCCTGGTTTGAAAATAAGCAGTGTAACAATCTCTTGTTGAAGACCTGCCAGATATCGAATTTCTAAGAGGAAAGATTCTTCTGTCAGCTACACAAAGCAAACCATTCCTTGTCATAACTAAAACTAATTTTAAACTAAGTTACTAAATTACATGTTGTAAACTGAGGCCTGAAATTAAAACACATTACCGAGTCAGACACAAGATTAACACCATGATAATAATTTTCTTAAGCTATTTAAAGTAAATTGTGTTAGCAGCACAGTGGACAATTAACTCTGACGAGCATGCATTTTTTTTTTTTTTTGCCAAGTGGATAGTAGAACTAGCATTGTTTAGCTATCCTTGAATTAAAAATTCATCAATGCAACTCCAAGAAGAAGGCTCTGAGATTATAATTAAAAAAAAAAAATCCTCAGATCACTCATTGTTATTTAACCTTTTCTTAAAAGCTAGATATAGTTATATAAAAATAAATTAACTTTGTCTATTCACTTTTGTCTGCTTTTATTGTAAGGAGTTTTAGTTTACTATAAAGTGTTTTTTCTTTCAGGATTTTTTTCTACTCTCCTCCCTTCACTCCACATATAGTCATTTTCATCATAACCCTGCAGTCAGTCTGTCAGCCAGATTTATCTATTCCTTCACTGAAAATAAAAGGAACTTTATTATAAAGAAGGCTATTTCAAATTCATAGTACAAACTTACCTGTAGCATTAATCTTGGATTTGGGAGTTTTCTTCTCTCTTTCAGCTGGTATCTTTTGTTTGGTTTTCTTTTTATTTCCTTTGGCTTTCTTCTTTTCTATAGCAAAGTCTTCATCATCACCTTCACTATAATCTGAATCTTCTTCTGACTCCTCACCTACACAAGGAAAAGGGATGTCATCTCTTTACAGGAAATACAATTTACTATTACTCCAGGGCCTTCTAATCACATTCTGGACATAAAGAACCAGGATATCTTAAGGATACAGTAAAACAAATTCGCACGTATTTATATACTGAACTGAGAAAGAACTAGCCTCCATAAAACATTCTGTATTTACAGAATTCTTGCTCTGTACTTTAATAATGGAATGCCCTGGTATAAACTGCATACAATAATGATTTTAACAGCAGAATTACCAATATTCCATGTATGCAAGATGAAAAAGTTAAAATTATATGGCAGAGCTTCTGATTTTTACATATTCTTAGTCATGACTATTTTAAGTAGGAAAACACTATGTCTAATTTCAGCTGTAAGAAACATTTTCTAGATTTATTATTAAAAAAACCCAGACATTAGCAAATCTTAAAAATAGTTCTCTATCAACAGGAATATCTGGATTATTCCCCTGATATTTTATTTCACTGACAATTCTAGAAATATTTTCCAATAAACCTTGCAGTATGGAATAAAAGAATTAATACAGACATGTTAACCACTGGGGAATGAGAGAGAAATGTCTATCATACTCTGCAGGCATTCAATACTAGGCTGCTACCAGAAGCAGAGTATGAGGCTAGGCTGACCTCCAATCAGATGCAGCATGGTTTTCTAAGAGTTGAGAACTGGAGGAAGGAAAGAAGGGAGGCTACTTATATTTTAAATAAGCTTAAACAAAGACAATACTGAAAGCACTAACACCTGACAGTACTCCAGAGTCACTGTTTTGATGCAAGCCCCAGACAACAACTGGAAAAAAGAACAGAGGCTCTTTAAAGAGACAAAACTTTCCTGGACAAAGAGCGTAGAATAAATTTATTCTCACATACCGCAGCAAATGCAGAGAAGAAGTATCATTTTTGCCAGTTTGGGGAATGTGTATGAATAAGCTCCAATGTTTAGATTAGTGTCAAAGTGCAATTGACATGCCACTAGTATTAAAAGATAATGGTTCAGTAAGGGGTGGGGGGGGAAGATACAGTAGAAGCAGTATGCATTTCACTGAAAATATAAACTAAATGTAAGGCATCACATTCAAAGCACATCCAAGCAGAGGGTTTTTATAGAGAAGAACTTACTGGATACAGACTCTGGCTCAGAGTCAGTAGCATGCTCTCCGTCATCACTGTCAACAGTCAGTAACTTCTTCTGATGTGCCGGAACTTTAGATGCTGCTGTTCTTTGCCTACAGTCACCCCTAGGTATGTCATCATCCATAACCTGATTGAGACCTAGAAAACAGAAGGTGGTCTAATTAATTCAAATTCACAGTAAATCTATTCTCCTTCTCAAAAAGATGCAGGTATTTGAGTCCCCAGAATTAATTTTTGTGATTTTGAAGTATACTGTACAGAAGCATATCATTGGCACTTTGTTTTCATGTGATTCTCATTTTACTCTTTTAACTGACCAAACTGTACTTTCTGGTTGTGAAATTTATCAATATTTACCTGTAATCAAACTAACAAAAGGACCAAAGAAGACCAAAAATAAAACTGGAAAAATGAAAAACTTTCCAATGGCACAGCAAATGTTCTGGTCACGTTTATTTGATGCTTAGGCATTATGGACCCATTAAGGATACGAGGGTAAGTGTAGCTTCTTGAAGAAGTAAATAAACTCAGCATCTAAAAACATCACATCTGTTGCTCTTTCCAGCTGACTTTTAGTGATCTGTAACAATCTCATTCAATAGTCCACAGGTTTTACCATTTTAAGACTGGGACCAAGTTTTTAATGAAAAAATTAATGCATCCTTCAGTCTTTATTTAAGATAAAGACTCTTTTTTCCATGTAAGTGAAAAACAGAAACCAGTGGAAACAAAGAAGAGATAAGTTACTTTAATGTATCTTGAAATGCTATTTCTGAAAAGAGAGACTATGAGAACAACTTACCTAAAAGTTCACTGTCTACGCTGCAGTTGGAAAAAAGGGGTCTCCCGCGTACATTTTCTGATTCAATATTCTTACCTGTTTTAGGATCCAGAAAACAAACAAACAATAATATAAAATATTAGTATACAAAAAACACATTATAAAAAGTCAAGATATTAAGAAATGAAAATAGCTAACATATTTACCTGTCTCTAATCAAACTATATGTTTGAAAGACCCTACAGAAGAGTTTCTCACAGAAAAAAACCCAAGAACATAAGAAGACAGGCACTACTTAGAAATTCTCATTTCCTTATAATGACATCTTAAAATAAAACATGACTTTCAACCTATTTCACTGTAAAATAAATTGTCATGTTCGAATTCACTACATATAAATAAAGTGTTGCATTGAACTGTAAAATAACCTTGTTCTTCTGAATTTTGCACCTCAAGGATATTTGCAGATTTTTCTTTGACGGATAAGGCTAAGGCGACTTCCAAATCTCTTTGATAAAGTTTGTCATCCAAGGATATCCTGAGGAAAAAAAAACCCCAAATCTGCTAAATAATAAAACAATGATGTGAGTGCTATAGATCTACTTCTGATTCACCAAACTTTTAAAAATTCAAGTACTTGTAAAGAGATTAATATTTCAATAAATACTTATAGCATATCATATTATATTACTTCCTGAAAAGATTTAGACAAAGTGCACACTAATATTTAAAGTACACTACACTTAAAAGTATTATGATTGCAAAACAATGTGTGTATATATAAAAATGAACTAATAACTGGTATTATCACAGAAAAAGGTGATTACATTTGCTTGAAATACCACACTGAAATGTAATATTCATACATAACTTTACCACCAAAATAATCAGATTTCTTTTTTCATTGACATTGACTTTGTATTTTCTATCAAGCTTTCAATATGTTCTTTTTTAAGGAGTCAAACTTGTCTTTTTATTTTGCAGTTTTAGGAGTCCTCAGTAAATCACAATTGTTACAGATATCAAGACAAGATCAGACATGCAAGCTTGTTTCTGCACCTATGTGGGCCGCTTGCTGGAGTTTTTTAGAGCTGTAACAAAATAGACATAGCTCACTACTGAACTCAGGGAAGTTTTCCTGACTCTATGCATAATCACATTATCCCTGATTTGCAACTATACCAATAAAGCTGAAAATCTTTATCACTCTAATATGTTAGTTGTTTATTTTCAGCTGCTTAAAACTCTAGGGAGAGGAAAGAAAGAAAAAACAAATACTGTTATTGAAATCCAGCTTTACACAGAGTTGATTACATTTCAACGTTTCTTACCTTTTACTAGGTGTCTGCTTTTGTGACAGAGTCAATTCTTTGTGTGGCCTTTTTTGCTTCTCTTTTTTCTCCTTCTTTGGTTCCTTGAGCTGTGTTCTGGATTTTTTGCTTGAGGCTATACATGCAAAGTCTTCATCTGTTTAGGAAACAGCAACAAGCTTTAGTGAGTTTTCCTATATTATTCCATATGGCCAAAAGAAGTCATTCAACTTAATTTCATCACACACTGAAAATATACCAAAGATAACCTTTTTGAAATTAATTCTATTTTTAAAGAATACCACTATAACTACACTATTCTTAAATGTATTTTAAATGAAAATTTAACAAGATCTCTTTTGCATATGCTTTTATTCAAGAGGTAATGATTTCAATTTTTATTACCAGTAAGGCAATAAAGCTTCAATGTCCAATGTGTTACCAGATTTTCAATAACTAGAAGTTCACATTTTGATGTGCTGAACAGCTGATATGCTGAATCGCTGTCATTAAACAGTTTTGAGTTCGTGGTGTTTTGGGAGTTGTTCCCCTTAATGACTCCCATTCTTAAAAAATGCAGGCTGCTACCCTTTTTCTACCGTTTTCATATTGCCTCTTACCAAACACAATGCATTTCTCCAATTTTCAAAGAAAATTAGACAGCACGAAAACTGCCTTTCTTCCAGCTGAAGGCATTGCAGATCACAGTGCAAAATGAGGAAAAAAATAATTTTCAGTATTCTCTAAATGATGGAGAACCTCAGATAAGATTAGTAATGTTTCTGAGAATTTACACTTTAATATTACAGGTGGTCACTTATAAACTAAGAAAAGTCATGCATCACATTTAAGCTAAGAATCTGCATCAATCCATATGATTCACACAACACCTTCAACATTATTTACCTCCCCTTCCCACCAATTCAAACTGTTCCCCGTGTCCTGCAAACAGCATGGGAAAAAAAAACATGAAAGCAAACAAATTCTGTAAGAAAAATGCTAACACCCATTAGGGCTTAGAAGTAAAGGAGGAGTGCTGTGAAAACAAATAGCCTGCAATCTGTTTTTCTTACCAATAGAACTCAAAATTTGATTGCTATGTCCTTACCCAAAACCCATCAGATACAAAGCTGTAGGAAACTGGGGTTGTTTAGCCTGGAGAAAAGGAGGCTGAGAGGAGACCTTATCGCTCTCTACAACTACCTAAAAGGAGGTGGTAGACAGGTGGAGGTTGGTCTCTTCTCCCAGGTAACAAGTGATAGGACAAGAGGAAACGGCCTCAAGTTGCGCCAGGGGAGGTTTAGACTGGATATTAGGGAATTTTACTTCACTGAAAGGGTTATCAAGCATTGGAACAGGCTGCCCAGGGATGTGGTTGAGTCGCCATCCCTGGGGGTATTTAGAAGACGTTTGGATGAGGTGCTTAGGGACATGGTGTAGTGGTGGCCTTGGTAGTGTTAGGTTTACAGTTGGACTCGATGATCTTAAAGGTCTTTTCCAACCTATACGATTCTGTGATTCTGTGAAAAACGTTAGATCTACATACAGATGATTCACACCTCCTTTATATTCTGATTTACAATCCTGTGAACTGATAATCAGGAGGACATGGAGCAACCAATTACCACTGAAAACTGAGGCAGGGAGAGAAAGAGGTTTTCCTGCAACAAGACACCACGTATTCACCAGTTTCTGACACGCTGTTGTTATACTCTGGCTTACAGGCATCATATTCTTGTTGAATTAGGATATTTAACACTGTGCCCAGATTACTTCCAGTGAAAACAGTTAACAACCTTCTCAATGAACTAATTCATTAAACACACTCTGATGATGTTTTGGGTGGTGACATTAGCATTTGGCATTTTTGTTATGTACAAGAACACGCCACTTACCATCATCTTCCAAATCCCCAAACTGGGAATAATCAACAATTTTCTTGTTCCTGTGGCAAAAAACATACACTATTAATCCTTTCAGACTGAGCACCTTGACTTGATAACACTTGATTTTTGGGTAAGTAAGTCATGTTTTACAAGAAAAAAGCAGCACACGTTCAAATATATGTATAACCAGTGCTACTGTATACAATATGGTTATTAGGAAGAGCTTCTAGATTTTTTTTAAGTCTTAAAATAACAGTGCTTTTTGTTGTCCTCATTGTGGGAGCGTTGTATTCTCCTTATGTACACACCGTCTCAGAGCTGCTACTGTGCAACTGAAATTATTTATCTCCTGGGTTACCTTTAGGCACTTGAAATGTGTTTTCCCTGCACACCTCCTGGGCTGTTTCCCATGTGACACCGCCGTCGGTGCAGGTCTCATCCCACCCAGAGGGGGCACAAGCAGCACTGTCAAGCCCACCCCTCAGCCAGGGACCCACCCAAGGGTCGCCACTCGCCGGGGCTGCTCTTCGCGGGACACCGCCGCCCCCGCCGCCCGCCCCAGGGAGAAGCCCCGCGCTTCCTTCCAGCTGGAAGGGAAGCAGCGCAGGCCCGTCCTCAAGCCCCGCGCTGCAACAGGCCACGGAGAAGCTCGGTCTGGAGGCGCCCGGCTCTGACGGGGCCCGCCCGAACGGCGGCCGCGGGGGCGAGGGGAGGAGGGGGCCGCCCGCTTCCTCAGCGGACAACGGCCGGCGGCGGCGCGCGCGCCCCAGGCTTTCTAGGAAACGCCGCCCAGCGCCGCTGGGCGCGAGGTCCTGGCGCCCGCGCGCCTCGGGGCCGGCAGGGCGGCGGCGGCTCGCGCCCCGCGCCCGTCCCCCCCACCCCGCTCCGCACGGCGCGCGGGGCGCCGCGAGCCGCCGCACGCACCTCCTCACCGGCCGCGCCATCCCGGCTCCGGGCGGCGCGCGGCGGCCGACGGCCGCAGGGGCGGGGCACACGCGCGGATGACGATGTTGCTGCCCCGCCCCCTCCTCCTTGGGCGCCGGCAGCACCCACAGCAGCGCGGGTGCCGGCGCGGCACATTCGCCACGAAGTGGGCGGGTGCCGAATCTGCGGCCCCGGACGTAGAGGTTCTAATGGGGAGGCGGGAACCAGCCGGGGTCGCCGCCTTCCTCAGCGCCTGACGCTCCCCCCGGCGCCGCTGCCCGCCGCGCCCCCTCACCTTCCCTTCCGGGACCCAGGTGAGCGAAGAGGGAGGAGGATCCCCCTCCTGCCCTTCGCGGCGGGGGAAGCGGCTCCTGTCCCTGTGGGCGCTGCCCCATCCGAGCTGAGGGGCTGTGTTTACCCTGGGGTTCTGGAGTCTTCCCGGGAGGGGTAAGGGGGGACGGGATCCTGCAGGTCTTTCCCTCCCACCGCCAGCTTTGCTTCTGGCGTTTCAGTAACGGGAGCTAATGCTGCCTCTTTTGGCGTGGGCTACCGGTCTGGCACCCCAGAGCCTGTGGTGGAGCTGAGGGCACCAGCGCCGGTTTTGCAAAGAGGGTTTGGCCCTCTCTGCTGGGGCAGACCGGCTGCTCGGCTGCACTGGGGTCAGCGGCAGCGGCCGTCAGCTCGTCCCGCCCTTTTCCTCCCCACTAAACCTTGTTTTGTCGGGGAGTAGCAGAAAGACGTTCGTCAGTTTTGTGTTTCTAAGTGGTGCCGTTTAAATCCCTCTCCGTGACGGGCCAGGAGACCGCCTCGGCTTAGCGTTGGTTGCCCTGAGATTTTTGTCGTTATCGTGAAGCGATTTGTAACTGATTTGTTTAATCCGTTTCCAACATGTAGGTTTGTTCACAAAAAAAAAAAAAAACAAACCCAAACTGTAAACTGGTCCCATTAATTTTGCTGTGGAAAATATACTTTTTGTTTTTTCTTTCTTCTTCTGCTTTTCTGCTCCTTGGACCGTGGTTTTTAGCACTGGGGAGGTTTCACTGGGGAGATTTCAGCTGGAGTAATGTGTCCAGCTTTGCAGGTAATGTTCAAAAAGAGGAATGTAAATTAGTGGAGAAGCCCTAGTAGAGGGAAAAATTACTGACACAGGTGCTCCCATCCTGTATTTTCATCCTGTAGACAGTTCTCTTGCTTTTCTTTTGGCTTATTTTTAATGGTATTATTTAAAAATAATTACAATTATCCTAAAGCAGGTTACAATGACATGTTACAATGACAAAAATGACAAAATAAGCTTTTTCTAAAAATGATGGCTAACTTCTGCTCCCCCCCCACCCCCAAGTTTACCCCCCTCAGAAAAGAGGAAGTAAAATCCTAATGCACTGTGAAGGATTTCAGATTTTAAGACATGTATGGCAGCAGTTACAGTGTCTCAGTTAATAGGTTTGCTATTTATGAGGATTCCTTCTGTCCTGGTTCTGCTTTTAAGTCAGGAGGCTTATACCATAATTTGTAAGAGTAATTATCCAAATTCATATATTGATACACTCAATTACAGTTTAGAAGCATTCAGTGTTTTGGAAACTGGTATTTATGCTTCAGTTCCAACCTATGTATTTGGAAGTCAAAATTGGGATGAGTATCTATGAAAAATTTGGGGCGTTTTCTTGCCAGAAGCTGTTAAGTATTAACAAAGCTATGGTTTTAGTTAGTATTTTTTACTTATGATTTTACAAGAATGTAACTCCTGTTATTTTCATTCCTAATGCAGGAAATCAACTCAAGAAGATGAAGCCCAATAAAGGAAAGACCTGCACTAGGGAGAGAGACTATGTGTACAAATTTGACGCTGGAAATCAACATTTAGTGCTTACCGTGCCTCTCAAATTCCCTGTGCAAGAGAATATTAGTCATTTGCATGGACGACTAATGCTTCTGCACAATCTGCCATGCTTTATAGAAAATGGTAAGAATTTATTTCTTACGTTAGTGTCATATATCCATGTCCACAAGTGTCTTAGAACCTCCTTTAAGAAACCAAAAGAAGGGTATTTACTAGAACAGCCTTAAAAAATTTGTTTTTAAAACAGCAAAACATGAAAGAAAATTACTGTCAGTACTAGCAAGTAAGGTGCCCAAGTAAAAGGTTTTCAGAAAATCTTTATTTGTATGTTTCTTAGATGATTACTGATACTTCCACTGACATGTTTTGTTGATGGACCATTCTCTTCTTGTTATAATAGACCTGAAGCAATCTCTTAATAAGTTCATAGAAGAGGAAACTATAAAAGATTATGATAGAGAAGCTGAAATGGCTCTGGAAGCAGTGAAATCAGGAAAAGTAGACATAAACCAGCTGGCAGATACTTGGGCTAAAGCTTATAAAGAGGTAAGATTAAGGCTGAAAACTTAATATTCAGTACTTGCTTTGTGAGAGTGTGTGTGTGCATGTACAGACAGAATCACATCTGTGAAGATGCGAAATTACACTGAAATTCACTTTTACTGATCAATTCTTAGAACTTTTTCTCTTTATCTGAAAGTGATCATTAAGTCTTCATCCTACAAGTTCTCAGTCAGGTTTTTCCTGAATTAAGTAGTATCAAAAGGTACAAAATCGAGATGTAAATAGCTAGTGATAGTCAAGCAAAAATAGATGTAAGAGTTATAGTGCATTAGAATCAAAGCAAGAAATAGTAAAGTGGTAATTCTATCCTAAATCTCAGTAATAGCAATGAAGAGTCCAAAGAGGAAGTGTATAGTTGGGAGAGGCTTTTCAGCTCATTTTCTGAGTTCATGTGACTATTTTACATTATTTAGCAATGATGAGGCTTTAGCTGGAGTAATGTGTCCATTTTTGCATGTGATCTTCAAAATAGAGGAATGCAAAAGGACTCCTCCTTTGCTAGGAGGAGTCCGAGCGAAGAGAAAAAAAGAATGACAGAAACTGCAGCATTTGAGGAAAAGTTTATGGGAATTGAATTTGCTTATCATGGAATATAGAAGAATGTTGTGAAAAATTTCAAAACATACATCTTTCTAAAAAGAATTGGAAGCAAATCATCTGCCTTAATGAACATCAACAAAATGAAATGAGCTTAACCTTTGAGAAGGAAAAATCTGTATTGGGTGAGCATGGGAATGTGATAAAACATTGAAAGAGTTTACAGTCTTCTGTGCTAGCGGTTTCTATAAATAGGTTAGCCTGAGTGCAAGGGTTAGGATTAGGTCATTTCTTGACATTCTAACCTACACTTCATTGGTACAATCTCAATTTGTCAGCTGAATCTGCTGGGAATGATTGCAAATGTAAGGAGTGTTTCAGTATAAAGGAGCTTGAAAAACTGGCATCTTTGGGTCAGTCTTTGTTCAATAAAAATGGCTTTTCTTAAATCAGTATTGTTGATCAAATTCTGATGACATCAGAGGTTAATCATCCTTTCTAGCAAAACATTTTTGTTTGCACAGCTGGTGTTTTGGGCCCTATCTAAAATTCATCAATTGTAAATATTGTTGTACATATTATTATTCTTTCCAAGTTGGTGATGGCTGAAAATTGGTAATTCCTCACTGTAGTCAAAACCTTAATGTTTCTGCTGTTAGTCGCTTTGAAAAAAAAAGAATATGGGAAGGGAGAAAATGTTAAAGCTAAAGCAGAATACAGAAAGCTCAAATTAGGAAAGATAATCCATGTAAGTTGAAGGTTGTGCGATAGTGTGTGTGCCCAGTTGGTTTTGCCCCACCATTATGAGGGATCCTTATATGTCCTAAAAGGTACCATATACTTTAAAATCTCTTATAATTTTTAGACAATGTTAGAATATGCAAAACCTGAAGAAACCAGCTGGGATGAAGATTTTGCAGATGTTTATCATGATCTGATACATTCTCCAGCTTCTGAAATGCTATTAAACCTGGAACACAATTATTTTGTTAGTATCTCAGAACTAATAAGTGAAAGAGATGTGGAATTGAAAAAACTACGGGAAAGGTATTCCTTCTTTTTTTTTTTTTTTTTTTCCCCTATCTTATTAAATAGGGGTGCATGCCCCTGGGTGTATACAACTCATAGGACAATGTGTGTCAACTTGTATTTGTCTATGTAAGCCCTGTTTTAGTTTTATGTTTCCCTCTTTAAAGTCATATAATACTTAGCCTATATTGTTAGGGTCAGCTATCTTATATTCTCCTCAGTCACTGCAAATAGTAAAAGCTAAGGCCATCAAAGTAATATAAAGTTTGATTTCCATTGTTCTATCAATGTTGTAAGTAGTATAGGAACGTAAAGTGCTTAGGATATCTAAAAAATGTACGTATCATGTTTTGTGTTTGTTATGACGTAATTTAAATGAAAAATTTGAAGTTCCATGGGGTGAAAAGATGAGCAAATGACTTGAACCAACTTTAAATCAGAAACTGTTGAATTTGAAATTTAGGAAGGTCTATGTGAGAGTTTCCAAATAAGCTTGAATAGCTGCAAGTGGGTGCTTTGTCCACAAGAGGGAACACATAGAATGCAGAGTTTTCTTTTTCATTTTGAGACTAAATAGGTCAAGGAAAATGAAAGTACACAAATATAGATATAGTATAGATACTAAGTACTAGGGAAGCTTGTGAGATGGCAGAATATTCTATGTAGGTATGTTTTAGCATTCTAAGTGGCAATATTCCTCTTGAGTTGTGTTTGTTTAAGCTCACATTATACAATGCATACCTGTTTGTAAAGTTTCTTATAGACTGAATCTTGTGTATCTCTAATTTGGGGATAAATGTTGCCAATAATGTGTTAACAAAACTTTTTGCTGCTTACTGACTCTTCTCAAGTATGCATCTAGAAGAAAGAGCACTTAATCCTAAGAGCAGGAATGTTGTAGTGCTCTAGTGTGATATGGCTGTGTATTGACTCCGGTGGAATTTATCATATCTATTTGTCATAATCAAGAAACTCCATATGTCAGTGGCAGCTGAGACTATCCCGGATGAGTGTAGGTGTTCTGTTTACGCAGGAGCTGACTTGGAATCCCTGACCCTCAACTCAAATTTGTTTTGTGGATATTCATTGCTAAATGTGTGCTAGGGTAAATTGATTCCTTGCTGAAGAAAGGGCTGAATGTGAAAGACTAAGTGAAGCCAGGGATTAAGACTAAGGAGGGATGAAGTATTAGATGAACTGATGATAGCAGGGCAGCCCTTTAACTCCAGGTCCCCTTGTTGAATGTAGTTTGAGCTGCAAGTTAATCTGACTATTAAAAATAGGTGTGTTTAGCCTCCTTCCTGGTGTTTATCTGTCTGCATCATCTGTTGTTGGGGTGGGAGGAAAGCAAGGGACTGAGTAGGTCCGTTTCAAAAACTCTTCTAAGCATAAGGATAGTGAAGTGCTATATTAGAGTATCTGGACATACAGTCATACCTTCTTTTGAATATCTGTGAGGACAGACTTTAAATGTATGAATTCCTATTCCAAAATGAGCAGATGGACAAAGTATTGCAATCACATAACTTTCAGCTATGTGTTCAGTTGTATCTCCGCTTGTGATGAGCACTGACCAGCTGACTGATACAGCTGATCATTGTATCAGTAACTGTATCAACAACAATGGGTGTTCTTCTGCCAGTTTTTTGAAAGTGTTGCTTGTTGTAAATTTATGTTTGTTTCTCTTTCAGACAAGGAGTTGAAATGGATAAGGTGATGCAGGAGCTAGGGAAATCACTAACAGACCAAGACGTAAATTCATTAGCGGCTCAGCATTTTGAATATCAGCAGGTAAACTAAGTTCAGTGAACTACAGTAAGTCATGCAAATAAATGTCTTAAAAAGAAAACCCAAAACACTCAAATTATCACTGTCATCTTGTTAGGATTTGGAGAACAAATGGACCAATGAATTAAAACAGTCTACTGCTATCCAGAAGCAGGAATATCAGGAATGGGTGATAAAGCTTCATCAGGACCTAAAGAATCCCAACAACAGCTCAATCAGGTACTTAATTCCTCTGTGATGCTTACTTCCATCTCTAATAGTTCAAAGGACTTGCTTTTATATAATCTTTATTTCAGATTAGCCATGTAAATAGGATAATCAAAGCAAATCAAAGGCAGATAAACCATTATAATTAAATATTTATATTGTTAGGAGTTTCTTCATTGTGTAATGTTACAACCTTTCTGTACCAGAAAGTGTTGTAATGCACTAAACTACAACTTGAGCTGCATGGGGTTTCCTCCTATTTTGCCTTTATTTACAATGTCTATCTTCAACACTATTTCACAAGGCTTTCTGTTGCCACTTAAGGATGTTCTGCAGAATAATTGTAGCTTAATAAATGGTAACATCACATGTTTTGGATTAATAACCCTCTTTTTTTCTTTTTGCTTTTTTTGTTTGTTTGTTTTATGTATACATCACTGGACAGCTTAAAAAAAAAGGAATTTTTTTAGTGTGAACACTTGTGGTGAGAGTTGAATGAAAAGCTTTCTGATTGAGGAAAATTACAAATTACAAATTCTGTGGAAATCAGAATTTGTAACTTGGGGAGATCCTTATTCTTTATCATTAGTAACCACCACCTTTGCTACTAATATGAAAATAGAAAGAATAAAACCTGATGCTTTCTCATGCCTCACTTTAGTAGAAGAGCCTGTCTGAGTAGATTTAGGTGGATGCAGTAAGAAATTTATGGGAAACACAACACCTTTGAACAAACTTGATGCCAGTGATAACAGGAGACAGACATGGATCATAATGCATGAAATACTTAATGACCTTCTCTTAAGTGTTTCCTTTTGGGATAAGGAAGCCGAGTGTATGGAACATGAGGGAAGAGAGAGAGGAAGGGAAATATATTGGAAGATGAAGCTGTATGTTTAGATTTCTCACTACTTTCCTCAGAATTTTGTTGTCTGTGAATTCATGTTTTGGAAGTCTTTTGCAGTTCTCAGATTAGTCCCAGAATGTCCGAGGACTGTATAGCTCATAAGCAAGCTGGCCTCTTTCTAACCTAGTGACCAGGTAAAACAGCACTGCAGTAGTGACAGTCTGCTCAAGCTCTAAGCCCAATACTAAAATATTTTTCCACAGAATTTTCATGTTAGCTTTGTTGATTATTTCCACGAGGCTTTAAAGATAGTGAAATTACAAAGGCTATTCATACTTACACTGTGAACCTCTTCCCATGTTCTGGCCTTCTACTGCTGTAAAATAAGACCAAGGTGAAGTTGCTTAGAGGTGAAAGTTAGAAGAAATGGACTGCTAGAGGTCCAGAGGCAAAGACCTTTGAGAGCGAGTGAGGATGTTTTGGCTTCAAAATCTTGGATGCTTATAACGGATGTGAAGTGATAGTATTTGAATCATTGCACCTATATACACTAGCAGAAAGTATGATCTCTCTGCTTGTGTTGAGTCCTGAAAACTATAGGTCCTTAATGCATTTGAAAATAATGCACAGGAAGTCTATAGTAGAGCAACTAGAAGCTTAAAGAGAGATAAAAATGTGTGTTACACACATATACAGACATAAAAGATACATATATACACACACGCACATATATATCTTTATGCATCTAGTTGCTTACATGTGTGTGTATATATATATTTATTAACGGTATATCTTAGTTCTACCTCATCACTAGGCATTTGCAATTAGTGGAATTACTTGCAAGTTTATAAAACACTTTTGAAACACCTTTGAAGATTAGACACTTTGAAAACAAAGAGAAACTTCTCATTAATGCAGAAACAAATGGGAGAGATGTTCATGTTCTTTCATGTAGCAGAAACAGTACTTATTATATCACTTACTACCAGACAGTTGAATTTAGGAAAAGAATTAAAACTGATATCTGAAATATTTCCTCCTAGTTTGAACACTGTGGAGCATTTGATTTGGCTTTTTTTAACCTCCCATTTTGTGTGAGAAAAAAAAAAAGTTTTATCTAATAAGTTCATATGAAAAGAAATGTTTTCTGTGGTAACTTCATAAATAAGGTTTTGGCTATTATAAATAGGCTGAGAAGAATTCATTTTTTTTCCCTTTCTTCTGTTATAAATAGGTATTGTGATTTATTTCTCCATCTCAAAATGCTTTACAAATGAGCTAGGTAATGTAAAACTAACAGTGGAGTCTACTCTTCCTGCTGGTATGTACCTGGAGTATTGCATGCCAGAAAGGTAAAACCTCAGATGAGTGGAGTTCATTCAAATAGGTTTAGTCTCTTGGTTTCCACAGACTAGCTGAGAAAACTTTGGGTAGCTTTCACAAAATATTGTTGGTCTTGAACAAAAATTAGGATAAACTTTTTGGTATGTTTTTCATTATTTTAGCGATGAAATTAAGGTTCAGCCCAGTCAACTGAGAGAATCTGTAGAAGGAAATGGAAGAATTTATGAAGAGCAAAGGCTGTTAGAAGAAAGTTTTACTATTCACTTGGGTAAGTAAACTGACACCAAAACCAAACATCATAACAGACACTAATAAATACTGTATGCCATGTATTATTTACAGTATTTAACTGTCAATGTATATAATATATACAGTTTGTAATTGTTTTGTATTTGTTCTTTACATATGCAAGAGAAGCACAGTACAGTATAAGCTGTGTCAGACAGTATCTAGCTACCTGAAATATACTTAATGAAAAACATTCTAGAAGCAAGTTTTTATCCACTCCAGCAAGGTGACTAGTGTAGAAAAGCACACTAACATCAAAACACATAGCAGTTAAAAATTTTATATTTTCACTTTTCGTATGTTTGGTAAGAAAATGTGGGTATTAAATTCAATTCCCACAATAAATTAACAGAAAAAGAGATGCTTAAAATTTTTACTTTTTGTTTATGCAATAGAGACTTCTTACATTGTCTGTTTGGACTGCATTAGTATTTCATCTGTAGGCTTGTAATAGGGAACAAGGCTCATTTCAGGTATAGATAAGCCTTCCTTTGTGACAGTATGTGAAAATACTGCATTTTTACTCTTATTTTGTAAATTGCTGATATGTATGTAAAGCTGAATATATGGTTAAGAAATTTCTTTGGCTGTTATTGATTATATTTCCCTTGTAGATCTTTTTCACAAAACTTACGGGAGCATTTGATCCCTTGCATTCTAATAACAATCCTGAGTTTCCTCTTTTACTGTATGTATTAAAATAATTTATATTCTGTACAGGAGCTCAGTTGAAGACCATGCATAACTTGAGATTACTGAGAGCCGATATGCTGGATTTCTGTAAACATAAGCGTAACCATCGAAGTGGAGTAAAACTTCACAGACTTCAAACTGCAATGTCTCTCTATTCAACTTCTCTCTGTGGCCTGGTATTATTGGTAGATAACCGTATCAGTTCGTATAGTGGCATCAAAAGAGGTGAGCCCTCTAATGGGGTATATCGTGTCAGTAAAAACAAATGTCACTTAAAAACTTGCTGTCTTCTCTAACAAAAAATACTCCCTGTAAAATTAAAATTTACTGGAGACCCTAATGTTTTGGACATGGTATTGCAAAATGGTAGCAAATGCAAAAAGAAATATGGATAAGGATGGGGGAAGAGTTGTGCTCTAATATGCTGTTGTCTCTCTCATCTCGTTCCTAGATTTTGTGTTTGAGTAAGGAACATGTTAGAGTAAATACTTCAATGTTGATTTCCCTGCCTTAGACTGACTTATTATCAGTAGGGGCTTCTAACTCCAATGTCAGCTTAGCATACTGAAACCTATTTGCAAAGATGAAAACGAAATACGCTAAGATTTTAAATTGATAAGTAAATGTATAAAAATACCATGTACTTTAGATATCTGCAGCACTATGAATTCCATTGAAAATTAACAATGGGAATATTACTTGCCTACTCCTGGAAAGCTTGATTAGTAACCATTTTAAGTGCATGTCTTTTGAGTAGCTGGACACTATGATGAAGGTATTTTGTATCAAGGTTAACCAATGAAACATGTGTTTGTACCTGTTCCAATTTTGGTCACTGAGGCTTTCTCTGAACCACATTATTGACTTTCCCACCTTCCTCTTGAAGTTTAATACCAAAATATTTACACTTGAAATGTCTTTTTGACTGGAGCCACTATTACTTGTCATTATTCTAGCATGCTGTAAAAAAAATAGACTTTGGTGGTTGATATTATCTGAAAACTGTGGAATCAGGCTTGTAGCAAGCAAGAAAGAGAAGTGTACCAGTAAAAATTGCAGTTGCATTTGTGCTGTTTATCATTTCCAAGTTGCTTAATTCTGACTATTATTTCATACTTGTACTCATTTTCAGTTACTTTTTTAAACCGCTTAAATATTTAAATTAACAAATAGAGAAGATTTGTTTTTATACTACATCTTAGGTGATAAGAGAAGACGGACATTTGATTAATACTGTTAAACACAAAATTGCATCTTCTAGCCACCAATTAGATCTTGCAGCCACAGCAGAGGAGAAAACAAGGGACTGTAACACTATATGTAAAATATAATCCTCAATAAATTTTGATGTCTTTGAGTTCCGAAGGGACTTTGGCAAACCTAACTGTGGGTGCGTTCCACAGCTGTCTGCACTACCATTCTTTTTAAAAATGTTGCAGAAATGAATGTGTCTCAGCTCCTCTGACCTAGTCGGATATATTACTTTAAACCATCAGTGAATGTCTGGTTGTACTGAGACCCCAAACCACTATATATGGCAGCTGAGGTTTGGGCACGTTTCTTTAAATCCACTCTGTGGTGAGAGTGGTAGCTTCTGGCAGAAAAGCAGTAATAAACACCTTTGAGAGGAGACTTTGCTCTTAAACTGTTAAAGCTGATTTTCAAGAGCACTAGCCAGAACCAGTTCTCCTTCCTAAAAGGCTCTTTAAGAAATAAGTACGCTAGGGGGTTCAAAGGTTCTTAAAACTGCTATACAGAAGACCTTCAAATAATACCTTGATGCTATCATTTAAATAGAGAGGTAGTGGCTTGTGCAATCTAAATTTCTGGGTTACAAAAGTAGAGAAACAATTTTCTGCTTCCATTTTAAAGCTGGAGAAAAACACAAACCTGATAGCCTTTATTTTGTGATGGGCTAGAAGCTCCCTGAAACCTCTATGAAATTTTTCAAAGGTAGCTGGAATAAATGAGCTTCATGTGAGCACGCTGCTTATCCAAGCATTTTACATTTTGAGCAACACCAATCACTCAGCAAGCACTAAACGGAGAGGGGCTCCAGTCTACGAAGTCCTGCAACTTACTTGGTTGACCTTGTTTGTTTAGCTCTATCCTGAGGAAGCTTAAATTTGGACACATCTCTAGAAAACAGCCTTGAACAGAAAGTTGAACTTATGTATGAACTTTCAACATGCTCATTTCATTCAGACTATTTTTAATAAGCTAGATGAATAGGTTCTTTATGTACTTTATGCATTGCCTAGCTCAACTCTCTTATATTACGACTTTGTAGGGCTACTGTGACTCAGGTTTTGAGTAGGTGTAGCACACTCAGACTAACGATAAACTGAAATTAAAGTTAATTTTAATTTAAATACAAGAGATCTTTCATTTGTTTGTTTCAATAAAATGTCTTGTGACCTTATTTTATGTTGATACACACAGAAGACACAATCTTTTGGAATATGAGCTGCTTCTTCCCTTGGTTTTGGTCACCAGAATTTAATAAAGCCTTTTGAGAATAGATTTTATGATGGAAACTTCATGTAAAAAGATCAAATACATTAAGATTTTTCTCTCTACCCTGCCTGTTCCTGTCACAGCCGGTTCACAGGAGTATACGGTGCTCTCCAGATAGGCAATCAGAGTACATTAAGAACTTTAAGGAGGATTAGAGCAGGTGCCTCAAAACGGGAAGTAAGTAGCAATTGCTTAGTATAGTCTAGCTCCTTGCTAATAGCTTGTTTTGGCTCCGGTTGACTTGCTTCGAGAGACGGCTGGACATTAGGATAAGGAGCTTAGAATACCAGTCACAGAGGCAGTGTGTTATGATCCTAATTATCAGTATAATATTTCCAAGTCTGACATAATACCTGCTTCTCACAAAAAGGAACTTGCAGCTCTTTTCAGCTGATGACACTTTCCTTTAGCTTTCAGATCTGTGTTTTGAGAACTAATAGGAAAGAACTGTAATTCCAGCTTTCCAGATACACTATTGATGAATTTCATTAATAGCTCTCATGTTTCAAAACAAACTGGAATGCTGTTGTTGCTGTTGGAAGTACCTATTATGTATGTTTTAATAAAGTATCACAGATTAAAGGACTGTTAGTAATAAGACATCATTTTTAAAGCACAATTACATTTAATGCACATATATTATTGCTGTTATTTTGGGGTTTTTTGGTCTGGGTGGTTTTGTTTGAAGAGCAACAGCACTCAAGGTGATTTTTTTTTTTTTTTCCCCGCAAGCAATTAATATCTTTCAAAAAAATGTTTTGTCTCTGCCATTTTTTTTTTTAGAATTTAAAGAGGAGTACAGCAGGGCTTTGTCTGGTTTGGGGGGGGTTGCCTTTGTAACTGGCCTTACTTGAACAGTAGAGCAGAATTATGTAATGTTACTAAGCCCAGCATTATGACGTGGATTTTAAATTTTTTTTTCCCCCTAGATTTTGCAACTGTTTGCCAAGAATGCACGGATTTCCATTTTCCTGGAATTCAAGAACAGCTTGAAATTGTCCAGAAGGTTGTACTTAAGGCCAGAGCACAGTGTAGCAGTAAGTCGAAAAGACATCATGGTCAGTGACAACCAAAATTACTTTCCTTGAAATAGAATAGTGGTCAGCTGAATGTTTATGGTTATGGGCAAGTTAACTTCACTCTTTTTCAGTTACCTAATCTATAAAATGGAATGTTCTAGTTTATCGATAAACTGTGAGAAGTCTGCATGAAATTCTCTCTTCACAGACAGCATGTTCACATGATGTATTTGCTGCCATAACAGACATACTTTACCAAAAAAAAAATACAAGTCTTTAGGTTCTGATCACACTTTAACAGCATGGGAAGTGTATGGGGCCATTGTGCTTTCCTCTGCAGTTTAAACTGCCTGTAGCAACACAGACTTTATCTGACTTAACTTTTTAATTTCTTTTTAAATGTAAAGCTTTAAAAATTGCAAAAGAGGAGTTATGACTTGTTCCCTTCCTTATAAGTGAACACTAAAAACTGAATAATAAATTGACTAAATGTGTATACTTCTTAGTGCTGAACAAATCCTTGTGAATGGTTTACTTTGCAGTTATATTTACAAATGGCTGTGAAATTTTCTGACCACATGGTGTTAAGGCAGTACTTGTACATCATGAAACTCTGGTTTTCTTGCAGAGAATTACTTATGTGGTTTAAATACATCAGTAACATGGATAGATTCATAAGAGTACATAGAGAAACAAGTTTTCTTAGGAACCTGCATATTGCTGTAGTCTTGAGGAAAATACTGAGAGCTGTTTTTATACTGCTGATTTATGTAAATATCTTTAAAATTTTTCTTGCAATACTAGGAACAAATTTGTTTTAAATAGTTACATTATTTAAAAAGTAATAGCAAGCTACTACGTAGTTGTGGGGGCAATTTGGAAAGTTTAGTATTATGTTTGAGAATATTGTGTTTTCTTTTGTCCAAATGAAGAGGTATTGTAGGATGATTAAATAAGAAAGCTAATGATTTGAGACAGGATTCAGATCAGTGTCTACTGAAGACAGCAAAAACACTTCCTGTCCATCCTCCTGCTTTTGGGGGACTTTATGGTAACTTTATGGTAAAAATTCAAGCCAGATATTACTTCAGTACATCAAACTTTCATGCCAAAGTGTAATTAATATTTGTTTAATATTTGATATGTTTAATATTTGAGCTATTTATTTATATGCAGACAACAAAAGTAGTGGAAATGAAGATAAATTAAAGAATATTGAACGAAACCAGTCAAATATTTTGCCGGGTGAGTTCTGTTGCATTTTCCCCCTCTTCTTGTGTTTTATAGATGCACATTTTTAGCTCTAAAGTCAGAACATAAATTATAAACTAAACCCGAGTTGACCTCAATCAGAGGAGAAGGATGTTCTTGTGGCTAAGGCAGAGAACTGGGTGTCAGGACATCTGGTTTCTATTCCCAGCTTTGCCACTGCATCATGTGACTTGGGGCAAATCACTTAACTTCTCTATGCCTAAAATTTCTTTTCAGAATTTGAGGGTGAAAAAAAGATCTCTGAGCATCTTGGGAAAAGGTGAAAAGTAAATACTAGCAACTAATTTTATTTTTGAAAATAATTATATATGTGTCACTGTTGTGATAGAGTAAAGCACTTTAGAATGTATTTTTTAGCTTTGACAATGTACAAGTCCATTCCTCTCAAAGAGGAAGTATCTTCTGTATATATTGTGATTTTTAGTAAGGAAAGCTTCTGTGGAATTTGAAGATGAATACACAGTTGGAGGGGGAAGGAGTTAAATCCATACAGCCCATGGTTGAATAAGAGGGCAGCTTAAAATTGCTTTCATGATTGTCTTGGATCTTGTTAGTATACATGGATTATAAATCAACTGGGGTCCTTAACAGATAAATTTGTGTGAATCTTGCTGCAGTGGCTTGTGTATTATTACTCTTAGATGGTCATTGCTGGGGATTACTACCTCCTTAGCAGTCATCAGAAAGGAGTACATACCTGTTCTGCAGCTGTCCCAGTACAAAGGTAGTGTCTTAACTTAAAAGACCAGTGAAAATAGGTTTGAAGAAAGATATTTATCTGTTGACTGAAACAGTAAGGGTATTGCATACCTGCTTTTCTGTTGACTCTAGTATAGACTTTTGATCTCCAGCAGAAAGGTAAGATGGCGACCTGCATTTCACTGCCCCTTAATCTTTCTCTGCCTTTGATAAATGAATACCAAGTCTAAAAATATCCCCAACAACTTGTCTTGGTAACTTTATGAAAACAACTCTGTAACTAATCTTCCTATTACTATGAATTATTTTAAATTCTAATGACCATGGATACCTTTGTCTTCCAGGACGTATCTAAGTTGTTACATAACCCCCTATCTTTTTCCACAGACTTTTTGCGTCCTTTATTTTAACCCATCCATTTTTGGTATTTCCGCCTCCCACATCTGTCTGCAATTCAGTGCTTACATTATATATTTTGAGTATTACAGCTCCTCTGTGTTTGTTTTTCTGTTTCATGCTATATATAGATCATATCCGCCTGTACTGGCACTGTTATGTCTTATTACACCAGGTGTCCATGATGCTAGTGAAACCCATCAAAGCAGGGAAGTGAGTGTAGGATGAATGTAAAACAATGATATTCCAAGAGATTTTAGATCAGTTGGTTTCTAACTTTTTTATCTCCTTATGTATGTGTTTGGATTTGCCTTTTGTCTTAACTGACCCTATCCTTACATTGCCTAACATTGTATTTCAGTACAGATCACTACCATGATATCTTGCCTTCTTGGTTTATATTATTCTGTAGGAGAATTCTACATCACACGCCATTCAAATCTTTCTGAAATTCATGTTGCTTTTCACCTCTGTGTGGATGATAATGTAAGATCCGGTAACATAACTGCTCGGGATCCTGCAATCATGGGACTCAGAAACATTCTCAAAGTCTGCTGCACACATGACATTACTACCATTAGTATTCCTCTCCTGTTGGTGCATGATATGTCAGAAGTAAGTAAATTTAAAGATTTGGTTTGTTTTTATCTTCCAGGATGCAACAAAAGTGATTTTTGCAAAGGGTATGTTTCATGCTGGTTTAAGCCAAATGCAACAGTTTATCCTAGTCACATGCTCTTGCCACATCATTGCACTGGCTCCTGCCACATCATTGTGCTGGCACTCATATCTATATGGTGACCCAAATTAAGGAACTGAACCAGTTAAAAACATTTCAGCCACCTGAATCGCTTATTCCCACCCTGCATTTTGGACTCTTCACTTCCTTGATCCAGCTCATTGCACAGTTGCGCAAGTATTAATGAAAGATGGGACTACATGCCTGGAAGTATTCTGGCAACAGCTCTTGCTTGGAAACTATACCTTCAGAGCTGCTGATGCGATAGTGTTACCAGATCCCCAATTTTATTTGTTGCTAGTTAGAAAACCTTAAAACTAAGTTTTATGAGCAGCAGAACTACCAAAGCTTGGCTTAGAGTTCTGTATCCCTGAACACCACCTCAGCCCTACGCAGCAGCAACCAAATTTCACCTTTGCTCTGAACTGCCGCCTCCTTCACTGCCTAATCACTTGCATCCTTAATTTCTCTCCCTGTTTCCTCTCTAAGTTCCCCACATACCAGCTGGGCAAGAAGCAGCATATTGCTGAGGCTCTTTGTAGATACAAGTGTGCTTACTTATTGTGCTGGGCTTTTGTATTCTCTTCATCGACATGAAGTGTGTGGGACACTAATGTGTAGAGCTTGTGTCTTACTCAACTGTAACTTTTCACAGTGCTTAGTAATTTAATACCATTGACAACCTCTTTCCTCTGTCACATCTGGCTCACAAGATACTAGCAGAGAAGAAAAGAGGGTGGGGAGGCAGAGAGAGAACCAGTGAACAGACAGTACAATCATATGTCTCACCTCCTTAGGAGGTGAAAAGTCTATAAACTTAAAGAAATAGGAAAAATAAGATAATGCTGCCATTACTGATACCCTTGCATGGATAATTATAGTCTGTTGTGGGTTTTTTTTAAATAACACTTTGATTTTTCACTTGTAAATTTCAATACTGCCTTTCCTTCATTGAAAGTGCCTGACTTATAGCAAGATAAAGGCTCACCAGTGGATTACCTTTAACAGTGACTTTTTTTTGAACAGAATTTGATTGGAACACAGTGTAGAACTGGCTCTCTTTTGTAAGATCAGGGTCTATTATAGTGAAAGTGCAAGCAATGCAAAAGTTAAAAATGTCCAATAATGAAGCCTCTAAAGGATATACTTCCATACATAGAAGTAGACTTTTAGGAACAGATTATGATATTTCTGAAATTTTTCATCTCTGGTATCAAGACCTTTTTTTGGGCACAAATGTAAGTAATCAACTTGCAGGACAGCAGCCTGGGTTACTCATGGGACCCAGTTACTGTATTTCATAAATTTATTGATCTTTTTTCTTAATCAAGTTGCCATCTGACTATATTCTTTTTCTTTAAACCTTGTTAGTTTTAGCTTTCATTTGCATATCTGTATTTTAAAATACAAATAAAGCACAAGACCCAGTGTTCAATGTGCTTTGAGAGTGTGTGAAAGTGAAGAATTATCCTCTTGTCTAGTGCTGGATTCTTAAAAGGTCCTGGTAAAATAATTTACCTTTCATATTAGGTTTTCAGTCTTTGCAGAGTAAGCAGAAAGTGACCTGTATGATAAGTGTATGTTTAGCCAAAACTGCATTGTGTGAATTGCATTAGCAGCATTTCTTATTACAGTGCTTTGCAGCTGGCTGACCTAATTTGAAACACACACATATGTAACTTGTTTTTGAGGGAAAAGTGAATAATAACAGATTTCTGAAAGTTAACCTGAACTTGGTGCCTTCAGCAGCCCCTGTTTTGAATCTGCATTTACCACCTACATAAAAACATTTTTGTAAAGTGGTTAACCAGGAGCACAGCTGCAGAGATGTTTGCATGCTTCGCTGTGACAGGCATTCATCATGAGTTTTCTCTGTGCTTTTCCCAAAAGTTTTCTTCTTTTATGGATGGAATAGTGGTGTTTATAACATCACAAGTAATGAGTGTATCGATCTCAATGAAGCCATTACATTTCGTTATTATTGGATGTTCATATAAAGCTAATTTTTTTCCTTTGGAAAAAAATTCTATGAAAAAATTCTATGAAAAGTTCTATGACAAAATTCTATGAAAAAAAATTAGGAATTCTGTTTTCCTTAGTTTTTCTTATGATGAGAACAACAAAAACAGATTTCTTTCTTCTGATCATTAAGTTAAATGAAGGAAAGAAACTGTGTTTGAAACTTGAGAAAGGCAAAAGCAGACCAGTTCAAATTCAGGACAGCTGAGGAGTTACTGTCTGATCACTGTTCTGAATCTAATATAAACTGATATATAAAGTGGGGGATGACATGGTTCTAATAGCATGGCATCACTAAAAATGCTAGAGCTGGCACACTTCCTTGGTAGTTTCAACACAGGAGCCATTGCTGCTGTCCACACAGCAACACTGAGCAAAATGTGACGCTTCAAGGATCTCAGGCAGCTGTCTCTATTACCATAAGTCAAGACAAAAATGTTTTGAAAAGAAGTAGAATTGAAGGGAGTATAAGCTGTGTCACAAATGTTTATGTATATAGAGAGATTGTTGATGGTTGTGTTAACCTCAAATATTTCTCATCTGAGTTTCTGCCTCTAAATCTATAGCTGCTCATACAGTGTTTAGGTTTTGCACAGATATACTTTAAGTAAACATCTTGCTAATTCTTAACTTACTAAAATTAACCACTGAAATTTGGTTTGAAGTCTTTGTCCCACAAGACATTTATGGACTTCAGTGTTTTCATTACCTGGTTATGACATTGTTCTGCAAAGGCGCAAGCCTTTAGCTTTAGAAAAGCAGCAGTCCCAAGTAGTGAGTCTGTCACAAATTTGTTTGAATAAAAAGGTTTGCAGCATATCTTTCTAATCAGTGAAGTTGGCCTGTTTTGGGGGTTTTTTTGTTTGTGGCTTTTTGTTTTTGTTTTTTTTTTGTTTTTTTAAATAAGCAGAAGAAATCTTAATTTGAAAACAAATCATTGCATCCTAAAAAGGAGTGAGGTGTGGTCTCTACTAGTGAACAAAACCAAAAGTCCCAGGGGTTTTTTTTACTTGCTTGAGTGCTATTAACCAAAACTCACTATAGGAGATGGGGTGTTTGCTTTTTTTTTCCTATCCCCTGCACTGTATTTTGATTTGGTACTTAGCTGATCCTTCATCATTTCCACAACTGTTACTTAGTTCGCATACAGAGAAAAATCCTGATAACACGGAAAAATCATGAGAACTTAGATTTTTAAAGATGGATTAGAATTGAATCACTACTGTGTCATTTTCATGTCTCGTGGCTTGCACACAGTGACATTCTGGATTCAACCTGTTATTTCCCTGAGTGCCCACAAGATTTAACATGTATGTTCCTCTGAAATAGTCCAAGGAATAGTGTCATATCCTGCTGTTTTGATCAGTCCTTTTAAGGCTTAGTTCCCTTTATTGATTATGCAAGGTAATCCTGAGTTGCCTTCAGAGCAACAGGACCTTTCTTTCTAGACACTTGTTTTTTACCTAAGCCAAAACAGTGATCAAAACTAAGAATAAATGCCTACATTACTTGTGATAGAAAGCACACATAGGCAGATAAATTATAACAAACACCAAGTATTTCTTCCAGAAAGCTTAGAAATGAAAAAAAAAAAAACCTAAAAAAAAGTTGTCCAGCATTGTTCTGTCTGATTAATGTGTTGTATCCTCTAAAAGCAGCATCTATTGATGCAGTGATTTACATCATGAAATAAAGTTTTCTGAAAAGTCATTTCTAGCTTACACTGTTTTTAACGTATTACATATTTTGGAGATGGCAGGAGATACTCCCACCTAAGTAGGAACTTTGGCTTTCAGTGGTTGTTTAATGCAGCCACATTCACTATACTGTTTCAGTGTTATCAGTTGGCATTCTTAGTTAACCTTGCTTCTCAAATAACTTTTTTTAAATACTGAAATTAAGCTCTTTGAAAATGACAGATTGGACAGTGTTTGGCATTGCAAAATAAAGGCTGGCTTTACTGAATAGAAAATTATGTAATGCGTAAATTTGAAAAGGTACATAGAAAGATAAATTTGTTTCCATGTCTATTTCCTGTATTCAGACTAGAAAGTGCTCATTTTGATGCTGAAGAGTACATCAGAACAAATAGGTACTATTTTCTTTCTGAGAAGTGTTTACAGTGACAGTCATTCTGTCTCTGACTAGGAATGTTCATCTTAATATAATTCACTTTGTAGCATACATCCAAAGAATGTTTAATGTACTAAAGCATTTAAACTGTTACTTAAGTTATTTAGACCGGTGCTCATAGCCGTGTCTTAAGATATCTTAAAGCAGCGTGGTTTTCATATGCCATCTTGGTAGTTAACTTTAGGTAAGAATTTGCTATCTATTTATATCTGAAGCTCCTCCGTCAGATGAAGATGGATTTTGTTTGTTGTAACTCTTAACATAAATGCATCTTTAGGGGAGAGGGGCTTCTTCCAGTTCCAGTATTAGAGAGAAGGTTTTTACTGAAGGCAGTGGGTATGCCAATGAACCTTAACCAGAATCATCAAGAATAGGTAGGAATCATCAGTTAACTGCTGTTAAGATGTGGTCAGGAGCCTATCTTTGGTTAGCTGAAGCACAAATCTGACAGTTATCCATTGGATAGTATATGTTTTTCTGAAGCTCCACATGGGAATTAAATAGACCCATTTCCAATTACATTAGTAGGATTGTCAACAATATTTTTTTTTATTCAACGTCTCAGCTTAAAAATGTATGGATTGTTCTGACACTGGACTCTCCTACCAATAAGTAGTTGCACTGCTTTTATGGTCACCTATAAAGTATATACCACCTGCCTAGAATACTCTGGAAAACTGAATCCCTCTTCATGGCCTGTAATGCTGCTTGAATACCTGATGGGAAAATGTGGTTCTATGGCAAAAATATCTTATTTTTAATAACTTCTCTGCTACTCTTGTTGGTTAGATCCATTGGGCATTGAGGCTTTTCATTTATTAATTTTTAGGAAATGACCATTCCATGGTGCTTGAAAAGGGCAGAGCTTGTGTTCAAGTGTGTCAAAGGTATGTTAGTGAATGCTTCACCTGTTTTTTTTTGTGTTGCATTTGGTGACATCCAAAATAAGGTGTTTTTCAATAATTTATCATTTGTTAAAACATACACTTATATTGTCTCTTTAAAATTATTAACTGTCCTACCAGGAAATAGTCTCAGACACTTAGAATGGAGACTAAAAATGTTTCAAAAGTATCCGTACAACTTAAACATAAACAGTAGAAGAAAAAGCCCTTACTGCTGCTTTGAGCAGTCTCTGAAGGAGGGCAAGAGCTGGTGGTTCTCTACAGTACAATTTCCAGTGTCTTTTGTATTTTGATTGCCTCGAACAGTGAGGACTCCCCACATTTTTCCAGGACTAGTTTATTCATCTCTTTGCTGGAAAGTCCTCATGACTAAACTTGGTTTTCTGTCTTTCTAAGTGGTATTATTTACTGCATTCTTGTGTGTTGCACTTATACTTGAACCAGTCATTTAGAGTATTTAAACTGTTAGTAGTGTTAATGTTCTTTCTACCACCTACTCAAGGAACCTCTTCCTATTGTGACCTTTAGTAATTCACAATGGAATATCATCCACATAGCAACTTTAATTAAACAAGTATTTTTCTGAGTATCTTTATTTGCCACAAGTGTGTTCCTGTGGACCTTGTAGTTCATTTGTAAGGAAATGAACTACAAGGTCCACATAAAAATGACGTACTGTAACTTGAGCAATAAAGGAGTGTTGAGCTTTTTCCGTATAAGTAAGGCCAGGCAGTTTCTGTTGCTGCCAGATTGTCAGTGTACTTTTGGCAACAGGCTTGTACTCATTCACGTGGTTGCGATCACATCACAGCTAAAGGAAAGAGCTGTTTCTCAATGAAAGCAAACCATTGAAAGAACTCATAACATGCATATTTGGAGAAACCTCTCACTTCTGCTGGCTAGCACTCTGCTGTAGAGTAGGACTGGTTATTCTGCTCTTCAAGGGTATATGGATTTTCTCCATAACTCCTCATTAGATTTTCCAGTTAAAGCAGATTTCAGTCAGGAGATTGGCCAAGTCTGATTTAAATATGATTAATGACATGCCTAGTTAAGGAAGTTAAAATCCTAATTGTATGTGAAAATTCCCTCACTGCTTGATAATGGTGTAATTGATGGGGAAGATTGCATAGGTAATGCATATAGTATAAATGCTGTTTTTTAGGTTTCATGATGGAAATGGCCTCGTGGGATGGAGGAATTTCTCGGACTGTACAATTCTTGGTACCACAGGTAGGTTAAACCAAGTTCATATCTAATGTAGGAGACTGTTGGAATGAGAAGTTAAATGTTTTGATTTCTTTGCTATGCCCTGCTCTTTTTGTGTGACCTTAAATTAATCACTGTGGTTTTGGTCCCTTGCCTATAAAACAGGAATAAGAGGGGTTTATATTTTTGGATATCCTGTAGTACCTTCTGAGGACGCCAACATTTCAAAGTGGGAAGTTCACCTTTACAAACGGGGAATACATCACCTTTGAGAAAGATACTTTTTTGCTGTTATTTACTCTGAAGAGATGGGCTAACCTTGCATTACATAAGTTTAGGCATTTATTAGTCATACTGTCTAACAATATGCACTGAGTTCAGTCATGCTTCCACAAAGTCATTAATGACTCTAGGTATTTGAAGTTAATTGTAATTAAGATTCTGAAATGATTTAATTTGGAGTTCTAGCTGATCTTCAGAAACAGGAAGTTTTCCAAAGGTGGCCGGCACTAAGTTTTAGTTGTTCTGAAAAGTGGTACTGGAAGTAATAGAAAAATCAGAGTTATATCAGCAAAGAAATAACATGTATTTCTTGACAAAGTAGTAAACAGCTGAGCAAGGAGGAAGCCAAGAATGAACTAAGTAGTGAAGTTGAATCTAATTCTGGAATTCAGAGAGCAGGAGTCCTGTAGATAACAAATAGCACCACCCTGCTTATGCTAGGCAGAAATAATTACTGAAACAAGAAATCTACTGGAAACAGGTATGTCACATAAATATACAAACAGGATTTTTAGGTCAATCTTTTCCTTTTCATTGAATTAAGTAGAATTGTAACACATAGTTTGAAAATTATCTTTGTGGTCTTCTGAAAAACAGCAATTCTCTTGAATGTCAAGAAACAAAGTTGAGAGAGACTTAATTCTTCCAAACTACAGCAAAAAGCCAAAGCTTACTGTGTATTTTTTTCATTATTTTTTTCCAGACAATCTCTGAGGAAATGTTTTACCAACTGAGTAACATGCTTCCGCAAATCTTCAGAGTATCCTCTACATTGACTCTGACCTCTAAGCACTGAATTTTGTGCAGCAGTAAGACGCATCCTGTTGATACAGGATGAAACTACAGAGATTCTGGAATCGAATGTCTCTTTTCTGAGGGTCGATGACCGTGAAGTGGTATTTGTTGCAATTTCAAGAATGATGTCATAATAAAAGATAAACACTGTCTGTGCTTGGGTGTTAGCAGTTGATTTTTGCCTCTTGCTTTCTGTTTCAGCAGAGTATTAATGTTGAATTCCTCACCTTTATCAGAAAGACGTTCAATGTAACTTATTTTATGTAATCCACAGAAATATAAGTGATTCTCATACCTAAGTAGTAGGAATAAGAGCTTATGGTAGGAATAGGATCTTCTGGGTGGGCTTCAGGTTGTTGAGTTTTAAAAACATTTTCTGAATTTGCTCAGTGATATTAAAAAAAAATGTGAACAATGTCAGGTGTCTCCTTAGAATAACTTCAGTGTAATTATTCACAGTCTCTTTCCGGGGTCACAGTGACCACAAAATAAAATGTATTACTGCCTCATTTTACCATTTTACTGTTACAAAATGAAAGACACAAAACAAGCATTTAACCTGCTGCATTTTGTAAATCACAGAAGTGCTTTTAAAAAAAAAATCAAAATAACATACCTGTGACAATCATTAGAATTTTTAATTTTTTTTTTTAGTATGTTAACTTTTTGCTTTATTTCAAGATTTCACATTGACAAGTCTGTTACATGAAAAACTTAATAGGAGCACTATAGTGTTCTGGACACTGTTGTACAGGTATATTTTGCTGCTTATTAATTATTAATGTTTTATGACTAAACTAATCAGAAGTGCAGGGGAGACAGCTCAAGATGCAGCTACAAAATTTATTGGGACAAACTTGAATCCAGTCAAAAAAAAAAAAAAAGCCCACAGCCCCCTGCCTCCCCATGATGGGGGGCAAAAGGGGAGGTTGGGAACTGCTTTTCCCCCATCTTGGACCATCAAGCTTTTTGAACTCAGCTGTGGACCCAGGCGGCTGGAAGCAATCCTTCAATGCAGAGACTGGCCACAGGGAAAGTCCTGTCTGAAACTGGGATTCTTGGGGTTGCCACAAGAGTCAGGCTCACAGCAAAGCGGCTGGGGTGGTGAAGGTCCCAGGCAGCTTTCTGAAGTCCACAGTTCTGTTATGTAGGAAGCACAGGGATCCTGGCAGAGCTGCTTTGAATCTGAAATCTCTTCCTATGTATTGCTGAAATTCTGCACTTGAAAACTGGAGATCCTGGAAGCCAACTAAAAATCAAATTATTTTCTATTTTCAGTGTGATTTTTTTTTTTAATATTATTATTATTTAGTTTGATAAATGTGAAGATTGCAAAGCTCTGTTCTGGGGAAACGGCATAATTTAAAATTCTCACAGAATCAAAGGAATATTAATCAGTTCATGACATTTATAAAGTTGCCATGTAATTAACGAACTCTTAGCTTAGTATTTTTAATGAGTCCTGCATGCTGTGCAGAAGCCATGTAAGTGACCCAGCAAACAACTATTGCTGAACTGTCCAGTACTTTCTTTTCCTCTGCCAGCAACTTCTAAAGAAGAATCATGCAAGTAATGTGACCTAATTTGGTGTTCTAGAAAAGAAGGATGTAAATTCATCTAGAAGGAGCTGGATTAATCCTGTTAGAGCTCATTTTACATTGCTGGCCTTAAGCTGAAATCAAACCCTGATCCCAGAAAAGCAAGTGCCCTAACCACTCTTCTGTTTGTGAAAAGTGTGGTAGCAGAAGTATTCCTTTTGATAAGTGGTGAGACATCTGTGTTGTGAAAAAGGTCTGTGATATGTACTTGGTACTTTTATTTTTTTTTTTCTTCAGTCAGTACATCTGCCAATAAGTAACCAGTGGACCACCAAAAATTCTTCCTTACCTTATTCTTGCCATCTTGCTTATACTTTTAGACTCTTTGTTAATAAAAATAATGCCTGAATTCTCCTGTTGTTTTACCAAAACACGAAGACACCATTTAATTTAGTACCACTTCTGTAAAACTGCCAGTAATTTCTAAGAAAATAATTAAGCTTTTTGCCTTTCATTTTTTGAACCAGTGTGTTTTCAGTCCTCAGTGGATCACATATGAACTTTCCAGCATTGGTCTTTGATAACTAAAAAGAACAAACAAGCTCTAGTGGTGAGGTTTTGGAAAATCAAAGCGGTAGGAATGGCACAGGAGAACATCAGTTTTGCTTAAAATTATACTGAAGCCTGGTCCTTGTAAATGCTGCATTGGCCTGCCAAACTGAATCTTTGTCTAAAGGACTCTTCATACAATATCTGTTATTCCCGTTTTTCATATCTATTCCCAAGGAAGTAGTGCTGACAGCAGATTTTTAGCTGTCTGTCTTTGTAGAAAAACAGAATATAGAGATGGGATGACCTAAACTGTACTTTCTGTTTGATCTGTACCTGGCAACTGTACAGAACAGTAGCATACAGACTGCAATTTATGGAGTAAAGCCACATGAGAAATCTTGTTTGTATCATGAGAAGCTATTTGAGATTAAGAGGAAAATGACTCAATAGGCATGAGGCTTTCTATTTGTATATGCAGTGCGGCATTCCTTGGAAGGATGACAGTATTTAATGCCTTGAAAATGTTGTGTAAAATTGTACATGTAGCTTGTATTGAATAAATTGTTCTTGCCATTAAGAGAAACGAGGAACGAATGCCATTGTTTAGCTTTTTTAACCTGCTCATGGTGACCAGTATAAACCGCAGGTGCCCTTTACAGAATCTGAACTGAGGTTATTACAAGAAAAAAAAATGTGGAGAGTCTCAATTTGTCAAGGGACGTAGCTAACTGACCTTCAGCCTATTGTCTTCAGCTATATGATCTGTGTCCGTTTGCTTACATGGTGGCTGATAACAAACAGAAGAATGCAGATAGCTGAAAAACAGATTTACAGACCTCGTCCTGACCAGACTGCTTTTACCCTGTTGTAATTCCAGAAATTTCACTGTTAGTAGATGTCACTGCCTGGAGAGGTAGGAATCGCATCTGAGGTCTTTCCTTCTGCAATAGTTGTCCTGGTTTCAGTTGAGATAGAGTTAATTTTCTTCCTAGTAGCTGGTATAGTGCTGTGTTTTGGATTTAGTATGAGAACAATGTTGATGATAACACACTGACGTTTTAGTTTGCTGAGCAGTGCTTACATAGAGTCAAGGACTTTTCAGCTTCTCATACTGCCCTGCCAGCAAGTAGGCTGGAGGTGCACAAGAAGCTGGGAGGGGACACGGCTGGGACAGCTGACCCCAGCTGACCAAAGTCAGTTCCATGCTGATTCCATGCCATATGATGTCATGCTGAACAAAAAACTGGGCAGTTGGCCGGAGAGGGGCAGCCGCTGCTCAGGAACTGGCTGGGCATCGGTCAGCGGGTGGTGAGCAATTGCAGTGAGCATCACTCGTTTTGTACGTTCTTTTGTCATTGTTATTATTTTCCCTTCCTTTTCTGCCCTATTAAATTGTATTTATCTCAACGCACGAGTTTTACCTTTTTCCCGATTCTCTCCCCCATCCCAGTGCAAGGGGAGTGAGTGAACAGCTGTGTGGTGCTTAGCTGCCTGCCAGGTTAAACCACAACACTCACTCTGGATAGCAGAATCTAAGTTAATGAAGCACTAAGTTAATGAAGCACAGCTGGAAGTTGTTATTTTATAACTTTTCCCGTTGTACAAGAGATGAGTGAAGCCACAGAAGGTGATTATGGAGAGGGGATATAATTTAAAGGAGGAAATTATGACTAAGTTTGGGTTCTAACCCAGTTCTCTTATTTCTGTGAGCTTGAAAGTTGATCAATTCATTTGATCTGTACCTCATTTTCTCCTTATTAGAGGAAAGTTTAATTTATGCTTGTGTAGTATTTTGAGCATTAGTCTTGCATGCCACATTTACTCTTGTTTCTTGCCTGTACTATATCCAAAAAATGCAGTGCTGTTCCTTGGTATTCACACCAAGTCAGAAGTGTAAAGAGCTGTCTATCCTCTTCTTGTATCTTTGCGTCATTGAGGTATCAGGACAGACGATCAGTGCCGCATAAAAATAAAGCTATTACTTCATACCATATACTGGATGTGGTAGAAGTCAGCAGCAACCACAGAACTGTGGTCCCATGGGACCACAGAATTAGAAGAATATATTATTATGCACAAGTACAAACAACTTTATTTCTGGTTGTGTAAGTTCAAGGGCTTGACTTTATGCTATAATAGCATTTAAACACTAAGTCGTAATCTTACCCCAACGTTTAGAAGCAAGTGGAACAAAGCAAGCACACATCACAAGGAGCAGCACTCGGAGACCAGCCACAACAGTCATCAGAAGCAAGATAGTGATGAACTGAGTACCATTGTAAAACTTGCTACGCTTGAAAGAAGGGACTACCTCCAGCGACAGGATGGTATTTTGCACGTGAAGGAGTCCTTAGAAGAGCAGATTCTGTCCTGCTAATGGCTTAAGCTATTTGTTAGCAAAATTACTTTGGAAAGCTGGACTAAATCCAGAAGGCAAAGTCTAGCAATCACAGATAGCATGGTCAGCAGATGGGATCAGCTCATCTCTCATAAGCTGTGCTCCCCCTTGTGCTTGCTGGCGAAACAGGCACCAGGCAGCTCCGACAGGCCCAATGGGGTAATACCCCTCGATCAGCAAAGTCTGTAGCTTGATAGCAAATGTGGCTTTAAGTCCCTTCAGATAGAAAAGCAAATTGAACTGTGGTGTTGAACATGCTGAGCAAGTGCTCAAATGAGTGGGCTTGTCTATTAATTGGGGACCTTCATATGATGGCAGTGTTTGCCAGGATGCACATCACTGACTCAGTACATCTACCAGAGCATGTATAGTGAAGACAACCCAACTGATAATCTGAATGAGCTCAGACACAGCCAGTTGTCGAGGTGCTTGTTATTCTTGAAATGGAGATGAATTTATGAATGCTCAGAAGAAGAGCGTTTAAGTTCCTGGGAAAATTTACATTCCCATGCTTCAGTACCAAGCACTTCCATAGATGCTTAATGGCTAAGCATGGGTGGCAGTCTTGCAGCTTCTGAAGTAGGCATATAAATTACATCTTAATTCCCATTTGGAATGTGCTAACTTCTTTCTTTGCACATGGTACAGGCTGCCCTGGTGATTTTACGCTACAGAGGAAGCCATAAAAAGCCTGTAAAGCTCTTTTTAAGATTAGTTCCTGGAGATTAGGCCAGATTCTGGGTAAAGAAAGGTGGTTCATGGTTCTTTATTTCCATTCCTACATCTGTCAGAATAACCTGCAAAGGGAGAAAAACAGTGTTCACTCTTTATTAATAAAGGCTCCAAAACATAGAAGCCGTTGAAACTAGTCAATGTAAGATGTGAAGTAAGTCTTGCAAGCTCTGCCTCGTTATATAAACTGTCCCATAGAAAGTGTCGTGTCCAAAGTCGATTGCTTAGGAGGGCTTACCAACAGTATCGTTACAGACAATGCCGCATATAGTAGGAGTAGAAGAATACAGCAAGAGTGACCCACCCCTCAGCTCAGACAGATATATCAGTGTACCCTGGGTAAGGAAAAAGATGTTTAGTCTGTTGCCTGTGTCCCATTGAATAAGCATGAGGAAGGTGGCTGCTGTCTGTGGAGGGAGGAAAGATCCTCTACCAGTCTGTTTGGAGGCGGCCCCTGTCATTAGGCCCATGGGAAGGCTGGGGAAGTGGATGACCTGCAGAGGTGATGGCAGTTCATACAACAACAAGCATCATACCTGAAATAGCTGGGCTGAGTGGATGAGAAAGGGAGGGCACCCACTAATCCTATCTAATAAGGGTATTAGGGGGCAAAGTGTAAGGAAAATAAACCAAGTGGAAGAATGCAGTGTAAAACAGCCCAGAGAAACTTCTTGTCAGTGAATAGTCAGCTCTTTTTTTGCTAAATTTAATAATGCCTTTCAACCAGGAAAAACATTGACTGCGTTAACAATCTCTAATGTGGCTGTGACAGAAGGAAGAGTGATAGTACAAGGAAGTCAGCTGGAACAGCAAGACGATTTAGACAAGGCCAAAGAATATGGCTGGGAAATAATTGATGTAATTTTGCAGACCATGAAACATTCACTATATGCTTGGTAGAATATAGCAGAACGGACTGAGCAGGCCACAAAAAAGACTGCAGAGGTGGTAGAAGAGAGCATAAAGAGTGGGGTGGCAAGTGCATCTTAGGGAAGATGAGATAGCTTTAGCAAGCAGCTTTGGACACTTTCTTCCCACATGAAGTATTTCTTTTTCATTGGAAAATGCACTATGGACTTAAGTACATGATGCATAGTTCTTGTCTCACTGACCAGTTTCTCTGCTTTCAGAAATGACATGGAACAGTGCTTTCAACCAGGCCTATGTAGGGCTGAGAAAAGGCAGAGATAATCCTCTAGCGGGGATAATTATCAATACCCATAGGGAAGAAAAAGCCACAGAACAAAACAAGGTTCTTGTGTCATGTTTGTAACACAGACATATAAATATGAAGTATCTAGTATCAAATATTCTATGTAACATAGAAAAAACCCAAAAGCTAACTGCTAAATCATAAAAGAACTCAGCGTGGACTAGCACGTAATGATGTGCTATATCTGCACTTCTCAGAAGAGCCATGGTAGATATCCGCATGTTTCAGATGGCTGTTGCAGTTCACAATGTCTCCTAAATCTTCACTCCAGTCACTGGGAATGCAGCAAAAGATACTCTTGTAGAAAAGCCACCAACCTTGTTCAGTCCAGGGCCTGGAGGATGTGAAGTTAGTTTTGATTGTCTTCCTAGTGTTTATTTAGCAGTCGTCTTTATTTAGGAGTCACATTTTGCTGGTGTAAATTCAAAGTCTACTAAAGTTCAGTGACTTACTCCAAAATTACACAGATGTAACTGAGAGCAGAATTTGGCCTTGTGTGCCCTTCCAAGGGTGCTAAGTTTGAAGAGATACAGAGTAACACTGGCTAAATGACAACTGAAGGGGAATATGAAAACCATCTGTAAATATTTAAAGGGTGCAAAGATTGAAGAGGAGGCGGGTTTGTACTGCATGTTCCAAGAAGGGTTTTAACTTAACTAACAGGGATAAAACTCGGCAAAGAAAAATATGTGAGAATTAGAGAAGCAATATTTCTAAAAACTTAGAAATCAGTCTCATAATGTACAAAAATTTCTCTGAGAATGGAGAGATATCCACTGTGTAATTTACAAAATGACAGGAGGATACAGCTGCGATTCTATGTTATAAAGTACTCTTAAGCTGCCTGGGAGGTGGCAAGACAGGGCTTCATGTCTGCCTTTCTGATTGCTCAGCTGAAACGGATTGATTTCTCCCTCCTGCTGTTCCATCTTTGGGAAGCACATGCAAGACCATCTGGATCCAGACAGACATGGTATTATTCCCAGTTGGCTTAACACGTTGATCGGTTTTAAATCTGTATGAAGGAGAATGCCATGGAGAAAAACTCTCCATTCGTTCAAGACATAGTTTCTGTGAAAGCCAAAACCTTGGAGGAAGAAATCCTTTAGTTAAATTAACTCAGATTTGGATAAGAGGTATGGAGAGTATATGCTACATGACATTGTCAGCTCTTTCCTAACGGGCATTGGTTCATTTATAACAGTGCCAAATATCATCAGAGCATCTTTGAGACCTAGTGGTTTCAACAGGGGTGCAAAGCCCTTGTCTCCATGCAGGAACAGACCCTGTACATATAAATTTAGGAGTTGCTTGAACTGGGAAGTTACCAGAGTTGAAGCTGGTTTGGTTGTCTCCCAAAAGTCTTATTTTAAGTGCCTTAAACTGAACCATAACAGCTCCTGCCCGGCATAAATTATAATCCTCCAAAATCATCCTCCTAACTTATGCAAGTCATTTATAGTGACTGTTTCAACTTTGTTCCAAAGAACACTTTTAAATCCCAGCAGAAATAGCATCACTCCGCAAACAGGGGCCTGCTTCCTTCCGCCACTCCTCATGTGTGCAGCATCCACGTTATCAGTCTTCTGTGTGCCTATTTCCACAGCGGAAATCCTACCAGCGCAACCCAGCCAAGCCTCCTTTTTTGAGAAATGAATCTTTCCTCGCTCACCAATAAAAGGTGGAAATTGCAGTGGGTCAGTGACAGGAGCTTGGCCTCAAGCTTGACCAGCTATACAAGAGGATGTGAGGGCTTCTGTTGAGTAGTTGTTTGGAAACCGCTGCCTGACCACCAGTTGTTATCTTGGATATGTTTTTAGCTGTTTCGGGCAATTCTCCCTGCCCATGGAAGTGGTTCTTTCTTTCAAGCAGTCCATAAATTATGGGCAAGTATTGCAAGCTGATGTTACTACATGCAAAATGGTACACACCACTCTTGCGTTGATAGCTAGTCCTGCTCAGCTCTGTTTATGGAGCCTTCCTGTTAAGAAATACGAACTGCAGATAAAAATATGTTGTTGGTAATTGCTGCATCTTTCTGAGGTTCACTTGATTTCTAAACCTTCAAAATAATTCAGGGAAATGCTGCCTAACAGTGAAGGATATTGTGCTTTCCTTGGTGCAGATGCTTTTACTAGTGCCAGTTTCTGCTGTTTCAGTAGATGGAATTTGCTGTGCAGATTGGGCCACTACTTCTTCAGTTCTGCCTTTAATAATGGACACGCTCTGGAGCCTTCAAGGAAGGCATAGTTTCCCCATAACACATTTCCCATTTGTTGTGTTTCTGAATCACTTGGTAGCTAGCAGTTATCATGAGTCCCAACAGAGATGACAATGTACAGGCAAAGCTGAGTGATGGATGTAACACTCAACATGAGTGGCACAAAAACTCTGGATGTTCAGCCCATAGCACGCGGCACACAAGTGACCACAGCAGTACAGAAGGCAAAGCTTTATGTTCTGATTACCGTAGCCTTAACGGGAATTAGCTGCCTCACTCTGAAGTACCCAATACCCAGGAAAGTTGAACTTATCTTTCAAATTATCTAGTCCTTTTAAAACTCCTGTCATTGGATCAAACAATTTATTCTACTCAGTTGATTTAAAATTGGAAGGACTCAAGTGATCTAATGATATATGGTTGACAGTCACACAGAAGACAGGCAGCAGACTTGGAGAGTTTTTATTGTTAGCACTGAAACTACAAACTGTGGGCCAGATAGTGGTAGGATTACGAAGAGATAGAATGTAGTTGACAGGAAAACTTTACTGATTGGAACATTATCAGGATATAGAGAAGTTAAAATAATTTAAAATCACCTTGGCATTAAAAATCACCTGGACAGTGGACGGGATGTTCTGTCACACAGAGGTGGGGGCAACCTTCCTCCCTGTGAAATGTAGAGGCCACTCCTCGTTTCCATAGCTTTCTCTCCAGCCCTAGGTTTGCATCAACCCCATCAGAGGCACACTGAGCAGAAAGGAAGCTTGCTTGTTGCTTTTGTGTTTGTTGGTTAGTTGTTTTTAACCTTTCATTCACTATTTGCAGGGCACCAAGTTGTGTGAGAACAGAGCCCATTACATACTCCAGGACACCAAAGTCCTAACTCAAAGGGTACTGGAATTAGTGAAAATGAAAAGCCAGTGACTCGAGAGCACTGGAGATGTCCAGATCAAATCCTAGGAGATTTGATCCCTTTATTATTAAATAGATTTCTGTCTGTCCAGACTTTCCTCACAACCTTGGTCTTTTATGCCTCTGTAGCCAAAAGCACCAGCAATTATGGATGTTGAGACCATCATGGTCTGTGGTGCCATGATGCCCGAACTCTGATAAGGCCTCAGAAGAAAATACCAGCACCCAGAGGTCAATTGAAGCTAATTACTTATAATTGCAGTCCCATACCTGAAAAAAGACCATTACAAGGGTCTTCCAGCCAGACCAATGTATGTAAGCCGCCACATGCTCTCCCCCTGGGGAGAGGAATGGCTTGAACTGGACTTGAACTGGAATGGCTCAGTTGTTCTGCCATGACTTTTATCTCTGAGCTATCAGATTAACTACAGTTCAGCTCATGAGCCTGTCTTAATTCTCACATATGTAAAATACTATCTAGGGGAATTTAACAGGCTTTTCCCCCTCAAAAAAATAGAAAAACATAGTGAAGACAAGAAAATTCTCTGCTGATCAACTGAATAATGCAGATAAAAATAAAATATTATGTCCAAGACGATGACTCAAACCAACGCTAAGAGAATACTTTCAAGTAACTTTTACTTAATGTGATGCAAGTGAGTGATGAAGCCACAGATGAAATCTTTCCAGACGTTTCCTAGAAAATCTCTGCCCATCTGTTTAAATTTCTTTGCTCTGTAAAGAGTACCATCAAGGCTGTTTACACTGAAACTACAGAATTTGAAAAGCTAAAGCACAAAACCTTCAAACAATGAATGTTTGCTGGATGCCATTATACAGGCTGACTTTACAGTCTCCTCCACTCAGTTGCATGCCTAAGCCAAATTCAGGGGGTTTTACCACAAAGTAATGTTAAATACTGGCCCTACTGAAGTTTGTGGGAGTTTTGCTATTGGCTGCAGTGGGACCAAGATTTCACTTCCCAGCATATCCCTAGCAGTATGTAATGGTTAAATAAGAAGATGAATGTGTGCAAAATATGCAAGACATCAAAACTTTGCAACTTTTCTAAACAAAAGATTGTCTAGCAGCCAGATCTAAAGGCTCAAAATCCAGACTGGGCATCAGAAGAGCAAGACTCACTTCCTTGGTGTCACCAATGCCTCATGGCATCTTTAGCCAAGATATCCCCTTTCAACTACTTCATTTGAAAACTATGGGTTATGAAACTCACCCTTGCAAAATTGAGTTATACAGTACAAGAGTGCTGGATAAGTGTCATAGTATACTTAAACCACCAGTGGGCAGGTGGTTTTCCAGTAACATCTACAGCTCCTCACCATGCAAACATATACTTCCCAAAGCCCCCTTTTCAGCAGTGTATCAGTGTAGGTCATGTAAATCTCATGAAAAAGGAAAAAAATTAATAGACCCTTACACATTTCATTCACATCAGTAATGCTGTTCAGGTGCTTATGTTTTCACAAGATCTGGTCCCTTGCAGAAAAAGGGAAAGCTCTGAACATTTAACTTGCACTTAAAAATAAATAGAAAGACAGACAGACAGAAAAAAAGAAAGAAAGAAAGAGAAAAATCCATTGCAAAAGGTCTTTGCAATAAATTGAATCAGATACCATGCAGTGTATTCAAAAGATCACCCTAGTCAGAGAATTATTCTTAGCCCTATAGTAATCATCATATGTTAAGTTAGATGGATATGTCTCTACGGCTGGAAATACAGCATGAAGGTCAGCCACAGCTTGATCTTTTCTAGAGTTGGCAAGAGTCCCACTTCAAGTGGGAGGTTAAACTAGATGACTTCCAGAGGTCCCTTCCTGGTTGGAAGGGACATTTCTATGACAGCATGATCTCATGCCTATATTGCAATTAAAGGGACCCTGTTAATTCTTAAAAAATCTTTGGGATGTGCAGAGCTCTTTAAAGGTATTCATATATAAAGAGTTTAAAGGAAGGGGCTTTCAGTCATGTTGGTTCTTTATCTGTGTACACCACACTTTAGACAACAGTATATCTTACTTTTGCTTACAGTGGAAAGTAATTTGCTGAAAGCGGACAACAACATTTTCTAGCTTTTCTTCTCCCCATATTTATTTTACAGTAAGTAGATATTTATCGACGAGGACAATCAGCCCCGTTGTCTGGGTGGGAGACCCACCAGGTGAGTCAGCTGGCGAGGCTCTCTCCACATCACTTTTTACAGACTGAGTGGGGTTACTGCCTACAGGGGTGTGGGACACAGTAGGGCATGCTGGGGAAAAATAATTTTGGGATTGCACAAGACATATTATAGGGTGTTTAGTGGAAGGACCAGAGGTGGGGAGAGAGGGATCAAGGTGGACTGGGGAGGAACAAGCATGGAAAAACAGAGGGATAAGGGCTGAAAAAGGGATGGCTGCACGTAAACAGGTTGCTGGTCAATACACTTGCCTGGCTATGCCCTGTACCCAGTCACTGCAGTCTCTCCTGTCTTCTTATTAAACTCTTGTTCCTGACTGTTCTCCTGGGTGAGGGGCTCTCTATTCTGTGTGCACCTGTGCGTATGGAGGTCTGAGCGCCAGCCACTGGCGAGGGGCCCCTGGGTCAAAAGGGGCCATGAGTCTGAGGTACCAGCAACTGGGGAGACTGGAGAGGGTGCCTGTTGTGTGGGTGTCAGTGTGTGCACTTACTCGTGAATATCACGATGGGCTACCCACAAGTAGGATAAGAGGCTTGCCATCCAAGGTATTGGAGTGGCCATAAGCAACCAGGGGATCTGAGAGTCGGCTACTGGGGGGACTGTGGCATCTGGAGGTCAGCTGCTGGGAAGACTAGTGGAGAGACCTGTTTGTGTACATCTGTGCATAAGGTGACGGGGAGGCCAGGGATCCAGGGGCCAGATATTGAAGACACTCAACATCTCAGTCCAGTTATAGCAGGGATCCATAGGGCATGTGTGTGTCTGTGTAGGTGTGCAAGGAGGTCTGCAGGACTCAGGGGCTTGTATGTCCAAATGCCAGCAGCAGGGGATATCGAAGATGGGGGGGAAGTTACTGGATAGACTGAGTGTCTAAAAGCACATCAGCTACAGGAGGGATACATATATAGTGTATATGTATATGTGTATGTGTATATTTATGTGTATGTATACATACATGCATACATGCACATATATTTTCCACTAATGGGCTTTCATCCCAATCAGTCAGGGAAGGTAACAGGATGAGGCCATTGGCACTGTTTGCATTTGGTTGAGTGCTGTGTTGTCTGCCTGTGTGGATCTACAGGACCGGCCACATAGATATGTATGTATGTATTGTGTATACGTGTGGCTACTGAGAATACATGCTCAGCCTTGCTGCTGTCTGGACCTGGGGGTGTGGAGCTGCAGCAGCCTCAGCTGGATTTGGGCTGGATTCAGCAACCCCCAGCACTCTGGAATGCTCCGACTCCCAAAAGCTCTGACATCTTTTTGTGCTGTTGGAGAACTTATAGCTCATCTGTCTCACAGATAAAACAAATCAGACCCACTGTAGATACAAAATGCAAAACCAAGGTGGAGAACTAATTTACTTATGACTACAATGCTGCACAACTGTGTAGGGCCCTAATTTAGAAAACAAGTATTGTCTAACTGCAGACATATCAAGTATACCCAGTCTTAAAGTTATGTACCTCTGTAAGAGGTACTTAAGTACCTCTTTAATAAGATTTTATGACAATAGGGAGTCATCTTTGTGGCTGAGTTCACAGTCAAGGGTGTTGTTCCTAACTCTACTTCTATCCACAATAGCCTCAGCACTCAGTAGTGCTTCCAACCCAGGTTAGGTGTCTTTTTGAGTGTATGGACTAAATGTCACACAAGGCTTTCAGATAGACTGGTAAGACACCTGCCATGCAGTGAGGACACATGGACCATCCACATGTTCCCTGGCTTCTGGGACATGGTTAAGGGTGGTGGTTTCTTTCTCATTCATCCCTTATTCCAGCCAGGCCTGGCTTCTTAACACACTCTTTTCCCTTGATGGTCAAGCCATTCTCAGGAGAGAGCTGGATTTGAACATCTTCAGGCCAAAGTGGGCCTGTAATCTGAGTTTCCTGCTTCAAAGAGATTGATATAGTCTTATGTGCTGGTAAATCCATAAAAATATAGGACATCCCTGCCGTGGCAGAAAAAAGCAGGCTGACCTCCCTTCCTCTTTGGTGCCCAACCTCAAAAAAGGGTTTGGGGTTACAAATCCAGACCTGAGAGAAGGTCCTGAATGCAGTGGCCTTTGCAGGCACCCTTTAGTATTCCCTTATGACTACAGTAGACAGTGCTTCCATAGTCTGCTGGCTGCTGTCATTCCCGGGTGACTAATGCTCCTCTGCTGCTGTCTGGTAGCCTGAGTGGGCTCTGGATTCAGCCCACAGCAAGTGAAGTGCTACAGTGCTGAGCATGTGCGTGGGAGCGAGTGCATTGGGAGTGGGAAGGGGGCTTTACCTAGGGAGGCTGGAAAACTGGAGAAGCTCTGAACCCCCCTTATGCTCTGGCTGCAGCTCTGCCTGCTGGGAGGGTAACTGCCTGCAGCTGGTCACCCTGGCTGACTCCCTCTCTGCTGAAGGCTGCCACCTCCACCGGGTGAAACCCTCCCCAAAATGCTCCCTGAGCCTCTGTAGGCAAATTGAGGTGGGTCAGAAGAGCTCCTCAGTTGCCCTGTATAAACTGACACACCTCCGTTTGAGTGAAAGGCAGCCGCAATGAGCAGCAGTAGGTGATAATCTTTCAGCTGATGTCATGGCAGTGGGAAGAAAACTCGATCAAGGCTGAGGTATTTATTTGAGTAGGGCAGTAGAGATAGCACCCGAATTCCTATGAGAGGATTAGGAAAAAAAAAAAAGAAAAAGCCTTTGGATCTTTCCTGACTGCCCTTCCCATTCACCAGGGTTTTCATCTTCCTCCCCAAAAGGCATCGAGAATGTGGCAATGCAGGCTGTATACAACACATGCTGGCTCCATGTCATTTGTGTATTTTCTGTTGTATTTTCTGTTTCTGCATTCATTTGTGACTTTTGGGAAGCTCAGGCCATGCACATAAAGGAAAGCTCTCTCCTGGTTATCCAAATACCAAGCAATGTCTTCATTTTTGAGTATCCAAACTAAGGCAGCTTAAGCAGGTTGGCTTTCAGATGGGGGATATTCAGCACTTTCTGAAAGCCAAGCCCACATGTCTGAAGTGTAATGCATCTCATAAATAGGGGTACTTGGAACTGCAAACCATCTGGGAAAGCCTGGGTCTGCACACAGTGCAATGCCATACTATAAGGGCACAATCTGGCTCTTTTCCTGTGGTCTGCTCACACTGGTGGCAGTGCATGCTATCACAGGTAGCTCTGTAAAGAAGCATTCTGCCCAGTAATAACTGCCTGCCAGATCACCTACTTGCTGCACAAACCATCTTAATTTTTACAGTGGAGACATACACAGGCCAGACCTGCCAGACACTTAGAAAAACAAAGCAGAAAAAGAACAAAGGTGGCAAACTCAAAGCAACCAAAAAGAGGTAAGGATGGGTCAAGCTGGAGATGGCAACAGGATTCAGCAGGAGATGGTGTAAGAGACTTTAACCTCCTGTGTTTGTGTCACCCAGACAGTAATAAAGTACAACAATCCAGGACCCATTAATATGCACTCCTGTGGCCAGTTCTTAAACTGGTTTCTCAAGGTGGATTTTGTTGTGCCATGAGCACAATTATTTTTCACAACATTATCTTCATGAGAGGTTATTACACGTTAAATTACTGCATTCCCATGCCTTCAGACTTTTTGTAACAGTAGGAGAAATGGTGGGCTGGAGAAGACAGCTGGGTTTGCACGTGGTATATGTCAGTTTACTTAAGCAGAACCATTTTACTGCTGCTGGAGGAATGCAGCAAAAGGTCAGTGCTGAAACTCCACTAAAGTAAGTTGAGCACACATTCCAGCTGCGAACATATGCTCACTACTTGCTTGATCAAAAAGGAAATTTCAGAGCTCTGCTACATGCTTGCCTTGACCCTGCTCCATACCGCCTGTCTAGTGTGCATCAGACAAACTATTCTTTAATCCTGCATGGAATACGCATTCTGGTTAAAGGATGCTTGGAATAGTTGCATATCATCATTAGCAGTGTAATCTTAAACTGGGCCCACACATATGGAGAAGTGCACGATAGTATGGAGAGGGATGTCAAGAGGAGCCATGTTATATGAATGCATGAAATGTGTGTTTTTACTTCTTAGTCCTGTGTGCCCATCACAACCTGACCCTGTCCAAATGAGACTCATTTTTGCAGGCAAAAAATAAACTCAACGTTATTATTCAGCTCTTGCATTTTTCTTGCCTGTGTCTTCTTCAAATGGTTAATCTTCTAGAGTCTGCCCGATCTGGTCAGTGTCAGAGGAAGAATTCTGTGCTAACAAAATGCACAAAGAAGCCACACCAACTTAATTGGGCTGTTAAAAATTGCAGAAGTGAAGCTCTTACTGCTACAAGAGCTTTTGGCTGATTTAGAACATGCCCTCATAACATCACTTGATAAAAATAAGACTCTGACTTTTTAATAGAACAAATTACTTAGGTTTTATATTTAACCACAGTCACTGTTAAAGCTATAACTGGTTTTCAGAATATTTTAGGAATCTGATCTTGATCTTCCATATGTTAAAAGCCATCACAACAAATACCTTACATTGCGGTTCCTGACGAAGAAATAACAAGGTGGCTGCAGCCTTAAATACAAAGTGTTTATTTTGTGCTCAGATTTGCTACTTTTATATCAGAGTAAGTATCAGAAATGATCATTTCAAGGCAAGGAAGGATGCAGTCTTGAACCAGAGAAACTTGCAAACCTGCGTGATATTTGGAGAGAGGGCACTGATGTTCTAGTTACTTACAGCCAGCTCTTCAACAGCTCCCAGACTCCAGTGTGAAAAATGGCACTGGTATTGACGACCCCTCGATGCACTGGGACCAGAGGATATTTTGACACAAAGAGGTGGGTTCCTTTCTGAAAATGGGGCTTGCAGGCTTTAAGAACATTACCCCGTGACCTTTGTAATCAACCAGACTAAAACTGGGTTTACTGATGTCACCTTGTCTTTGGGTTGTGCCTTAGGGGGAAGCTTCAGTCAGTTTAACTGTATTGTACAGTCATGGATTAGTAGCAAAACATCTAGAATCCTACACAGATTAAAAAGAGGGTGTTAAAAATATGAGGTTAAAGAATGACGTCTTTTCTGGCAAAAACCCAACCCCTTTTTTTTATATTGTTTTTTACTATGGGTACTATGTGAGATGACCACATAGGACAAAATCACAATGACTAATAATTTGGAGAGTGGAAACAACATGCTGCATAAATGTAGTAGGCATTTGAGGAAGAATCCACCACTAGCACCAGATTAGTTTATTTTCACTGACTCAGCAAGTTTGACGTTGGCAACAAAAAATTGTAGGAAAAGCTGATACAAGGGTAGGGCTGGCATCCAGCTGGACCCTGAAAAGCTGGAGGAATGGGTTGACAGGACTCTCACGCAGTCTGGAATTAACAAATGCAAAGCCCTGGTCCTGGGAAGACATTATTCCTGGCAATAGTACAGGCTGGACACTGACTGGTGGGGGAGCAGCTTTGCTTTTCAAAGAGGCTGTGGATCCTGGTGGAGAGTGAGCTGAACCTAAACCAGTACTTGTGGTGAGGAAGGCCAACCACATACTGGGCTGCATTAGCAAGAATGTAGCCAGGAGGTTGAGGGTCAAGGAAAATGATTATTTCCCTGTAGCTAGCACTGGTGAGGCCACATCTGCTGTGCTATGTCCAGTTTTGGGCATCCCAGCACAAGAGAGAGGTCAGTGGAGAGCCACTAGGATGCACAGGGGCCTGAAGGACATTGAAGGTGTTCAAGGAAAGGCTGAAGGTGCTCTCAGCAACTTACCAAGGATCAAGGTATTGCTAAGCTGTTTGTAGCATTTTAGAACTTTAGCCTCCTAGGAAAGAAAAAATAGTTTTGTTTGTCTCAGATGCCTTTTGAATAAGGTCCTGGATATCATTTATTCTGTCATGCTTCTGTGGAGAATTCACAAAATTTGAATGCTGCAGGTATGTCATAGATGTATCCCTTTTTCAAGCATGGAAGGTGCCAACAGAGCACAACTCCAACAGCTGTCTTCAGTAATTGTACCAGTCTCATAGAATGACCAGAGCTCATGTTATGGTTCAGTTCCACTTTTTTAATTCCATATTTTAGCTTTTCTATGTTTCTTTTTATAATCTCTTTACTAATCCTGTTATTGCACTGAAATATAGGCTGTCATGTCTCCTTCACCTCTTCTCTAATACTGGTACCAAAAAGAAGTTCACTAACTCTGCTTATTTTACACCCTCTGCTCCTTAATACTTTAATCCTAAAACTACTTCTACATGTGCCTATCTTTACTGCTTTAAGTCAGGCCAGTTCAGCAACCTGCAGCAGCATGTGCCTAATTTTGAGTGTGTGAACAGTCCCAGGTTCCACAGGAGCCAATGACTACAGACTCCAAAAGTTCAACTTGCTAAAAGTTAGGTACTGGTTGATCCCAGCCACCTGTCACATATCTTTGGTCCTTGATGATGTAAGCCACAATACTTACTAGCTGTCTATTCTCCATATATTTTTTAGTGTTTGCTCTGTACTTTAACTGTTTCTATTTTTTTCCTGTATGCCACTGCAGATCTGATGTGCTCCTCACAATTTCCAAGATCAATTTCCACACTTATGCCTGCAAAATTCCTTCCAGTCTCTTTCGGTATCTTTGAGTACTACATCATCACCTTTCTGTCTCAAAATGATGTGGTTTTGCTATTCTCCCTTTTCCTCCATTTCCTGGACAGACTTTTTCCCTTAATCGTTCTTTGCAGAACTGAGCCTTATCAGTTATATTGCCTTAAACAGCTCACCTGTCTTGTATCCCTGGTCCCTTGAAAGGTCTATACAAATTTGGAGCTCCTCAATACGCTGTGGCATAGCTTGAGCCCCCTTTGCTGTATTACTCTCCCTGCTGTTGAGGAGCTAAAAATCACCATATTCTCTTTCCCCTATTCAGAAAAGGAGCTATAGGAACAAAACCTAAATTACTGCATTTATAGGTGAAAACTCATCCTGTTTGCTTTAGCCTGCAAACCTGACCAGAACGTAGACCACTTCTGAAATGACCCCATTTCTTCATTTAGCCAATGAACTTTCTCTTTGGATGAGTTTCTGGTGACTAAGTGAGCTTTAGCCGTCCATCTAGGTAGCTTTCTGAGAATACAGCCAGCAGCTTTACTAGACCTCTGGTGATGAGAACAGCATATAGTTTTATATGCACATTTTCAAAGAGGGAATGAAAAATCTACTGTTACTCTTATAGATCCAGTTTAACCTCAGGTCCCTTTTAATCAGTCCTGGGAATCAACTTATTTATACTAAATAACAAAGAAATAAATTTCTGTTACCCTCCCACTCTCGTTTGCCTATTTATAGAGGTTCACACGAAGAGCAACATGAAAGGAAAACACCAGCTCCATCTTTAAGCTAAAATGACATTTTGGAGCCATCGAAAAGTGCAAGCTGACAACTGTCTGATTTATACTCGCAGGGACTGAAGGCAGAGCATCAAATATTTTGGACAATTTTAAGGACAAAGTTCTATAAGGAAAAAATACTTACCCTTAAGAGTGGTGCAGCACCAGAATGGGCAGCCAGAGAGGGTAGGGAATCTCCTGTCTTTGAGGATAATTTTTCGGAGCCCTGAGTGCACGAGGCAGCTGTAATTGCTCCGAACAGCCCCACCTGTGCCCTCCAAACTGCACCCTCTGCCCACTGCTCCAGGAGCTCCCTTTAAGCTCAGGGCTGCGCCTTCAGTCGTGGCCTAAGCTACAGCTTAGGTGTTTCTGTTCCCAGCCTGGTTCCCAAGGGCTCCTGTGCTGTTGTTTGGATTTTCTGGTTTGACCTGGGACCTGACTTGTTACATTGCCTTTGTGTGCTGAGCGGTGGACTGTCAATGGAACCTGCCAGTATCAGTACCCCTGCTCTGCTCACCCAGTTTAGGTGCTGGTGAGGACCTGGGACTGCGCCCTGGCTGAAGGCACTGCCCCTGCCCATGCTGCGGTCAGCTTCAGCTGCTGGCTTGCCTTCCCTTGTGGAGCAGCCCTGTTCTTGCTGCTGCCTGATGAGGTTGAGCATTTGACTGGGCAACCTGCTCTTGCTTTGGAGTTAGTGCTGCTTGGAGCAGGAGGTTCAACTTGATGAAATCCCCAGGTCCCTTCTAATGTAAATCTTTCTGTGACTCTGACCCACTAGTTACTCAGGGAGTGAAGGAATCAGAGAGAAGATTAATGGGGAAGGGCAGGAGAAGACGCGATGAGTTCTTCAGTAATATCATTGACATTCTAAATTTGCTCCCTGTATGAGCTATTACATGGTTGCTCTTTTTGTACATGCAATACCATGATGGGCACATTGCAGAACAATGTTGAAACCAAACAAATGAAACACCCAAGGAAGAAACAAGGTGTTTCTGCAATGGGCAGGATAAGGCTGAATCTGCAAAACCTGCCATGGGTATGACAGGGGCAGAAACAGGGAGCTGGAATCCCATGGCTCCTGCAATTTAATTTCAGAAACATAAAGGATTTGAAGAATCTATTTTTCTTGCTCTGGTTCCACAAAGTATTCAGAGCATACTCAGCTTTTGGGAGGTGGCTGGTGAGGCTCGTGCCCCTGAACTCCTGCTAGCTAGGTAGCCCTAGGGAGCTTAATCACATGGAAAGCACATGCAGCTGACAACAGAAGCCAGGGGTTTCCAAAACCCTGCATGGGTCACTTAGCTCAGTCTGGAGTTTTGATGCCCTTTAAAAAGTTCTCCCAAGTGCAGATCTGGATGCAAGCAGGATGAGGATGAGGCACATTGTGCAGCCACTCTCCACCCACCCTTATGTACCTGGGAATGTGCAAATGATCTAACACAAAACAAAGGAACATGGTCTTTGAAACAACCCCCACCCCCGAAAACATCCAGGATACTGCAGCCAGGATACTGAGACACCTGCCTGATGCAAGTATGTGTGAAGAGTCTGCAGGGCTTCAGATTATGGACTTGAGATTGCTTTTCAGACTTTGATTGAGAAACTTTTCTGTGCCATTGGGAGAGAGGTGCAAGAGGTTTCCAAGCAGACACTGTCACTGCAGATGCTGCTGGATCCAACAGCAGTCCATACACCTTTACCTGCAGTCTGCTGCTCCATTGCCAAGTAGGCTGCTGGGCGCCAGGGAAGTGATTCATCTCCAGAGTAAAAGACTTCCATTTAGGTGTCTCCATGTGTCTCAGCTCCTGTGAAACACATATCTTGTCAATGAAGGTAGTGGAGTCCCAAGAGTGCTTCAGCTCACCCTGAAGAAGACACCTACTGGGTGGTGAGCTGTGTCAGTTACTGGGCTCCTTGACTGTATTAACTAGAACCCCATTGACTGTATTAACTAGATCCCCACTGACTGTACTGCAAGCTTAGACCCTCAGTGCACATGGACCAACTGAAATGTAGGCACCTTCGCACTGGTGTCTGAATACAAAGCAATTTCCCACCCCAAGTGGCCTGAGGACCCTTTTCCTAGAACCAGGCTTTGCTCTACTCTCCTCTCATGGTGGGAGGCCCTGCATATTGACCCCTTCCCCTTCCCCTCACTCTGCAGTAACTCATTCAGCCTTCCTCTGTGGAAGAGCAACACAACAAGGGTTACACACTTGTCTGCCTTACGGGATTTTGAAGACTTCAGATGCGGTGCGTACAGCCAAAACATGAAGTAGTGTTGTTTTCCCTCACCTCCTGGGGACCAGTGGGCAATCCAGTTGTGTGCTAGAAACATCTGTTATGCTTTGGTTCAAGTCTTGTATTCCATTTAAAGACTAAACCATACTCCCTAAGTACCAGGGATCTGAGGAGTTTCACTTCAACCCCTCAGGTAGCTGTGGTCAGGACTCAGGGATGCAGTATCTATTCACCCAACATCTTCCTACCTTCTCTTCCTCCACCAACACAGCAGGGGGAATGCGAAGAGGGTGGGGGAAGAGGACAGGAGGAGATGTCAAAGGCAGGATCCTTTCTATGGAAATTAAACACTAAATCACAGCGGCTATCAAAGCTGGATTACAAGCTTTAGACTCTCAGTGTTGCCTGCCCTGCAGGAAAAAAGCTTGACAGAACCAGGAAGGAGTTCAGATGACTGCAAAAAAGGCCCAGGATTCAGACTTCTCTGAAATTTGAGGAGGGATCCAGACAAACGGATGAAGAACTGACATGCAAGAGAAAGTCCTCAACTGAGCTAATGGTACACAACAACAAGGAAGACACAGTTACCTGGCAAATGGCAGAAATTGCCTTTAACCTTCTCTACTGTATTACAGCAAATAATCTGAATGCCTTCCACAGTCAGGAACCACCCAGAGATCTGGGCAGGTGGCCTCTTGGACAAAACCTCATCATCACCAATAACAAAAACAAGTTATTTTTGCTTTCTTATTAATAATGCTACCTAAATGGGGCATTTAACATCCCTGTTCCTGCTGTAATGAGAAAACCATACACGTAACAAACTAAAACCAAATTAAACATTTTCCATGTCATTCCACTCTTCTAATAAGTAACACCGAACAGATCTCTGTGGGGGCTGGCGGCTGTCACTTCTTTTTTTTAAGCTCAGCATTTTGCCCTCAGACTGCCTGTCCTTGCGGAGTGGGAACAGCTGAGGAGGTGATGAAAGAGGCAGTGTGGGCTGGTGCACAGAACACCAGCTTGGGAACCCACTGTTTCACCGTGGAGTCATTGCTCTGTCTTATGACAGTCATTTCAACCTCTATAAGACATTCGGAGGCAGACATGGCCACCTCAGAACTGTTCTTTTTTCTGATTTTTCTGCACTTCCGGAGAGCTCCAAATCTCCAAGTCTCCTTCAACCTGCACTGGCAAGAGCTCTACAGGGGAGTCAGTGCAATCACCAGCAGCTTTGGCTGTTCCCCTTCCAACTCAGCACCAACTGCTTCTGCAGGCTGTGTGGGCTACCTTCTTCTCCCAGACCCTAGAATAGAAGAGAAGTTGAAACACAATTTCTTTTCCCACAGGGCTTCCTTCCTCTGGGTTTCTATGCCAAGCTTTAGACAGGCATAAGCCTAGGACAGATCTTATGCAGAAAACGGTAACGATAAAGGGTGCAAGTTCTGCTCTGTTACATCATGGTACATTGAGAACAGCTCTGCTGCAAGAACGAATTTGTGGTCATGTCATTAAGAGCAAGATTTGCCCATAACCCTGTCTATGGGCAAACACAGCAAAGTTACTCTGTGTCCCTATGAACTAGCTTCTGTAGTAACTCCTCAGGAGAAAAAGATTAGTATGTTTGATATATCTGTGCTTGACATACCCGCTTTGGAATATGAATTTAGGATAAATAAGCAGTAAACCAAGATTTTTTTCAAGCAAGCTAGCTTTTTTTCACCTTTTTCCTTCCCAAAAAATAGCAGGAATATGTTCTGTCATTTCTGCCTGCCTGTAAGAAATTAGCATGTGAAATCTCAGCGACAGCCCTTGTGGCAGAATGGGAAGATAATTATTTTAAGTTACTTCCTAAGTTGTTTAATGTACTCACTCTCTTACCTGTGTATGCACATGCGGCAAGATGCGTGTCCCCAAGTGGCCTGTGTGGACATGGAGGACAAGGGAGGCCCCCTGTTAAGTCTTCACTATGTATCTTAGGTTCCTTTTGACTGGTGATGACAAACTGTGTTTGAACAGGTCTTTTATATGCTTTAGGAATCAGCAGTTGTAATGAGGTGATACTTTTGCTTCAGAAGCTTGCTTGCTTCAGTCTCCAAGAGTCTTAGGCAAGGTTGCTGTCCATTGTCTTCTTTATTAGTTTTGGGTATTTGTATGGCTACAAATATGCCTCTCTCTTGGACAACAGGAAGAGGAATAACAAATGCAGTGTGCTATAACCCTTTTTGTCATCCTACTACTAGCAGAACTCAGATCTTCTGCTGATTAATTACCTATGCTGTGGCCCTAATCCAATCTAGTCTTGAAGCCAACAACACACTCCTCAGTTCAGGTCCTTGGATATCAATACAGGTCACCCCTGCAACCCTTGCTCTATCATTTTTTTCTGCTGCTTTCATACTGTGATTCATATTTCATTCATAATAGTCCTAGTATTTGTGTTACAAATCTCTACATGCTGGCCAACAAACCCCATTAGCCTAAAGATGGTCTGATGGGGCTCCATGGTCATACTTGGGCTAACAGAGTTTTATGCAAGTTATCCAGAGCCTGCAATACTTGCCTTGCCACAACAGTCAGATTTGTCACCTGGAAATCTCCCTTCTTCTGTGTTCCACCACCAGTCTGGGTCTTCAACACAGGCAAGGTGAACAATTTTAGTCTGTCCTTCTGTGTTTGAATGAGGGATTGCTCTTTCCAGGCCTTAAAATAGGGAGAGACTTTTAAGAGATTTTAAAATGGAACTTAGGACCCTAAGTCATCATGCATTTTTGAAAGATGTGCTCTGCATCCATATCACGTTACTGCTCAGCTGCGTGGCTTTTCCTAGACTATCTGAAAGTGGATCTGTACTGCTGTGTTCCAAAGGGGGGTTATTTTAATATTGTCCTAAAATACTGACAATGAAAACTTGTTACTTTAATTAGGTGGTAAGCACTGTCATCCTGGGTCTTAAGATTTTGAGTAAGCAGAGGTTGATTGCTGAAGTAAATTTTTACCATTTTGGAGTTCACAGGATTTATTTTACTGCAAATGCTATTGGTATCTCCCTTGATGCCTTCCGAATTTCACTGGGCACATGAAGCCGGGACAACATGCTATCTGAAAATCAAAAGGTTACAGTGTGTTTTCTGGAAACAGTTACTTCATGGGCCAAGAGGACAAGTTTAAACAGAATGAGACATCTTTTAGAGGAGATAAGGCTTGCTTAATTGAATCAGAAGCTCCAAAATTTACATGGCAGTTCATCTTCAGACCACTTTCCTAATACACAGAAACTCAGCAACCTGCTGGCCACAGATCAGACTACAGAATGGTTCAAGACTCATTTCAGCTCCAATGCAGAATTGCTGAGCAGTACAAGACTACAGTATACACTTCATCTCTCAGCTGCACACCATTTGGTCTTAGGCCAGATACCAAGACTCTTGGTCTTATGAGGGCCAGATGTCCCAGTGGACTCACAATTCTTAGCTATTTGTTTTGGTTTCCAGATCAAGCAAGAGAAGTCCTGATTTTTGCAAGCACGCAATCTGGCCACCCTCTCCATACAGTACGCTGTCAGCTCTACTTTCTCAGCAAGAAACTGCAGGTGGGAGGCTGTCCCCTGGTCTAGCTACCCTGGCCCACCACAGTTCTCAGCAGTCACTTTCCAGCTTGGCTGACTAAAAGCCAAAGCAATGCATCCCATAGACTTGGCAGAATTTATCCCAGTTTTTTGTACTGTCATCTAGTATTCATTCTAGGATCGAGAGTACTGGGATGTGACAAGGTGCATCTCACAAAGTGTTCCTTTGACTTGTGCCATCAGAATAGCTTGTTGGGAATCTGCAGTGACAGATGTGCCAGCACAGGTTAGAGAAGCTCTTTTAGCCCATGCCTTGGCTTTGCTATGAGAAACCTGACAAAGGAGACACAAAGATGCAAAGGTGATCAAAAGGCAATGATGGAAAGCCAGCTCTGCACTTTTTTCTCCCTCAACCCATGAAACCACTAAAGGCTGTTTTGTCTGCTAATTGGCAGCTGTATTCTGGTTTCCCTCCTAGGACACTGATCATGAGCAACCTGCAAAATTACACTTGAAACGTTTTCTAGGAAAAAAAAATCAATTGGAAAGAAAATATTACAATGCATATTTTACAGACAGTGATGGCCCTGAGATTAGGCAGTGTTTTTAGGAGTCACATGCATTGGGAATGGGCAGGTCTTCAGACAGTAGCATAAAACAACCTAGGAAATCAATTCTCCATCCCTACAACAGTGACCCTGGGCTTTGTTTCCCACCAACGCTGGCCTCTCACAAAGACTGCAGCTATGCTGAGGGGGTGTAAAACACTAGTATTATTCCTTGCTAAAAATTATATATGCACTTTGCATAGCTGAAAAATCATGAGATGAAGTAGAAGGCAGGAGAGAAAAGGGTCTGAAGATTTTCATTGCAAGCAAAAGGCAAAAGATATTCCGAGTGCTTCAACAAAGGCAGAGAGGCTTTGAAACGCCACCTGGCACAAGCCAGGGTCTAGTCCAGTGGTTCCCGATCTTTTTATAGCTGAGCCTCTCTCAAGAGAATAATCAATATTTCGTGCATCACTGAATCTAACTGCTCACCTGCCTCAGGGCTGCCATCACCTCCCCTTCGCTCACAGTGCTCCTGCTTGCATGTCTGCAGTATCCAAGGCCTCATATTACACCCCTGTTAATGTGAAACTGTATGTCACGCTGGGTGTGCTCAGTTCAATTATGCTTCCAGGTACTCTCCTTATTAACATGCAGGCATCTCAAATGACATAGACGACGCGAGTTCTGTGCTGTGAAAAGCTGACAGACATATTGGCAATAATATTTGCATATACGTCAGCCATTTTCTTCCCAGTAATGTGTTAATAAGTCCTATGAAACTAATTAAGATAAAAGTCTAATCTGTCCAGCTCCAAAGAAGCTGAAACAGCATCAGTGCAAAATGAAGGGAAACAAGTAAGACAGTCTGAGCAAATGGAAGGAGAGGAAAATTAAGATGCTCATACACTATTACAGAAAACTAGAGTATTTGGGCTTGAGGAAAAGAGAGAGGGAAACAGTAGGGAGGTGTGGCCATTTCCTTTTTTCTTCTTCTTTAACGCATTACCTAAGCCCTTGTCTTGCAAACACAAATACAATTGCACCGCTGCAAGAGGCACACACCCTCCCCAAATAAATGTGATCATTTGGAAGTCAACTCAGTGACAAACATGAACACTTCAGAACATACCAATGTCCCCAGCTACATGTAACTGCAAGATCAATGCTCCAGCCTGCAAGCCTGCTCAGCAGAATTGCTGCTGCAAGCACCAGAAATGTGCTTGCATAAAAACAGCAGGAGCAGCCCTGGGGCTTCCTTTCCCTTTAACATGGCTTACCTCTCTGTCAACCAGCCAGGAGCACTCCTTTTAGAGGTACAGACAAGCTGTTAGCACGTGGGCCACTATAGTAAGAGGTGCCTTGGATTTGCTGGGTATGTACAAAAAGAGCAATGGCCACTTCAAGCCAATTCTCCACAAATATTGAGCTGCCCTGATGTACACCCAGTGATCATGCCACCAAGGAAGTGACTGCAAAGTTTTCATTGCTCGCTGATGAGGCCCACAACTGTTTTTACACCTTCTTCTCTAAATAAGGAAGCCGCCTGTGAGGCCTCCGACTACCCGACCAATTTGACTCTGCTTTCAACAGCCAATGAAACCCCACTCCTGCCTCCAGTCTTGGGTGACAGCATTCATCAAACCTCAGCCAGCCTGGGAGGACAGCAGGTTAGTGTTACAGCCGTGGCAGGCTTACCTTTGGCAAGCTGTTGATGTCAGAGTGATGATGTGGGGAGGGACAGCCTCTGCACTATAAAGATGGGTCAATCAAATATAACTGAGGCTGCCCACTGGAGAGCAGGATCTACAAAACATGGTCCCCACCAGTTTGAGTCCTGCTGGCCTGTCTCTGCTTCCAACCCAACTGCTATTGGGCTTTAGTTTCATGTCAGCAATCTCTATTTGCTTTCCAAAAATAAGCCTCTGCCACCATGCTGAAGGGAGAAAAACAAGAAGGGCGGTATTTTTAGGGCCATTAATTCTGACCACGTGCCCAGGAGGTGAACCGGATGGCCACTGCACAAAGACTTCTCATCACTATGTCCTGCGAAGCCAGCATTCACCGGACGTTGCCTGCTTTCGTTCTCCTGGGTTTTCTAGCTGGGATTGCTTCAACACATCCAGTTGTAAGCAGAACTAATGGCACATTGCTGGAAAGAGGATGGCAATCTCTGTTGTCCAGGTCCATTGCTGGGATGTCAGGGGAGAAGTCAGATGTGAACTGGGAGAGTGACTATTTGCTAGGAATCAAGAGGCAGCGGAGGCTTTACTGCAACGTGGGCATCGGGTTTCACCTTCAAATCCTCCCAGATGGAAGGATAAGCGGAGTTCACAATGAAAACCAATACAGTGAGTTGCATCCAGAAATGAAATAGAATAGATGTCACTTAATTGCTGTGAACTCTAGTAATTACCCTTCATAGAATGCAAATGTTATTACTTGATATTATTAATCTGTGCTACATCTGTTGCCTTTTAAAAGTCTCTGGGATCAATAAACATTAGAACCCTCCAGGCTGAAACATGTCACAAATGCTTAGACAAATTTAGATACAATTTATTTTTACTCTGCTTTACTGCACAGATGAGAAAAGACAAACCAGGATGAAAACTGTCTCTCTGCTGCATTTGCTCAGTCCTCACCTTCTCATTTGCCTTTTGAATTTGGAAGGTTGTTGCTGAGCTCAGAGTGCCAAAGCATGATTTGTGAATCCCAGCCGACTAGTACTTTTGGGACACTCAGTCATGGAGGGGGCTTGCTGTTCCTGATTTGCTTGTTCTTATGGGTGCTGTTCTGTAACCGTAAGATTAAAAGAAAATCTTTAGCCCTATGGATTTGAATTTCCTGTAGAGGGTAGTTGCTAAAATCTGTTGCAGCTAAGATATCTTGGGGGACTTCAAAATGCAAGCCACACTTCTCTAAAGCTCAATAACAAACACTCTGTAATTATAGCATACTAGATAAAAGTAATTTACTTATTAGAAAGCCCAGGAGTTTGACAGATCAAAAGAGTTTGATAGAGTAAAAGGATTATACAGCATGTGACTACGATTCCAGAATTATTTTAAAATCCTACGGCACGTAGGAAAAAACAAGATCTCTGTGTGATTTTATTATGCTGGACTAGGGAGATAATTCTAATAAAGAAAATATGATGTGTTCATTAGGGTTTTAAAATAAATCAATTATACCTGAATTGCCCTTGATCAGCTATTATAGCTATACACATTAGCCATTCAGTGATAACACTTCTATTGAACTTCTTATTTTTTAGGTCTCTTTGAAATATCCACTGTAGAGAGAGGTGTTGTTAGCCTGTTTGGTGTGAAAAGTGCTCTCTTCATTGCAATGAACAACAAGGGGAAGCTATATGGAACGGTGAGTACAAGTGCAAATAGTTTTTCAAGGCTTAAACAAAGGCTGCAAAGGTTTTGGGTTGGGTTTTTTTGTGTTTGTTTGTTTGTTTGTTTGTTTTCTCCTGGAAATCTCTGATTACAAACAGCGAAAATAGCCTTTCAATTACAGGGAGCTTGCCCAGACCGGTGTCACCAGTGTTATTCAGTGCGACAAGCAGCATGGCTGTTAGAGGTCGTTATTTTAAAGCTTTCCAATAAGATTATACAGGGACCACCCTAGGAAAATAATGTATTCTGCAAATAGTAGGGATTAAGTAGATGGCTTCTTCCAAGGGCTCAGCACTGCAAACACGTTCTAGTAAGACTGAACGCTGTTGATTCCGTTTTGCATTGCATTGTATGTAAAGCAAAAGGGTGTGCTCTGCAAAAACCCCTAGGAAGTAAAGTGTGTGTGTATGTCCATGAGTGTGTGTGTGTATGTGATTGCATGCATATGTGTGTGCATACAGGTGTGTGTAGGAGAGGTACAATTAGAGCTATCTATACTAGCTACCATTAGTGAAATCATGACCACATGCCTCCCCCTACCAAAAACAACCACACCATGAAGAATAAATAGGAAGTCTAGCCTACAAAGTCAACATATGCGCCTGGGGCTATTTTAAGGACCAGTTTTGTGAGATCAGTCCCAAAGGGTGAGAAAACAATAATAGCTATTAACAATGGTATGCAAGCCATACTGAAAGATCACCACCATCATCCTCATCTAGAAAGTGCTAGCTATGCCATCTAAATGCAATTTAATCTCTGAGGCCTGAGCAAGGCATCTCCAGTCTCAACATTCAGCAGAAAAAATGCTTGTTACGAAGCACGTTTGAAAGAGGCTGGCTCTGGGCAATAGGCAAAAGCAGTCCATCTCAAAGTAATGAATGGCATTGATTGCATTCATCTTTTTTGTCAAGAAACAACAAAGTCATTTACTTTGAAACAGCTGTAATTTCAACAAAGCATTTCAGTTGCTTAATAAATACCAAATATTGTGAAGGACCCATAGCCATAACTAATCTGACTGATTCCTTCTCAGACAGATGATGAGAGTGGGACATTTTAAGATTCATGTCTGATTTCAAGCACCTAAAAAGTGCCACAAGCCCAAATGCTTTTCTTGACTAGGTCTTCCTGAAGAAATGCAAGGTCTGGCTTCAGAGTCTTTTTTCGCCGTTTTCAATCCAGTCTTGCTTATTTTCAAAGACATTTTTAAAAGCCGGAAGACATGTGCATTTTCCCTTGCACAATGCAATGTCCTAACTGAAACTCTTACAAACTTTGAACAGTGTTGTTACAAAGATGTCGAAACAGAATGGCACTGGTGGTGTGTCATGTGCCAGACATTTGATGTCAGGGAATTATTCTGCTTTCTCTTTTAATTTCCTCCGTGCTCTGCATTTGTCTCCTGCTTCTCCTTGCACCTCCTCTCCCAGATAACTCCCTCTCCTTTGGATTTACATGATGCAACATGAAGAAAAGGAAAACTGTTTCCCCAGTTTTGAACCTGCTGCATATCTCACAGTTAAATATAATATCACTAATGATTTAACAAAAGAAATATTTAGTGCTAATCTACAGTCTTATTCAAGCAAATAATTCTCCCTGGGCATTGCTGTTTTTAAGAGAACTGAATATTTTGACAGCCAGCATATCATTCTTTTTTAAATTACAGGACCTTTTGCAGAGGGGAGGTGTGAAATAAAGCTACATCATTTGGGTGAAAGGGCATGATGCTGACAGAAATTATTGCTTGCAAATAAAATGAAGAAATCCATGATTTATGATGAATTAACTTGATCTGTCACAGGAAGTACACAGTCCATTATCTGGACAGGTGGCATCTGAGTTCATCTGACACCAAATTAGCACTGAGGAGGGAGATTTATTGTTGGATGCAGTCACTGCCGCACCACCTGTTGCACACTGCCACAAGTTCTTCTGTAAAAATACTAGTAAGAAAAATGGCTTGAGTCTTCATGAAATATTTATTGTACCTGCTTTGTTCTTTCCCCCCTCCTCCTTCCTATTCTTTAGCCTGTTTTCCAAGATGAGTGCAAATTCAAAGAAACCTTGCTGCCCAATAACTACAATGCATATGAATCAAATGCTTACCCTGGTGCTTACATAGCACTCAGCAAACATGGGAGAGTGAAGAGAGGAAACAAGGTTTCTCCTGCTATGACAGTGACCCACTTTTTACCGAGAATATGAACGTGATCAAAGCAGAAGATTAAATCCCAGGAAAAACTGTTTCATTTTGCACATGGGAATAATCTCCCAGGTAAAGTATTTATACTGTTCATGGAAAAAAAAAATCTATATATGTATGTGTATATTTGGATAAAAATATTTGTACTAGATTCATCACATAGCATATGTAATACGATGCTGCTTCTCTTCTACTCTGTACAAATTTTACATGGCTGCGTGCCTCCTTTGGTGCTGAACAGAGAAAAATGCAAACTGGAGTGCAAAGGAAAAAAAGTATTTGGAAGATATAGAATGGCTGTGGATAATAATCTAATCAATCATAGGTTATTTACTAATTAATATTAATTACCTCAGATAATAACCTTTCATAGTGAGCTGTTTACATATCATGGGCCAAATCATCAGATGACTTTGCTTCACCAGAGCTTCAGGCAGTTCACTCCATCTGAATATCTGCCTGCACCTCCCCTTCTACACACTGTGTCCTGTCTCGTAAAGTCCTCAATCTATTTTGATCATTAGGGTGCCAGTTCCACAACCATTTCCACACAAGCAAACTGTCCAGCCCCCGAGCCCCTCTGTTTCTGAAGGGATTCTCCAGGGGGTCTCCTCACATGGACTTGCTGGCAAAATGAAGACCTACAATCAATTTCCCTTAGGAAGGGCCACAGGATAAATCCCAGATGGGTCCCAAATGCAAAATATATTTGGAGCTGAGGATTTTGAATGCCGCCCCCTTGGCATTTTGTGAGCTTAGTTTAGACCCACTTCAAATATAGATGTGTACATCTTTAATATAAATATGTGTGTATATATATATAGACATGGGATGTGCGACTGTGTATCTATGTAATTACATACTTTTAATGAATCAATATCATCCCAGTCTCTAGATGCCCAGGTGCCTTTTTATGTATACACACATAAAAGAACATAAATATTTAAAGGCACTGTATTTCATTTAGGCTGAACCTTGTTAATCTCCGAGAACTAGAACTGGTCTGCAGGATGCATTTTATAAAATGTATGAAATTCATGAAAGCTTCCAGCAAAGGGTTATTTTAGAAAATGTCTCTGTTTTGAATTATCTTCTATTTACTGCTTTAAGTATATTTGATTCTTCTCTATCATATCTCACTGAGGTATGAAGGACAGAGGAAGAAGGTTATACAAGCATGCCTTCCCGGGTTGGGGCAGAGGAATTGGTGCCATAATTCCAATTTCTGTCACTTGCAAAGCATCAGTTTCAAAGACAACACAACAAGCTGTATGAAATACTCTCCAAATCTCTCATAGAAGCCATACAAATGGCACATAACCTTGTCTTACTATTTTGACAACCTTTTTCCAGATCACCAATGAAGCTACATTCTCTGTGTCTTTGAAAGAGTACTTAAAGAGGCCCTAAGTCAATAGTCACTATAAATGTCAGTTACCAGAAGCCTTGGGATTCCTGCATTGATGGCATGCTCCTAAATTTGAAACTAGATTCAATGCAATGTCAGAGCATGAGCATTTTCAGCATAGATGGACCATGCTGCTGCAGAAGTGAACATCTGAGTGCAAGATAATCTCCCACATCCAGCCAAAATGTGGCTATGTCCAGCCTTGACATGCCATTCTATTTGCAGGGGGTGTCTATTCATGATGAATTTGAGCCTTCTGACATGCATGAAAAACACTGTCAGGGCCAGATCCTCAGTTGGAGTAAACCAGCCTAGTAAGACTATCAGTTTATAGCTGCAGAAGATTTGGCCCAAAGAGCACACCTACAAGGATGTACCTACAGCCATGTTTTCTGAAAAACTGACAAGACAATTGTTTTGTGAACAAGATACAGTTTTCCAGCTACTTTTGTGTGATTTATACTTGAATTTATTATGCTCAAATGTAAGTGGTGATCACAGTGTAAATGAAGAGAAAAAAGAATGGAATACTGCTTACAGTACATGAACGGGACACTTTGGATATGGTGAAGGAAAGGAGTTACTCTTCATTTTCTGGTCTTGCAGTATGTCGAGAGAAGCCAAGTTGGCACACTTTGTTCATTCACAATGTGTGCAGCAGTTTGCTTTGGAAAAATGTGCATTTTAAGAGAAAAAGCAGGATATTTTGAGTGGGGAGAGTGGGTCAGAGAAAAGTTTGGAGGATATCAGACAGTTACATTGACCTGGAGTCCCTAGATATGCAGATAGGAAGACTAGAGCTGTGCTGAAATACGTTAGCTGGCAACCTGTATCCTTGTGTTATATTCCTAATTGTCTTTCTTTGAAATTAAGTTTGAAGAAGGATGGAAGAGTACATGGATGTAAAAGAAACCATAGTTCGAATGCTGACACACAAGTTTGTTTCTGATTACAGCTTAAACCAGTGTCCTTAGGATAGGATGAAGTCTGTTCCCTCTTAAACCAGTGCAGTCTACACTAATTTATTGTTGCCAGTACTGATAAATAATGGGATAGCTGGCATAAAAGGTGACAATCAGACTCACTGACTCCATTTTGCACATACTGGTCAACAGCGAGAACAAACTGTACACCAAATCACAAGAAGTCTGTTTGGACACAGCCTGCTGGGCTGAGCTTGTTCTTAAGAACTGCAGACCCTTGCGGATGCAGTTTTGGTGGGCATTCGGAAAGCCTCACCAGTCACTCTGCTGAGTTACTCTTCACGCCACTGCTTTTTCCTTATTACATATCAATGCCAGCCAGATCAACATTGAAGTCAACATTGAAATCAAAAAAGGTCCCCCAGTGCCAAGAATCCTGACTAATATGAGAGTGAATCACGTCATTGTCAGAAGTGACGATGAAAGATGCCATTGTCAGCAGTGATACCTGTGGCAGGAAACCCCTCCAGCACAAATAGTGCAGTACTGAGGCGAGTTTTAGAGTAGTTGGATACGATACTTCGACAGAGGTGCTTCTTAAATGAATGCATGGCTACTTTCAAGAGAGGAGTTAAGGCATGTGTTGACACATTGCTGCAGATGTGCAAGCAGTCTAGGGGCAGCTCACAGTAGCAGAATGCACTGTGGCAGTGTTCAAGAAGTTACGCAACTTGCCTGGGAAATGGCCTGATCCTGTTCTGCCTAATGCTTGATTAGCTAAATTCCACCTCCTCCTCCTCAGGCCATTATCACCTGCATGGGAGAAAGAGGATTTAGGAAGACCACCACTCATTTTACACACCTCAGGATAAATCTGTTGAGCTGGCACAGAGGAAAAAAAAACCAAACCATTTGTAAGGTGAACGTACATCGTATGGAGGCTATGGAGAGAATATGGGCATAGGCTGGCAAACTCTCAAGCAAAACTTTCTTCGAAGGAATAGTTCCGTGGCTTTGTGACTATGTAAAGAAAACTCATGAAAGTAAAGGAGTTTCCCAAATCAGGGCCAAATTAGAAACCTATTATTGAGAGTTCTTGTAGAGGTCCCTTTCAAAGCATATCTCATCTCAGTGTGCATTAATGCAGCGTCATGAAATGGGCTACAAGCTTTGAAAGCATAGCTGTTAATGCTCCCCACCAGCCTGTCTTGCTCATATTTTGCACATGGGATTCTCCTGTGAAGTTGATACCTATTTTCGAGGTTTCTTCTTCCACAGGCAAACCCCATAATAATTTAAGACTTAAGCCACCTCCGTTAGAAAACAGTCTTGACTGGAACTGAATCATGTTCTTAAATAATCTAATTTTCCCCAAACATGAAGAGATGCAGACACACACAGTGGAAAAGCAGAGTAATTCTTGTATACCTCACTAACTATTTCAATTCCAAGATTTTATTTTGCACAGTAAAATGGTGCCAAAGTTCTCACATTATTTTTTTTTTCACTAAAATATACCTCATATTCTGACTCAATATGGACTCACAATTGAGACTGTAAATTTGCAAGAAACACAGAACTGTCCAATCAATTGTTTGTGAAATTGCTTCTATTTTTATATGTATGTGCTGCGCACAATAGTTTAATGTATTCATGAAATAAACTTTTATACATTTTTGGTAGTGTTTTGACTCCAAATCCCTCTTAACATTTGTTTTTTTCCTTGCTTCAGAGCTGCTATATTAAATCTCTCTCTCACACACACACAGAGTTCTTATTTACCTCTAGAACCAGAGGACGTATTGGTACACTTAAAATTGTGGTAGACTTTTGTGTTCTTCAGACTTCTTGCCTGGGAAGTCATAAAAGAGTCGTGCTTCTTGTAGAGAATCTGGGAGTTTCACAGAAGAGAAGGAAAATAAAAGTACAGTCTGATTAAAGATGAGCTGTCATAGTCACCTGTCTGAATTCAAATACTTTTTACCTGGGGAGGTTCTAGTGCTGCTCTCCTGTTGCTAGTGCTCTTCAGTGTGTAACTGCCCATACATATCCCTTACTTCATTAAATAAGAAAGGCTTTTATTTTTTAATGGCATTTTCTTCTTGCCTGGGACTAACATGGGAGAGCAGATTCCTGCAGCCATGTCTGAAGGTTTTTGCCTCACTATGCCTCAAAGTTGGGTATTTTGGAAACACTGTTACATTTCAGTGATTTGGTAAGTTTTGCTCTCCCTTTCTCCACTCCCAAGTTGTCATTTAATCAGTCCTTCAGTTAGTTAAATGATTACAGACCTCTCCCAGTCTGGGGACACAGACTAAGGTATTAGAAACCAATACCTGGGAATCTGCCACCTGCTTTTTTGTTCAACTGCGCTGTTTAATCCATACCAGCATGATATTGCAGAGTGAACACGTCTCCAAAGCTCTGATTGCTGGCAGCCCTTCTCAGGAGCATAAGAACATCAGCACCACCATGCTGGCTAAACGCCATTCTCTGCATTTGCATTTTGGCTGCCTATGCTCCCCTGTAATAACTCCCTTTGCTTACAAGTCATCATAAATTCTTGCGTATCGTAGCTCTGCATATGTGCCACATTTCACCTGAGGGAGGACTACTTTTCACTGGTGGATTAAGCAATGCTTCTGCCTGCTATAGAAGTGCCTTGTTTACAGCTCTGAAGGCCAGTCACTGTAGGCAGAAGTGGGAACGGGAGAAGATACACAGCCCACACACAGTGACTGGAAACAACAGGACAAACCGGCAGCTGATGTAAACCAACCTAGCCCCAGCAAAACAGAAACATAAATGATCTGGTAAGGACTCATCTGCAGAGGCTGGCTACACGTGGCCAGCTCACAAGATACCCCCTCAGACACAGGCTAGTTTCTTCTCTCTGTATCGCGGTTTGCCCTTTGAAAGGTGATGCTGGCCAGACACACCTAGGCGAGTGCCCAGGTGCCTTGGGAGGAACAGTTGGTTCCCATGCTCCCTTCCCACTCTGTGCTCTCATCTCAGGCGATGAAAAATCTTCAGGGAATTTGGGGAACACGAGATGGTGGCTAAGCCCCACACCTCTATGAAGAGCAGGAAAAATTCTGGCTGAACTTTGCTTGGTTTACGTCATTTTCTGCTTCCTCCCAGGTAATTTGAAACTTAATGATGTACCTGTTTCTACAGGTACACCTGTTACACGGTAACCTTATCCTTTTCCTTACCACTTCGACTTGGGTTCCTGCCTCAGCAACTCCCCGCTGCTCACCCTGGACAAGCTGTGGGATGCTTGTCAGGGAAGGAGAAGCTTTAATAGACAAGGGCAAATGCAATTTAAACAAAAAAATCAGTTGAATGGCTTAAAAAGGCACCTCTCCTAGCTCCCTGCACTAATTCTGTTCCTCTAGTCTCTTCTTTCCTCCCAAGTCTTTTTGTCTGACCTGTCACCGCAAATATAACTGCTCCAGAGTGGAGCAGGAGTATCCCAGCATGTCCCTTCTCTCCCCCCTCCCCCAAGTCATGCTGCCCTCTGTGTCCCCTGGCCTGAAGCCATTGGCAGAGACCCATAATCTGTCCACTTAGGCTCTGGCTTCTCTGATGACCCATCATCTATATGAGGCAGCAGGTGCTGTCTTCGTTAGCTCGATGAGCCTGGGTTGTCAATAGCTCCTGATAGACGTGCCAGCCCTGAGCTGGCTGGAGGTTACATTGTGAGGAGCACAGGTGAAAGCGGGCAGCACTACACCTTCTTGAAGCCAGCAAAAACTGCTCAGCAATGGTAACAAGATTAAATAAATAAATAAATAAATGTAGATATGTATGAAAGAGCAGGAAACACTTTTTACTCAAAGAAAGTTAAGGGCTAAATAGGTGTTGCCCTGGGAACATCCTGGTCATGGAATCAGAGATATTTACACGGGAAGGGACTGCTGGAGGGCTTGAATCCAACCTCTAGCTCAATGCAGGACCAGCTTCAAAGCTAGGGGAGGTTGTATCAGGAAGAATCCCCTCTATCCACCCCCTCCAAGACCCCCTGTGATAGCCTCATGATTCATCAAGCTCTGGATGAAACTCTGGATAGCAACTCAAAAGGGGTCAATCACAGATAGATGTCTCAAAGGGGTCACCAGCACAGCTTGCGCTTTGCTGGAAGGCAGTCTAAGAGCTGATGGCATCTTCCTAGCGGGCCTTGACACAAGTCGCATCTGTCCTGCACACCGAGCAGAAAATGTGCTTCCTACTGGAACTCATCCCTACCAACAGAAATAGCTCCAGAAATCATCTGAAGGATGATTCAGTCCCCTAAAGGGAAAGGAAAAAAACATTAAAAAAAGGCTTTCTGACAATCACGGATGCAACCTACCTCCGCTGTAGGTACACAAGATTTGGGAGAAGACACAGGTACATGAATTGCATGGCTTCAGCACAACCCCAGACCACTTTCAGGGAAAAGGGCGGCAGCAGTGCTATTCTGAAATCTGAATGCCACCTAATGCCTACGGTGCTAGAGGCAGGTAGAAAGAGTCTGACCTCCTGAGGCTGATTACTGCAATTTTTTATTGGCTGTTATTATTATTGCCCTCTGGTGGCTATTTTGTTATTTAGCAGCTAGATGTCAGAGACCAAGCATGGGTTCTGTACCATGGGCCTGGGCACAAGGGGGAAAGGAGGCTACCACCTCATGGCTGTGACTGGATATAGGCTTCAGGTCCCTCAGTGTGTTAGTTGCAGCCTTGCACAGGAAAGTCACAATTTTAACAGGGAAGCCACAGAACACAGTATTTAGGATTCAGGTATCTTCTTGATGAGCAACTTTTCATAACACTGGGCAGGTAAATTGATCATGAAAACTACTCTGCTTTTACTCCAGATTTTCTGACCTGAAGATTTGCCAGGTTTTTTGCAAACATAAAACCTGAGCCTAGGCATCAAAGGCAGTGCCACACAGAACGCCTTGAAGGACATAGACATGGGCCTGTTGGAGCGGGTCCAGAGGGAGGGCCACAAAAATGATCAGAAGGGTGGAATACCTGTCCTATGAGGAAAAGCTGAGACAGTTGGGGTTGTTCAGCCTGGAGAAGAGAAGGCTGCAGGGAGACCTTATTGCAGCCTTTCAATACTTAAAGGGGGCCTGTAAGAAAGATGGGGACAGACTTTTTAGTTGGTCCTGTTGCGATAGGACAAGGGGTAATGGTTTTAAACTAAAAGAAGGTAGATTCGGACTAGATATAAGGAAGAAATTTTTTACAATGAGGGTGGTGAAACACTGGAACAGGTTGCCCAGAGAGGTGGTAGATGCCCCATCCCTGGAAACATTCAAGGTCAGGCTGGACGGGGCGCTGAGCAACCTGATCTAGTTGAAGATGTCCCTGCTCATTGCACAGGGGTTGGACTAGATGACCTTTAAAGGTCCCTTCTGACCCAAACTATTCTGTTGTTCTATGACATAAAATGACAAGGTTCATTAAATCCCCCTGCTATTCCTCATGACACCTGTGGCAGGAAATACTGTTTAGCAGCATGGAGCACCTTGAGTGGGAAAGCAGAAAGCAGCAGCCTTTTCCAAATTATACTGAATAGAGCAATTTTAAAGCATGTTAAGAAATCCCTTTTTTCCCATTAGCTCACTGAGTACATTATTACAAATAGTGGTGTAGGACCATAAGTGACCACAAATGTTACAGTGTCCAGTTCATCAACTACCAGAGATGCTCTTTGCAGGACCAGGAGCCCCGGCGAAGATGCCGGTGCTCTGACTGCCAGGGGGCAGTGTGCCACCTGCAGAAACGATAACTCGGGGGAAAAAGAAATATAGAAGAAAAAAAAACACAGGAGAGCTCACTCACACCCTTAGAAACAAGCATATCGCTAAGAAATTTACTGAACAGTGATTTACTTCACCAGCAAAATATAGAGCATCATACAAATGCTGTAGCCACTTCTCCATCAACTACTGAACTAGCACAGTTTTTCTAGAACAGTAGCAGCTACTGTACTAGAGTTTCATGAGAAAATGTAGCCAGAGCTTTCCTCAAAGGAAAAAAATAGGCTTTCCATTCAGTAAAAATAAATAAATAAATAAATAAAACCTTTCAGATAAGTTGTTTACTTTCCTTAGAACATGCAAACGGGTACATTGGAAAAGTGATAAGTGAAAACATTTTGCTTTTCAGAAGTTTTCACCCATGTCTTTTAGATCAAGAAAGTTTATGGCAGAAAACATCAAGATTCATTTAATAGGTGCTTATTTTCTGTGTTGTAGGAAAATAAAACATTTCTCTCTAGTTTAAACGATAGATATGTGAGACATCTTAGTGTTAATACATTTTTCTTTAAGAGAATCTACTGGGAAGTAACAGGCTGACACAGTCTGAGACCAAAGGGCCAGCCTATACATTATGTACATAAATGTCACCTGACATTTATGCTGCTATAAGGAAGGTAGGAAGCAGGTTCAGGCTTGGCCAGTGCATTTAGTCTGAGTCTCCAGTCCAGTCTCTGAGTTCCTGCACAGGATCCCAACGCTGATCCTAGGAGTAGAAGAAGGGGTTGGGATGCAATGTTGAAATCTCACAGGGACCTGAGGACCTAATTGCCTCCTGGTCCTTTCCTCCCTATTGAAACTTGGTGTTGCACGGAGGAGAGTGCAGCATGGACATCACAGGGTCTCCAGCACCTCTGGAAAGCCTGTCTTTTAGGAACCATGATGAGAAACCAAAGCAAAAGTGAGAGCTGGGCCCAACTTTTATGTCAGCTAAACTCAGCCTTGCAGAAGGCCAGGCCAAGAACCTCGACCAAAGGTGCCTCCGGGGCCTGGTCTTATTTAAAACAGCCTGGATCGGGACAGAGCCAAGTGAGGACATCAGAGCTGCTTAATAGCACAGGCAGGGTCAGCAGTAACAAAGCAGGGTATGCTAAAGCAGTGTTTCTTTTTGGAAAGAGAGAGAAGAGGATGCCCCAGAAAAACATCCACGAGATGGGACTGGAGAACGCAGAGGGAAGAAAAGAAAAAAAGAGAAGACAGGCAAGACAAAAATCAGTGCCTGACAAAAACACCAATGAAGGCACCAGACAGATTTTTTTTCTAATTCCTATGTCTATGAAAAAAATCATCTGACTGCAAAATGAATGCACTGCAGAGCAGGCACTATCCGAATAGCGGTCATGGTGCCATAGCCCTCCTTGCTGAGCTGGGGGCCTGTCTGCCCGAGCACCCCGCGGCCTAGGGAGGCCGGCCAGGCCAGACCTCTGCCCCTGCGGGCCACAGCAGGAGAGCTGTGGGCCACAGGATCCCCCGGCCCCCCACACTGCTCCCCGAGGGTGAGCTCAGGCCTTCCTGAGCCCTGGGGTGAGCACCATGGAGCTGCTCTCTGGCCATGCAGGGCCCCAGCCCTACAAGCCCTCCCAAGGGACCAGCCTTCCCCTGGGCCCTGCCATCCCCGCAGCACCAAGCCCTTAAGCTTGGCCTTAATTGGCCCTAATGGCCCTGACCAGCCTCACCTGGGACCTCCTGGATTGAGAGACATCACCATAACTCTGGAGATGAACAACATGTTTCTCCAGAAACTGGCAATATTAGAGAGAGGTTAGCATGAATGTTCACAGTTCTGTACAACCTTTCTGATTCTGGACCTGGAGGAGTAAGACACCTGTGGGAACAGGTTCACGCTGGGGGTCTGTAATTGGAGAGGCAGCTGGGAACAGTTTACAGGGTGCTGGACTGGTATTTGGGAGTCACAGGCTCAGTTCTCAGCCCGGCCACAGGCTTCTTATGTGACTGTGGACAATGCACTGTGTCTTGTATGCAGGGAATGCTCCAAAACCAGCAGTGCAGAAAACTAAGTTAGCCACATGTACTGGATTGGGACACCTCTGATAAATAGAGAGTGGACAAATACCTCAGCAATGTATTTTTCACATCCTAATAATATCACTTCCATCTTCTGTATGTTGCCTTTCATGTAGTGAAACTGCAGCCAGATTTACCCCCTTGTCTTCTCCAGGCTGAACAAACCCTGCTCCAACAGCTTCTCCTCATATATCATGTACTGCAGTCTGCACACATCTTAGTGGCTCTTCTCTGGACTGGCTCCAGCTTGTTAACATCTCTCTTGCAACGCGGAGCTCAAAACTAGACACAGTGTCAGATGTAGCCTCACAAAAGGGAAATAAACACTGCCTTCGATCTGTTGGCTATGCTTTTGCTAATGCAACCCAATATGCCATTGTTTTTTTAATGGTTGCATTGATAGTCTTTCTTACACTAAGGAGTCTCAGAGGGTAAGGAGTGGCAAAGGCAGAAAGTCTATAACCCGGGGATTCCCCCTCCAGCCTCTCAAGGGAACTGCCAGACATTCATTTAAGACAGTTTTGAGTAAGAGCATGACAATGGAGTGAGGTGGTTGTCTGGATTTCATAAAGTCATTTGCAAACAAATTAAACTGTTGTGAAACAATCCGGTCCCTATGGAGCTTAGCAATGCTCAATTCCATTCTCACTGTTGCTAAGGAAAGCAGAGGATATTCAGCATCTTTGATAGACATTTGCAGGCCATGATCAAAAGATGTCTCAGTGACTTCAGAGTGCTGGTCAGTCTTGGCCATGTAACTTAAGATATGCTCATAAAAGGAAATATCTCCAAATCTCTTTTGCATTGTTTTTTTTTATTTTACTTTTGGCATTTACTGAAGCCACCCTGCTCTGCATCTGTTTAAGCAATGGAGGACAGAATTAGGTCCCAGGTATTTAACTACAGTTTACTTTGTTCCTTGGAAAAATGACCCAACTGCAAGCTCTTGCACCTCACATTTGGAATCACAAATGACTCAGCAGAAGCCAAGAGGACATTTGGTTTCCTTGTCAGAAGGCAAGAGTGAAGGAGGAAGTAAGAATCTCTTCCAGCTGTTGGGTAACTGAGGGGGAGACTGAGGCTAAGACAAACAATGTGGGAATCTCTAGGTTTAATATATATAATGCAAACTGGAATTACAGTTAACTGCAGTGACCAATCCTGGCTGATGAAATAGCTGTCACTGGAAAAAAAATGCTAAAAACAAACAACCAAGTATGCAGCCTCAAGCGGAGATTTCTTTTTTCTCTCCAGCCAAGATGTGCATCCAGCTCAACCCAAAAGCATGTTTGTTTTGGAAGCTGTAGTCTGCTGAAAAGTGTTTGGCCAAAATCCAAGGGGCCAATAAGTCCAGAGGAGCTGAACAAGCTGTGTCCTTGGATCATGAGATGTGAACATATTATTCAATCCTGTGTTGCATGCATGCATATTATTGTTGGTTATTTTTTGTTACAGGGTGTGGACCAAAATGCCTCCATCAGGACTAAATTTCTGTCCCCTAAATTAACTGTTTACAATTCACAATTTTATTGTGTGCTTTTGATTTCATGGACCAGACCTCTCAGCACTAGAATAGCTCCTCCAAGGACAATGTGACCATACTGACTTACATCAAATGAGAAATCATTAGCGATAACGTATAAACCAACAGAATTATTTGCAATTATATTTGTTTCAGGGCTGTCTGGAGAAGAGCATCCAATTTTTTCTTAAATAGTTGTTATGAGAACTGATCCATCCTGAGTCATTCCAGGTGATTGGAGCCTGTTTTTTTTCCTGGGGTTACTCTGTCTGTGACCTGGGCCCAGGGCTCACTGTGCCAACACAAATCTTCCCCTTTATTGAAGAGGCAATAGATCTGCTGCTAAAACATAAGGAAGGTAGTTATGATAACCAGCACAGGTGTCATTCAGTGAGATCATCATGTTTTTCAATAGCACTTTAACTACCTCAGTTAACCAGTGAGGGACAAGCTAGCTTATATTTACCACAGGGTCAAAACACAAGCCGTTACTGCAAAGCAGTGGACACATGACAAATCCTTACCCTACCTTGACTCTTGGCAATACCTCTGTGCAGCCAGCTGTTCAGACCTCAGGATGAGCTGATGAAAACAGCAAGTATCACAAGCAACTTATTTGACTCTAACCTCATGATGTTGCCTGGTTTGATCCACAGTCCCTTAGTGAAAATATGTTAAGTACTTCTGCAGTTTAATATAACCATGTAGCTAACCCTATGTAAAAGCACTAAATCCCAGTGCTAGACTAATAGCAATACTGGGAAATAGGAACCTTTACATAAAACAAAGAGTTTTCCCAAAATAAAACAGTCAGTCAGCCTACTTTCAGCCACCTTACAGTGTAATGCAATAGGAGATGGATGCATGAACTGATTTTCTTGTTGAGGCTGCATATCTGGGTCCTCAGTATTCCTAAGGGCCTAGAAGCAAGCACAGGAGGAGAAAGAATACGGTACTTCAAACAAGACACACTACCTGGGTAGGCAGGTCAGCAGAACTGGGTATACCACTGATGGACAAACTGTAGCACAGGGCAGATTTCAGAATCTAGACAGATAAGCTGCAGCCCTTCCATGCCAGCTCACCAGAAAGCAACGCTTCACAAGGGCAACGACTAGAGCAATAGAAAATGTGGGAAAGGGAAGGGGACATGTATGGGGCATGTATGGGTGCCACATTCTGTAAATCTTAAGCAAATCTGTAGATATTGCGTTGCAGATTTTAAAGAGAAACTTGCAGATTTCAAAAGAAGACAAGGATAATATCAAATAGGATTTATTTTCTACACCCCTATAACAATCAACATGCAGAGCTACGAGCCACTAGGGTGACTGAAATTTCTTCGGTATGAAATTTCTTATGTATGTTTGCATTTTCACAATGTCAGTTTATGTTGAGCTGGTCATCAGCTGTCATGAAGGTGTTAATTTGAATTAATTTCCATTCTTTCCCCAGAAGAGGAGACAGAGGGATGAATGAACCATGGAGCAAAGGGTCTTGAAGTGACATCAATGTCAAAGAGACATAGTCATGTTCAGGCTAGGCAGGTGGGCTAGCCAGCCTCTGGGATGTAAGAAGGTCCATTAGGATTATGGAAAGGATAATAAAGAAGATTTTTTTTAATTTAAAAAAAAGTGTTAGGTTGCATTTCTAAGTTTAAAAAAAAAAAGTCAGCCAGCAAATCTTTGTTTTTGGAAAACTGAGCAGTTTGATGAGAGTCCAAAACTTCAATAAAGATGATAAAAACAGCCTGCTTGTTGTCTTTGAAACATAATGCATTTCCCAACCAGTCCTGGCATGACACCAGCTGTGCCAGCTGTGAAAATGGCCAAAGATCAGTAGGGCCCAGGTGCAGGATCAGTGTCCCAGCAGCTGATGAACCTGTGCATCCAGGTCATAATGTGTCACTCAAGTTCCTCCTTGCCAGCAGCATGACAGGCTAAGAAGGCAACATGAAGAACTATTGTCACTGCAATACATGAAGAAATATTGTAGCTGTGAATCTACCTGAAAAGCCATTCTGTGATGGAAAACCTGAATCAGGGGCAGAGTTTGAGACATATCTTTGCCAGATTTCTATCCAATCTAATCATTCCTTGTCTATGTGCTCCAGGTGCCCCATCACAGAAATACCTCAACAAACAGATCCCAGCTTCTGAGCAAAGCTGAGCTACCACAGTTTTAGGTGAAAAAAATGAAGTCACTGTTACTCATCTTGTCCTGCCCTTTACAAAGTTTTATCTCCATGTTGCTTTAAAGGAGTCCAGAATCATATATTAGTCTTGCAGTAGCTTGGGAATCCTTTCTACTTTCTTTGCATTAGGAGTACTGGGTACATGAGCAATGCTTGGTTCAATCATGGGCTTCTTCATTTACTGCTTAGGTTTTCAGATTAAAAATTTACTCTTAAAACTTATAGAGCAAATGTTTCTCAAATCAAGTTTTAGCTTCAAAGAGATCCCACTAAAAATGAGTCTCAGAGCTAAAGAGCAACACATGCAATTGTACTGAAGCAATTCTAACCATGTCAGTCACATGCTATGTTATTACTGCCCCGCAGCAAAAGGGACCTTGGCTGATGATGAGGTTGTCTGCATATTTTGTCTTTTGACAGTTTCACTGCATTCCCCCCCTCCCTTTTTGCATTTTCCATTCTTCATTTCTTTAATTTAAGCCTTTCCATCTCTTCTTCCAGAGTGCAGTCGAGAGAAACATGAACCCAAGAGACTGGAGTAAGTTTAAAACTAGGTCAGAACAAATTTTATTGTCTATTCTCATCTTCTACCTAACAAGGGGAAATTACCCTATTAGTTTATTGAAAACTGTCAATAAATGCAGTGGCATACATTACCATGCCCAATGTCATAGAATCTGAGAAAGATCTAGGTGGGAAGGGGCCCCTGGAGGTTTCTAGTCCAAGCTGGGATAACAGCAACACCAACTCCCAAGCTAGATCAGCTCACTCAGGACCTTGCCCACTCTAGTTTTGAATATCTACAGGGCTGTGCGCTACAGCCTCTCTGGGCACCTGCTCAAGTGCTCCATCACTCTTGGGAAGAGTTTTTAACTTCTCTCAAACCAAAACTTCCTTTGTTTCAACTTGTGACCATAGCATATTTTGCCCTAAATTACTGATACTTACTCTTGTTCTTAATGGATTTTAATCTACAGGTTTTGTACAGAAATTGTACATTACAGAGGGCTGTTAGAGCAGACCATTTGAAACGAAGCACTATCCATGGAGATGACTGGGAACCACTTCACTCACTTTTTTTTTTTCTGACCAAGGTAAAAAGTATGTTGCTTGTTCTGCTCCTGCTTTATTAGCTTTAATTCCTTCTTTTTTCAGTGCCACTCATTAACCTAATGTCACTCTGTTTGGTTTGCAAACACTACTCAGAAATGCTTTATTGCTGCATTTCAAATCTGTTTGTCAAAATCTTTTGTAATATCAGTGTACCTTTTAAATCTTGCAAGGCTGTTCTTTGTTTCTTTATGTCTGAAATAAACCAAGGCTAGAGAGGTTCATTTTTAAAATGTCATCTCTTCTTCAGAAAAAAATTCAGAACTTCAGAACTTCCAATCACTAAAATTCAGGTGCAAAGCTGTGGAGGTAGACTGGTGAGATTAGACTTCCTAGACATTATCTTCACTTATGTCTAGTTCAAATATCATTGCTGTAAAGTTGAAAACTTAAGGGTTGTGAATACTGTACTGAATTTCTCCTCCCCAAAACAGATTTGGAAACATAAGAAAACTATAATTAAAATTTAAAAGTGCCTTTTAGAACTATTGCTTCTGCTTATAAGGCTGCCATCTCCATCTCTCCTAGCCCCTTGTGTAAGGGCATGCATTTCTCAAGAGTAAACTCATTGCAGCTGAGAAACCAAATGTCCTTCAAAGACTGCAAGTAGTTTGCCATGCTAGCAAACTACATTTTACATTGGACTCCAACCTAAGTGCCACCAACCCCTACAGGTTTTTACAAGAGACAAGGAGTTCACACATCTAAAGAAATATCTATAAAGCTGAGTTCTCTACTTCGTGTGTGTTGATGTGCAGGAGAAAAAAAAATTCCTTGACCAGCTCAATAGAAACACTATTTCAGTAGCGTTTGGCTATGAGGGTTTGGAGTCGATATAGCGGCCATAATAAAACATTAAATGCGATAAGAGCATCAAGAAATTTAAGTTCCCCTCAAACCTGAGGACCCAAATGATTCTGTTTCAAGTCTGAGAAAGGGCAGAGGAAAAGGTTTCCTCAAGGGCACACTTCTATTTATACTGACTTTGTTTTCAGTACTAAGAAGAATTGAACAGAATTGAAAAGCAACAAAGAGCCGCTGTATGCAAAATGCTTCACAAGCAGCTGAGCGTCAACCTTTAAACTAGCGTGTATCCAAGGGTAGTCTTTCAGAGGCTGCTTTTTATCTTTTTGCTCCCTTCCCCTGCAGATGAAATGGAAGATATTATAGTTATCTTACTGGCTAAAAAAAAAAAAAGAATCAGCATCTTATTGATTCTTTCAGTGCCATTGGCTCCCGAGACACTTCAGCTGCTGGTTCAGCTGCTGGTTCAGCTGCTGCTCACCCCTGGGGATGCCTGCCAGGGCTCTGCCAGCTGTGGGTGGCCTCTGCTGGCTCTGCCGCCCCAGGAGCTGCGCCCCAACCCATGGTCAACCTGCTGGGCAAAAGCCACCTGGCAGATGTTTAATGTCCTTCTCATCTCAGGTCTGATAGGTTAAGGAGCATTTAGTTATACCACATTAGGGAATATAGGAAACAATGGAGATGTATGCACAGAAGACAGAAGGGTCGTGCAGTGAAACGAGGGATGGAGAAGTGCTACAGGTTCTTATTGTCAGACGTGGATTTTACTTTATAGAGGGTGGACTGAAGCAAATCAAGGTCTTCAGACTGGGATCTGAGCAGCAGGACCAACAATCCAAGGATGCCCAGTGAAAGCACGGAGGGATCTCCATGTGAGAACTCAGGTTGACTTGGGCTTTCTAGTTTTGAGGAGAAAAAAACCCTAAGAGCCGATACAAGTATGTCTGTAGGAGCAGAATTAACTTAAAACTCTTTCACTTCTATGGTATATTATATGAAATTACAAGTTGCACACCGAGAGATCAAAATATATGTTTTTAAATATATGTACATATTTTAAGCCACAGATTATCAGGAGAACTTACTACCACAAGACACTGAGAAAGGGCATTTGGTTCGGCCACCTGCATCCTTCAAGCAGATTACCTCAGAGTTTGCCCATGTACAAAGAGCAGCAGGTCCCACAGCCAAATGTGAAAAGAGGTCTGCCTTCATGCTCTCTTCCTTCACTTTCTTGGTGTACCCCTTCACACCTCTACCTCCCACCTTGACGACTTGCCTCCCACAGACTCCTGTCCTGGGACCAACCCTTAGATCCTCACCAATTTTTCTCATTTCTCTCACCCTAGGCCAAGTACATCTCTTCATCTATGTAGCACCAAGCATATCAGCTAATCTATGGGGTTGCTCATGTCCAGGTGCTGACCTGAGCTGTGGGAGAAGCAGGTCCCCACATGTGAAAGGGGCTTCCTAGCCCTAGAGGAACAGGTGCCACCACCTGGGAGACTCCATTTCAATAAACCAGAAGCATCTCTTTGGAAATGGAGGGTATCAGCAGCTCTCAGCACAGATTGTAACCATTCTCTATTCCACAATACCTAAGAAAATTCAGACCCTTTAAAATGACAGAAACACTCTCTGTTCAGAAAACACAACCTTTTAGGGACTGGTTCTGCTTTAACTGGGAGCTCTGCCAAGGATTTCAGCTGGAGGAGGAATGAGGCCCTTCATTTCAGTTAGAGCAAAACAACACAAACAGCATCACAAATGTCCATCTGGGACATTTACAGACAGGGAAGTCTGATTTCTTATCTACCTCCTCCTCAGAATACAGCGAAATATTGGGGCTTTCTCTTTCTGCCCGTCTTTGCTGCATTAAATTTTGAAAGACCACAGTCTCTAAAGCCACTGGTAAAACCTTCCCCTCCCCATTTGGACTTGTGAACCAGAGCTGAAAGCTTATGCCAGTCTTCTGTGTGACTGGAAAGAGAAGTGCCAAGAAGAAAAGACAGGCACTTCTCAGGAAGACCATACATCCTGCATCCTGTAGAGAACAGCATCGAGGAAGCTACTCTAGCAATACCACTGTCTAAGCTGCCTGTGCAGGTGACTTAGCACTTCTGAAATTGGAAATGGATTTCCAAAATGTCTACTATGTAGAGAAAGGGTGAGGGGAAAAAATAGAAGACCCAAGACAATATATTTGGCAAGCACATTGCAGAAACTGCTAGTACATGCTGCGGTCCCAGACTCAGTGGGCTGTGCTTACCTCATTTGTTTCACGTAGGTGAACCTAGCCAGGATGTTTTCTTTAGTCGTGGGCAGTGTGACAAGAATGGGACATCCAAATAAGGTCACTCAGGATGTGTTTAACAACACCGGGTAAAGTCTGTGGCAAAGGCTCATGCACACACATGCACACCGAGTGTCCACTGTACATACCATTGACTTAGTGCGTCATTATTCCTAGAATAACTTCTGGAAAGGCACTCCACCCTTGTATTTCCAACACTGAAGATGTGATTGTCCCAGAGCCAGTTATTACAGTGATTTTAAGGAAGAGGAGGGAGACAGAAGGGCCCCTGATTTCTCTGACCTTTTTGAAGAGGTGCAATGAAGAAAATTGTTAAAAGCAGAGGTAGTTTCAAATCTGTCAACCCAAACTCCCTTGTGATCTTTGAAACAGCAGAGAGCAAGAGGCTTCCTGAGGCCATCCCAGAAAACCAGATAGCCCAGAGTTCTGCAAAAGGACAAGCCACACACCTGTTTAAATATAAGTCAATATGCTTTGTTAAGCAACAGTGCTACAGGTGCTCCTACACAATGAAAGGTAGTCCAGCACTGTGAGGGAACATGCATTTTTACTTGTAGGAGATTCCTGGAAGCAACCCCATTATATTGAGTATGAAACTCATTTTTTTAACCTGCAAATTTTTGAAGGTGCATAAAGCACATTCAAGGGGTCTGCAAAAGGTAACTGAGAGCAAATCACTTGTAATAACTTAAATTTGTTGTAAAAAAGCTTGCCTTTTCCTTGTAAGTCCTCTGCAGTTGACTGAAGTGATAAGCAATAAAAGAAAGGAGTTACTTTGCTAGCAGCTGGACAAGGGATGACATACAGTTTCTGAGATCAGAGTTTTACAAATCTGAAATGGTAAGTTTTGGTCACAAAATTACCTAAGGCTGAAACTCAAAGCAGTCAAAATGGGGGAAAGTCAGAGCCCAGGCTGATCCCATGACCCTAACTCAGTTCCTTCTGTGTACAGTTTTGGGTATACTTTGCAGTTAAATGTTCATATTCAAATAAATTACAAAACTTTCCACTGAATATTTGCTTCATGCAGCACAGGAAGTTATTATGTTCATTTACAGATACTCAGCGTTTTGTGTCTCCTTTGCTGTGTGCCCTGGGCTAGCACTCCTAGCACACCCCATAGCAACGAGGCACAAGCATTACAGGTGTCACAGTTGAGGCGTCTGGCCCAGTTGAGCGTCCAGATTAACCGGCTTCGCCAGACCTGTGCTGCATCTGAAGCAAGGAGGCAGCAGGAGCAGGCCTGGGATGAAGGCATGGCAGAGAGAGTAAGGGGAATGGGACCCACTAAGGGGCAGGGCACCAATGATTTTCTCAAATAAATTTCAGCCTGCAAGCTGGGATCTATCTTATCCATCTTTTCCTTTAAACCTTGCTCTGAAGTGAGAATTTCCTCACTTTACCTCCATGGTTCCCGACATCCACCATGAATCACAGAATCACAGAATCATATAGGTTGGAAAAGACCTTTAAGATCATCGAGTCCAACCGTCAACCTAACACTACCAAGACCACCACTACACCATGTCCATAAGCACCACATCTACACGTCTTTTAAATACCTCCAAGGATGGCGACTCAACCACTTCCCTGTTCCAGTGCTTGGCAACCCTTTCAGTCAAGTAAAATTTCCTAATATCCAATCTAAACCTCCCCTGGCGCAACCTGAGGCCATTTCCTCTCGTCCTATCACTTGTTACCTGGGAGAAGAGACCGGGTGGTACCCGGTGGTGCCTCTAGGCTGTCTCCCAGCTGCCTTTGCAGGATGCTTCCAAGGAAAGCCCTGTGCCACCTGACACTGGCTGTGTAGCATCCCTGCAATGGGAAGTGGAAAATGTGGCAATGTGGCCATCCTGACCGTAGAAACGTCCACATTGAGTCCTAAGGCATAGGTCGGCCCTGTCCTTTCCCACCAGCATGCCTCCAGCTCTACATGTGCTCACACTGCTGTTTTCACAGCACCCACTTTCCTTCCTATCTGCTTAAAAGCATAGGCTCCTCCAGAGGAGAAATTAACCTATTTCCACATTTGAACAAAACTTAGCAGCACTAGCTGAATTATTCATTTGGACTAAGGTAGCAGTTAAAGAAGAACAGCAGTTCTGAGTTTGCTGAAATGTTTTTGGTCTTCAAATTCAGTTCCATTTTTTTCTTCCCTCTAAACCAAGGAAAATCTATAAGATTCTGCAGCTAATTCTTTACTGAGAACTAAGAAAAGCTGTCTCGATTGGTCAAACATCTCAGAACAATATAGAGGTCTAAAAAAGCAATAGCCACATATGTGGTAGAAATTGCAGAAATATTGTTACTACTGATGCAATAGCATGACAATACAAGAGAGGAAAGATTGTCATCACTTCTGTTAGACTAACAGACACATCTGAAAAAGTAAGCAAGCTTTCGTACACCTGGTTACTTCATTGACAGCTGAATGAGTAGGAGAAGGTAAGTGGCATACCAACAGAAGGAATAAATGGATCAGTCTGAAATAAAAAAGAAATGGACTGTTAAGAAAAACCACATACAGTGGGCATTTATAGGTTTAAAACAAAAAAAAGTCTATGAAAAGGCAAAATTTGCATTATCATCCTCACAAGCAGAGCCTTACATAAATTCGCTTTAGCCCAGCAACTTAAACAGAACTCAGCAAAGTCTGGAGTTTTGCTGACCGTATGGGAAACTTTTGAAAATGCCAAGCAGTTTAAGCATGTGAAAGCAGTCTTTGCTTCTTTGACATATAAAAAAATAAAACAGCTGCTCACAACTGACATGTGCTAAAATGGGGTTTGAACAAATTTTTCAAACATCTGAGAACTGTTTCTCTGCAGCTAGGACACCGGAGAGAGATCAGATCAGTGCATAATGTCAAGCACAGAAGAATTTAATGATGAATATGAAATATCAAACCAGAAAAAATGCATTCACAAAAGAATCACAAAAAATTCCAAAAGGACACACTATCCTATAAGTGCCTCTTGGAGAAACTTTTGCAACTCCTTCTGATGTATACATATCCACATTTCCATCATAGTCTAATGAAAGGGAGCAAAAGAAAAACAAAACAAACAAACAACAACAAAACCCCCCAAACATTTGCTTTAGTACCAGATTGAAAAACATCAGTGGATACTTCAACACTAAATAGATACATCGCTTTAAAAAAGAGAAGAAAAAATAACCCTCCTTTTCTTCCAAGCTATCTTTTAAATTAAAGTAAAGCATTTCAGATGTTATAACTGGTAAAACATCTAGCCAAGATTGCCTCTCAGTGAAGACAGCTTTGCAGTCTACTCAGTTTAAGATATGACCCTTACACTTTGGCTAAAAAATGCTGTCATTTACACAGGTGTATATACAGTGACGCAAGTCTCTAGATTTACACAGGTGTGACAGAAGAATTTGGCAGAGTTTTGCTAATTTTAAACAATAAAAAAAAAAATCAGATCAACTTTTGCAGTTGGTTACAGTTGTATCAATCCATAATATGTTTGGTGCTGATGGCACTGCTCCACAGCTTGTTAATGAAACTAAGAATTTTGCATACTGTGTCCAACTAGATACTGTAACTGAACCTAAGACTGCTACAATTAAAATCCTCAGGTTTCTTTAAAAAAATTATTAATTTATTGTTTGGTACTCTTTTCAGTTTTGAATTAATTTTTGAAAGAAACCTTAACACAGTCTAGTTTTATAACCTATCAATCATCATTGTTTTACCCATATACACAGTGTCCCATTAATACAGAATTTTCATACAATAAATTGAACCATATTCTTTTAAATCAGAAAATTTGTTTGTAAAGCCACAGAACATTGGCAGGACAACTGAAAAGCAGGTATTGTATCTTAGAACATTTTTTAACATCGCTGTCCATTTATTTCTTTTCAGCTTGGTCTTGTCCCTTTGTAGTTCTTCCAAGCTTGCTTGCTGTACCTGAAGTAAGAAAAATGTGCCAATATGAGTGATTTCAGGTTTGATTCAGATCCTAGGTCTACTGGCCATGCTAACCTGTATGACTCTGTAAAAGACTGCCAGCTACATGTGCAATGCAGGAACAAACATGCAGTTTTTAAGTGTTTTACAGGTAATTTTCAGCTGTTTGGCCAGCTTTAAATTATTTAGGTGGCTCAAAATGAAACAGGAGAAATAAAAGGGACAGCTTATTTGAAGTTGATTGTGCTCATATCAAGTTTCCTTTGCTTACGTGGAGTGACACAAATACCACCCCAACAGGCTCACTGCTAAACTTACACCATAATGAAGGGGAAATCAGGCCCAGGACAACCTAATATCAGCTTTTGATACATTTGCAAAATATTTTAGCAGTATTTGATGTTTCCACTAAACCAGAATGTATTTTGGAAACTGAGAGGGGAGGTGGGAATCTGAATAAACATATCTGAAAAAAAAAGATAATTCAGGTCTGAAGGGTCATTCCCTCAGTAAAAGTGCAGTGCAGTGGATTGCTCTTCCTGGATCTAACAGTAGGGGCGTGGGAAGCTTTCAGATGTCACAGGGTTGTAGATAACATTTGAACATATGATTAGCTTTCGTGAGCTGTCTTTAGAAACCTTACATTTTTCCCCCCCGCACCTTAGCCAGAGATCCTTCCCTTGAGGTTTCAGAACACTTAAAATGTTGCTTTGACAAAAATCAAGGATGTGGAGAAGTTTTTCCTGTGTGATGTCACTTTGCTGCTCTTTATAAGCCTCTGCAGAAAAGAAGGGAACCTATCTGAGGATTTACACCCCAGACACAGGCGACCAAGGGAAAGAGAGAAGCACAGAGGCGTATCAAGTTGCAGATACCGACCAACTGCTAGGAACGGCGAGCCATGCTGCAGACCAGTCCCTACAGCTGCCTGGGGTACACGCTGCTGGTACTCTGTAGCCTGAAGGCTACCCTCGCCTTTCCCAATTCCTCTCCGCTGCTGAATCCCAGCTGGGGGAATGGAGATCACCTGATGCACCTCTACACAGATACAGAGAGGAACAGCTTCCATCTCCAAATCAACGCTGATGGCTACGTTGATGGTGTTCCTCACCAAACCATTTACAGTAAGTAGCTTACCCTCAGTCTTCACGGGAGCAGGGGAAGGAGAACAAGACTTTTGTTTTCTCATTACCTCTAAAAAATCCCCTCCTCTCATTAGGCAGGCAGACAGAGGAGTATAGCTATGGGACGGAAAACATATATAATTATAATCCTCCTTTTGTTTAACAAATTAACAAAATTGCTCCAAAGAAATATAGTGGATGAAGAATTTCATTCCTCACCTAAGAGAAGTAAAGTCCTATGGTTCCTGTGATACTCTGAAAGCAAAAACTACCTGAATGATCCTTCACTTCATGATTTTACCAACAGCTTCTTGTGGAAGTTCCTGTTAGAGGTCGGTGATGACATCCCCCAGATAGCTACTTCCCATTGCAGTGACAGTATCACCAAAGGAACTGCACTGAGGGAACTCACCACAGCAGTGGTGGAAAACTGATAGCATCCGTAAAATCTTTATTTTGGAGTAGAGAGCCGATAACTACTAAAACTAACTCTAATGTGCATAGAACATGAGTATGCAAAGTTCAATTAAAAAGGGGGAAACTACAAAAGGCCAAACTGTCTTAAAAAAAGTGTTAAGCCTTTGGGGTTCATGAGAAGTAACTATTCCCTACTGTAATTAAAAGGTTCTCAAATTGTCTCATCTTCGTTTATTTTCATGGAAAACTAAGGTATTCTTCTTCCTTTGCTGAATACCTGGCCCAAACACTATAGTTAGTAGAAAAATGACTTTTTTTAAGACTTAGAGTTCTTTCATAGCATTTCAAAAGTACTTCTCTGTTAGCAGCACTCAGATCACAAGTAGCTAGGCATCATAAAGTCATGTTTATTATTATTGCTGCATAGCGTCTTCTTCATCCACTCAATTAAAAATGTAAGTATATTTTTTTACATATGTATATAAGGAGCAAAGGATGTTTTTAAAAGTTACAATTTAATCAAGGAGAAAAAGGATCAAGTTCTGCTATTTATTTTTTTTTAGGAATTAGTAATGAAACACTTGCAGGAAAGCTTGCACTGTCTTGTTGTTATTCTTCCTGCATATTTAAAGGTTTTATAAAATTCATTTTAGGGATTTTGGTCAAGAACCAGTGGAACATTTTAGAGAACAGCCAGCAAAATACCATGTTTTGCCCATGTCTGCCATGAAGCAAATCTACCACTATTTGGAATGGTGGAGCAGGAAGGGTGGAAATCAGACAATGAAAGAGGTCATGAAAAGGAGGGTAACTGAATCTCTGCCAGGTCACCACAGTACCACTGAGATGCCAGATAAACAAGAATTGCAAAGTTCTGCACCAGGGCTGCAATAACCCTCTGCAGCTGCACAGGCTGGGAGGAGGCTGGATGTGTACAGCCCTCCTGGGTAGGACCTGAGGGTTACAGCAGGCACTGAGTCAAACATAAGTCAACAGCACATTCGCTTTGAGAGGCAAACCACCTACTGTGGTCAGCAGATCAAGGAAAGTTGTTATTCCCACTTTACTCAGCACCGGTGAACTGCTGTTGGAGCACTATAGCAACCCCGGTTCAAGATGGATGTGGAGAAACTGGAGCTGGTCTGGCAGAGGGTTTTCAGAATGGTCAGGAGCCTTGCGCACAGCCTATTGGGAAATGTTGAGGAAGCCGGGCTTGTTTAGTATAGCAAAAAGGAGGTTAAGGATAATCTAATACTACAGGGCAGTCACAAAGATGAGGGAGACAAAATCCCCTTGGTAGTGGCCAATGACAGAACTAAGGGCAATGTCCCCAGACTGTGATTTGGGACTTCAGAGGGGATGTTAGGGAAAAAAAGTTTTCTTTAAGGGGTTAGTGCAGCACTGGAACAGGGCACCCAGAGAGGTGGTGGCATCTCCATGCTGGGAGCTTTCCAAAACTCAGACAAAGACACAGCTAACCTGATCTACGGTGGGCAATAGTCCCAGGTCACATGGGAGGTTGGTTCAGAGCCCCAGAGGACACTTCCAGCCAGAGCATCTGTGGATCTGTAAGGCAATGGTGCAGTGTCGAACTCAGTCCTGGATTTGACATCTTTGTTTTTCTGAACAGGTGCCCTAATGATCAAGTCCGAGGGTGCTGGCTCAGTAATAATCACAGGTGTGAAGAGTGGACGCTACCTATGTATGGACATGAAAGGAAATATTTTTGGTTCGGTGAGTGACCTTTACTAAGAGTCAAGACTGAAAGGCAGGTGCAGTCTGCTACTGCAGTGCCTATTTCCTCAGCTAGGGCAAATCTGTATAGCTACAGCAGGAGGATGTAGATTTAAGCGAGTTGAGGGCCTGCCACTTAGGTTAAAATTTCCTCTCTTCTTTGATCGTATTGACTTGTAGAGCTGACAAAAATAATCTGAGTTCCTACTTGGGTAAATGAGGGAAGAATGAGATCCAGTGATGGACCAGTCTGAATTCCTGCTGTAGCATAGAGCTGTGGGTTGGGAGTGGCTCAAACAATGCAGCCTTCTGAAAGAAAACAATGTTATCATTATCATACCTTTGCTGAAAACATGGGCATGCATCTCAGATCTACATTTGACTAAGCCTGAGTTGTCTGAGTTACAGAGCTGGCAGATCAGAAAACCACCTGCTGCAAGATCTCATCCCTCTTCTGTCTTTAATCGGCACTTGTCATTCACCAAATCCCTCTGCTCACAGGTGTCATGTTTTTTTCCCTAAGCATTACTTCAGTCAAGAGGACTGCGTGTTCAACCACAGGACACTAGAAAATGGATATGATGTGTACCAGTCTCCCAAACACAACTTCCTGGTTAGCTTAGGCAGAGTTAAACAAGCTTTCTTCCCTGGTATGAATCCACCACCATACTCCCAGTTTTTGTCCAGGAGAAATGAAATCCCTTTGTTTCGATTCAACACACCTGAGCCCCACAGAAATACTAGAAGTGCAGATATCGATCCAATGGATCCTCACCAGATCCTGGTCCCACAGAGAAAGATCTCCATGTTTGGATCTCAGTTGCAGCAGCAAGCAGACTTTCCCCACATGCCCAGAGAACCCATGAGAATCAACCAGAACGACGTGGTCAACCCAGATGACCCACATGCTATGATGGATGCCAGGAGGTATGCAAGTCCTCGCTTTTATATTACAAGATAACCAGGGCCCTGCCACTTGCAAATTGAAGACATGGGTGAATATAATAAGCAAAAGGAACTGTCTAGCGCAGTCAGTCTGAATGTCAAAATGGCTATTGGAAACCTGAAAGATATTGGGAAAAAAAATCCTTAATTTCAAATTTTGTACTTACAGATGACAGTTTATTGAAAAAACAAGTTGGACATTTTCCAGTCGGGGCTCTGTTTTCGTAGAAAGAAGATACATTTTTGAAAAGCAAAATACAAACCAAACATTTTGGGGTCTAAATCACCTTAAGCATATCAGTGAAAAAAAGAATTCACTTGAATGAAATGAGAAACCGATGTTACTTTACTAATGTAACTGGGAAGAGACCTGGAGCATCTGAGATTCCAACAGAGTCAGGGAATCCTCTTACTAACCCCATCCCTGGCTATGCAAGCACAGCAGACAAAAAGACTGGTGGTGTGTTATATTATCATATAAAAATTACTATATACATTTTTAGCTGTTAAGTTGGAGCTTCAGTCTCTTTTCACACCCATACAAGTCAAAACGTGACTCCTCTGCTGTCATAGGAGCAGCACTCATGGAAAACTGGAGTAACTGACAGAACAGGATAGGATCAAATGGTGTTGTGTAGAAAGAGTAATTTCTGACACTTGTTGAATCCAAGCTGAGGATTGGAAAAAAAAAGAGGAAAGTCTCACTGTCTCTCAAGTGCTTCTCTGTCACACTTCTATATTCACTAAATTCTAGCATCACGATATGGAAATAGAATGCAAAGACATTCATTAGTTTTGCATATTTCCAACCCAGAGAGAAGTACCAGGATTACTAATAATCAGTTGTGTGTTAAACAGGATGGTTTGTTTTGTACACTGGTGAACTATACAGGGAAAAAAATATCCAAAAAATTATGCCTTATAGGTGTCAAACTATTAATAGCTCATGAAGACTCTCATTTAATGAGTGAAAATTAGGTTTGTATTTAGAAAAGGAGAATCTAAGTTTAGCATCTGTTTTTCTATTTAGTTCTGAGCAGGTATCAGATTCTTTGTACTTGTAAGAGTGAAATTACTTTAATATTAATCAAGAGATCTCTAATGTTGACAAAACCTTTTCCCTAGATTGGTATACGTTATGGTTAAGTTTACTTATTGGAATCTAACCTCCATATATACATTTGAAGTTTACAATTCTTTAGTTAAGATGCGGTATCTGCAGAGCAGATCTTTTTATTGTAATTTAGGTGTCAAATTGTTAGCTGGTAGAATTCAGCATAGCTTGACTAGTTTTGATGGAGCTATACTCATTTCCACAAGGACTCTGAAAATTATGTACATACTTAATTATTTTTCTCCCTTATTTCTTTTCATTTTAATTCAATCTTCTTGTAATCTTAAATCTGTGTGGTTTTGAAAAAGTTATTTTTGATGTACCCTGCAAAAATCAATATCAAGGTACTGATGAGCTGCACAAAAATCCAGTCTGGTAGATAATTGAGAAGATAATTTTCATTTTGGTGTGTGTGCATTTTCTGCATGTCGAGATGCAGATTCTTCTGTTTTGTTTATTTAGTATATTTAACAGCCTGACAACAGTCTGAAAATGGTACATTTGTCCCAAGTGTGCTCATAGCAATAATGTCAAAGACATTAGGCTAGATTCTGGTCCTGTTCTTTTTTCTGTCTTGTGAAGTAACTCAGTGAAGCCACTGGAGTTACAGCAGTGTAACAAAATCAAAATAAGGCCCCCTGTGTTTCTTGCTTTCATTGAAATTGTTCTGGAGTTAGCGCAAGGTCTGTCCTGCTGACAGCATTTAAAATAATCTTTTTTTTCCTATATATGTATATATACACAATATCTCTTTATCTACAACGTCCAAGTTGTTATGTTAGAAAAGTCATAGGGCCTGATTCTGCTGTTAGAATAGTTTTCCTACGTGGAGTGATTCCTAATTCATGTAAGTTCTTAGGAGCACAGGACAAGCCAAATGATTAGGATTAGACCAGGAGTTCTGTCTCATAATTTGTTGGTTTTCATCCTCTAAACTCATCATGTTTTTGATTAGTTTCAAAAGGAAAGGAGTGATTCTATGGGATTTAGGAGAATTGCAGGGTGGTCGGATAGTTGTGTATTTTCTTGCTTATTCAAAATACAGCAAGATTTTTTACCTTGCTGCCTATACAGTGGAGAGGTGTGATTTTATTTATATGTTCTAGTTTAATAATTTTACTTGATTCCTACACAATTCTTCTTGGCTTTTGCTCCTTGAGAACTCTGGACTGCAATTACAAAAACAAAGTTCTCATTTTGCATAAATTGTTGTAAGCTCCACAGAGCTCTCTAGGACCCTGAGTCAATGGACCTACAACAATTTGAATCATGAAAAGTTCTGTCTCGATCCGTATCAAACTTTGATGAGAAATGTCAGTGGGGTTAAATCTCTATACCATCTCTATATTCATACATTAGAACAAAGTAAGAAGGGCTGCTCACTCCATCAGATTTAGTCCCTAAGCTAAGAGTGAATGCTCAGTGGATTTTGCATCAAAAAACATATTTGTAACTATAGAGAACTGTATTGAAATGTCAAAAGAATTAATTCTTCAAAGGAGATGCTGGCCATCACTAGCTAGTAAGAAAGCATTACTTATTTATATTGCAATATTTATTTATTTATTTGAGTGGGTCTCAAGTCCCACAGAATATTTATAAATATTTATAACAATGTATTATAGAAGCTGTTTCCTTTTATAAAAGTACCAATAAACTTTTCCTTCTCTCCAAATGGTGGATTCTGCATCATCTGTTCAAACTCCCCATTCCAGAAAAACTTGAGTGAACAAATGGTACTAGCTGTGTCTGAAAATGTTTGTGTCCCACTATCCCCTGTGATTTTCAGCCTCATGGGTTGCAGCTTCCTGGGTGTTTCATGCACCACAACCAAGAAAGTTCTGTGAAAGACAATGAGCAAAACAAAGTCTTAGTAGGTCTAGACTGACCATGAAGCGATTATCACCTCTACTGGGAAACTTATTCCGCAACCCAAAAGGAATGGAAAATCATTGGTCTAGCAGTTCAGTCCTGCTAGGAAGTATTTGTGATCCTGGGTCCAAGATCTTAGGGTAAAAGATACTTGGTAAATAACCATTACTGCTCGCTTATTGCTGCTGTCACAAAATATTCTAACTCCATTCCTAGGGCTATACTAAGCTCTGTTTTGCAGCGGACAGGTCAGAGATTGAATAAATAGCAGATACCATCCTCATAGTTCTTTCCTGCAATGGTGCCCAGGCCCACCAGGACCCATCAGAGAGCTGCAACATGGCAAGTGCCCATGGGTCTGACAGATTATCTCCCGGCAGTGCTTCCCCTCACCGCAGATACTCTGTGGAGCTCTGTCATAGTCAGTAGCATCATTGGCATCTGCTATGGTGCCAATACCAAGAGAAGCATCATATTACCACCAGGTACCACAGTACTGTTGCACTTTGTCAGCAAGAGGACAGTGGTCTTCAGTGGGAGGGTGGTCAGATAGGTGGGGAACTCTCCTCTCTTCTCCAAGATCTCTTTCTCCTCCCATTGCTAAAGTTTAGGTCCATGGACTTCAAAGGGGGAAGAGGCACAGCAGGAATGTGCAACAGAATTGAAGCATATGAGAAACTTAATAGATGCCAAGGTATCATTAAAAAAATCAGCTGTTATCTTTTAGTCTCCCACACACTTGAATTCTCAGTACTGCCTTGGGACTGTTCAAACTCATTCACAGTAAGCTGTGCACCGTGAAATAAGAAGAAAGCATGCTGCAGAGCAACCGTGGCCCCAGAAACCATCTCTGACACCTCTCTCTTTCCAAGAGCAGGAAAAACACGAAGGTTTGTTCAGTTGTTGTCTCTCCTTGTCCAGGAAGCTTGCTCTGTTGTGAACTGAAACTGCAACTGGATCTTAAAGCAAGGAAAAAATGCTGAGAAAGAAGAACAATCCAAAGACTGTCATTTTATGAATCATTAGGTGTTGTTAGAAATAATTTCTGAGACCGTTTTCTCCATGGAGTAACCCAGATAAAACACCAAGCATCTGCAAGGTACTTTAGCACAGCACTGAAGGCGACAGCACGGATGATAATGGTAAAGGACCATCAATGAAATCCAGACTGCCTGTTCCTGGTGTCCTTCTAAAAGCAGACGCTTCCTAAAAAAACCCCTTGATCCCCATCTCTAGGCCAAACAAATTCTGGGAAATGCAACTGAAAAGTGAAGCGACTTTTTCTAGAAGTGTCTGTAAATGGTGACATTAAAGAACAGTACTTGGACAGCAGTGTGAATGGAGATTCTTGAAGGGCATCTCAACAGATTTAACTGGGCCTTGTTTATTTATTTGCTAAATACAGAAAGCTTTATCATCTAACTCTTTAAGCCTACATTGCTACAAAGGACCAGCAGAAAGCTGGACTGCATGTAAACTAGTCCATGTATGTACACATTTGAAACATTTTTTTGTAAAGACATTTTTCAATTTTCTTTTTTCAGGTAAAACCAAATTAAAGAGTCAGCAGAATCAGGTGCGTTGGCCTTTTTGTGGCTAACATGTGCCTGCAAAGTGAGGGGAGCAAAACAACCACAAAGCGTGCATTTCTCACGACTGAGAACAAAGTGCCAGGTAGATGTCACCTGTCTGTGTTTCATCCCTGCTTCTTTTGCCTGGGTGGGGTTTTGGAATGACAGTAGCTTGTTGCCCTGATGTAACCTTCTACTTTCCCTCCAGAGATCCTCACATTGCCTTTGGCCAGTGCTTTCTCCTTCCAGAGCTGCTGAAGATGCAAGGACAAGGGGCAGAGGGGACTGATCTGGCCACTTCAAGAGCCCCCAGCTATTCCTTCTCTTGCTAGATTTTATGTCCTTGCAAACTGTGTAATTTTACAAACTGCCCTTCAGTAATAATCCTGTTTGATAACAGTACCAGACAGTAGTGGTGTCCAAAGCCCAGAACAAAAGGCTTTTGCAAAACACTGATCAGCCCGCAGGATTTCCTGTGGCATGGGCTAGGCTGTTGGTGGACTTGCAGCACAAGCTCAAAGGTTATTAGTGCCTTAGGCGTAACAGGGAAGCACTAAGTACCTTCTAGCACAAGCCACACCTGCTGAGCATAACACAGGATCATGCAGTCACTGGTTCTGCTCTCCTGCCTGCTGCGCGGGCTGTTGCTAAGCTCTTTTCATCATCCACCATCCTGTCTTCCCCTACCCTTGTCTTCATCCCTTAGCTTGATTTAACAGGGATTCATCCTCTTTTTGTATTTCTTACCTGATTCTGTGTTTTTTAGAAAGTCAGAGACATTCAGAGAAAGTCCATGGCTAGGAAAGAAAGGGGTTCATATGGAGGATTTATGCTGAAGTTGAAAGACAAAAACCATTTCTGTACCCTTTTCACCCAAATGCCCATGTTTTTCACAAAGATGAATGAAGTTTTATTTTTATAAGTCATGTATGCTTGCAAAAGAAGCATGAAAAAACAGCAGGGTGCTAGTCACACACAGGTCTCAGACACTACCAGGAGATGAAGATTATGAGGCATATTTGGCTACTCAAAGAAATAAGAGACCCCTTAAGTTTTTTTACCTGAAGTTGTCGTTCTAACAGAGGAAGACAGGACATGAAGGGTCACACCTGGTCCAGACTCCTGTTCCTGACAGTGACCAGTACCAGCCAACTGAAAAGGACAGTCCCAATAACAATACCATAGCACCTGTTTTTTTCCAAGCCTTGTGACACTGTTTTAGATCCCAAAGCATGAGGATTCATGCATCTTCCAGCACTCTTGTACTTCCTTTTAATCTTTACTCCTTTAAATCTGCAAATCTTCATTAACCTACCACGCATCCCATTCTACTTTGTGTCCTGTTAAATGCTTGATCTGGATAATATCTCACAGAAATCTGAGTATTTTGCTTAGTAACTTAGTTGAGGGCTATGTGGTTTTGCTGAAGCAAGGGAAAGCTGCACACTGCGGACAGCAGGTTGAATAAGACCACAAACCCGTTCCAGAACTCTGGGTGGTAAATCCTCATCCCCAACAATTCTCTGCATTCGAACAACCTCTGGTGCATAAGCCAGGAGTCTATTTGCTGAGGCAAAGGCACAATCCTAGACATAGCTCAAATGTTTTCAGAAGGGAGAAGAACTGATTTTAAGACTCAGGAAGTAGTAAGATTGGCAAGTTAACTAAATTTAACCTCAATTTCTATGATTATTTGGTGGTTTACTGAGCTTGAAATCCTTCTGTAAAGTAGGTTGCCCCTTCTCTTGCCCTACTCTGAGCATTTAAATGAGATGCAGGAATTGTACCATTCATCTGCCCAAGAGCGAACTTAATTTCTATCTATCTGTTAGCTTTCAGGGTAAGCAACATGCCTAGGAAGGCGCAGGTTAGAAAGAGCAACTTTCTCAAGTGAAATATTGCCTACTCGTTCCCCCAGAACTAACCATGCATTAAACAGCAACTCCTGGATCTATTGGTAAGAGGAAATCTTTTACAAAATGCTGTTGGTGCTTACCTGAATAACTCAAGGTTTTCAATTTATTTAACTCAGGTCATTGTCTTCCATTTTCAAGGTAGAGTTACATCTCCCAGCTCCTCCTTGAAAGTGGCAAGAATTACACATAGTGCTGCAGGTGAGATCTCATCAGTGCTCGTACAACAGCATTAATGACTCCTTACCTTGACCAGAGACACCTTTCAGGATCAGGCTTGTCTTTCTAAATGCAATACCACCAACTACCCATAGTAAGTCAAAACTTAATATTACCCCAGGTTATTCTCTTCCTTTGTTGTTTTCAACAATTATCTTCCAGCTTGTAGTGGACATTATTGTCATTAGTAGCAAAGTGCCTGAGCTTGCAGTCTGTAGTAGCTGGTTTCATGCCATGTCTTTAATTTCACTCCTCAAATTCATCATTTCTTCCTCTGCATTGTATTCTGACCCACATAATTATTGATGATGCTTCCTCACTAACATTTCCACATTCCTATATTTTTATTCGGAGTCTTTACCGAAAAATTGCCCCATGAGGAACTTAAATATTAACTTTACTCCCGCTCGGTGCTTGACCTCGGACACTACTACCTACTCATATGCCCATAAATTGCTTGCATACCTACTTCACCTTTTTTTTTTCCCTAGTAACTTTTATCTTTTCCAGTTGAGTTGATGGTTTCCATCATGGCATTGTACCAAGTGTTCAATTAAAATTCACCTAGATCATATTCCATCATTTTTCCCTTGCCTAGACGTCAGTTATTTCCTCAAAGAACTATCAGTTTAGTCTAGTGTAAACCCTCATTTAATTATATTCCAGGTTTCATTTACCTCTCTTGTCTGTAACTACATTCTCCTTCAGAATTTATTCTAAAGCCCTGAATGTTATTAAGGTCAAACTAACAGTTCTGTAAGACTACTTTGTCCTCTCTTCTCAAATAAAAAATATTTTATTTCCTATTCTCTAGTCACACGGTTCCACACCCAACTTGACAGATCTATTTAAAATACTTGCTTACGGATGTGTAATTTTAGATGTGCTTTCAGAATTCTGGGATAAAGATTAGTCATTTCCCCTGACAGAAGCATATTAAATTCTTTAATTCTTGGCTTTAAATGTGGTATTTTCCCTATCCTCATTCCCATTATCCATCCTCTTTTACCCTTATGTTCAATACTGCTGTAAATGAAGTAATTAATTTTGGGGATATAATTTAAGACTATCTAATCTCTATTCCATCCACACACTGCAACATTTCTGATACTCCTTTCCTTGCTCGCTATTTTGATATACACATATCTCAAGATCTTTTCGCTACTTGTTTTAATTTATTTTGCAAATTCTCATCATTTCATATCTAAGATACAATGTTCTATATGATATAACTTTCTTTCTACTCCTTATAGGCTCTCTTCCCAGAATCAGTAACTTGGTCTGAGACTGTTATTGAACTAATTGGGCCTAGAGACCTTCCCTGTAATTTTTGGGATGTAACTTCTAGATAATTTTTACATCTCTGATTTAAACAAGCAAAGTTTCCTCCCCTTTCTTCCATATTAAGTCCATTTATGGCTCTTAAGTATAGCTGACCTTACTAACTAATTTTGTGATTCTTGCCCTTCTGAAATAAAACCTTCTTTTTTACCTCATCTTTTAACTTAAATTCACTTTTCAATAGCTAGCTCTTCCAAAATATATTCATGATTTATCACAGTCAAGTCTAGTGCATCACCCCTCTTCAGTTTAGCTATGGCTTGATCAACCAACTGGGCGTCAGAGGAGAAGAATATCACATCAAATTATGCCCCAAAAGGGCTTCTGCCTGGACCTCAAGTGCATTCCTTTGGTGACCACTAATTGCCTATTCATGATTTGTGTTTTCATCCTGGTATCCTCCTGTGCCCAGATTCTTGAGGCCTCTGCTGTTGTTCTCTGATTGTGCTCTCAGGGGCCCCACTACAGGCTCCTGGTGTTCAGGTAGGACATTCGTAGACTCACATAGGGCTTCCTGCATTCCAGGAAGTCCCAGAGATGTTTGCAAGTGACACTAGAGCTGTCTCAGCACTGAAGACCTGCCCGAACAGCACTGGATTTACCACGCACAAACAGATCATCCACACAGCAGGTTTGCCATATCCACAGATGTCAGGGAAACAGCTCACATACTGTGCAGTTGATTTGTGCTCATGCAGCTGCCATTTGCCTGGGATTACTATATATCCAAAAACCTCAGGCTCATGGCCAAGGCTCTCACAAGAGGGACACATCTGGGGAAAATCTGACATATATTAAATCCAGGCATGTGGGCTGTGGATCTGAGGCAGTCTCATGAAATACCAAAAGCTTGGACAGAGAATTCATCTGATCTAAATTCTGTACTTAAAAAAAAAAAAGGGGGGGGGGGAATAAAACCCCATCTCCTCCTATTGCAAAGGCAGGGCTACGTCTGGAAAACATAAACCCAACAGAGAACTGTGGGAGTAGAGCAAATATCTTGAAAAAGGGCTGATACTTTAGAGGAAGGAAACTGTGATACTACCAGAGCACTCTGCCAACATGCATGCCCGATGACTGCTAGACATTTAGCAGATCTGCCAGGAGATGATGTTGGTGGAGTCAAAACTGAGGAACAAGTGTGCTACCATGCAGGGAGCTTCGAACTCCTCTTTGTCTCTCCTGTCACCTTTTCCAAATCAAGCCCGGCCTGGTAAAGCCCTACTTAAACACGAATAACGACTTTACCAAAGGAGGTCACAACTCCTGTACCTTTTGCAGCATCACTTTTTTTGGGAGCAGCATACCACTGGACTCTTCAGCAAAAGAAAACATTAGCTTAGAAAGGAGGGGACCGAGTTTCCTTTTGATCTTGGTGTTCTCCAGTCACCTTTTCTTCTCCTATTGTTCAGCTGAAAGCCTGCCAAGACAGCTTTTGTTTTAACCTTCACCAGTTTAAAAGATAATTTTAAAGTATGCATTGGTTCCCTCAGATTGACTACAGGCCATCACATGGGCAAGCTGACATGTTTCTAACATTTATTTCAGCACTATTTTTCTACAAAGGTATTGAAAAGGAATGTACCTTTTTCTTACCACTTGAAATTCTTATCATCCTCGTAATATGGTTAACAGCTTGATCTGCTTTCACAGCCTCTCTTACATCTTGGCAGCTACTGCTGAAAATCCACCCTGTAGTTAAGGCCTTGTCTCCTGCTGCTAATTACAGACTGGCATTTCACAAGGATAAAACATTCATTGCCCACTACTGAGTAATCCCTCAAATATTTATGTTCTGCTACTATTCCTAACAGAACCATCTATAACTGCAGCTCTCCTTTCCCATGATCCCAATAAACTGTACGGAATTGCTGTAGAAATGTGCAAGAGTCACTTTATTAGAAGAGCAAGAAGACAGATTTAATCTCAGTGTCGATTCAAAGACTTAAAGAGACCAGTGCTATACAGAGGCCTAAAGAAAAAAAGGGTTACAATTAACTTCAGAAGTTTCCAAAATTACTGATTTACTTTTTAATGCATAGAGAAGCTTACATCTGATATAACAAAGGTGAAATTAAAAGTGTAACTATATTAGGACAGGATATAAGATCACCTAAGCCAGTATCCTGTCTCCAACAATGTCAAGCGCAGATACATCGGGAAAGAATATAACAGGGCAACTGCAGAACGCACTTGACTGCTTATACTCCCCCGGCCACTGGCAGATGTGTTTGCACCGACTTAGTGCGTTTTACAAAGTCTTAATTAGGAGATTCTGGCTCATAAGTTTGTCATTGAAAAATGTTACCTCATTAACATAGAAGCTGTTTAGAAAACTTGAATGGTTTCACCCTTTGATATTTTTCATGGTTAGACACTATCATACCTGCTGCTAGCCCTATGTAAGAGTTAACACAAGATGAAAGAATCTGTTAACAATAACTTAAAGAAAACAATCATAAAGACAGGTTTCTCAGGATGGGTCTAAATTTTAACCACCTACAAATACATTAAAGAAGGTAAAGCATATTATAGAGGAAGAGTCAAAAATCCCTATGGGAAGAGTATTACCCAAGAAGTGGCAAAGCATTTGACAAATAAATAGATGTTCCCATAAGATATTTACCTCATCAGCAAGAATAAAATGTTAATTAACTTGCTTGAGGGTAGGCAAGGAAGAAAAAGAAGCCTTTTAAACCAAGGGAAGCACAGAAATCACTAGTGTGTTTTGAAATATTTGACAAAAGTTACTGACTTAGGAAGGAAAATGTATTAGGTCTCCACTCATGTTCTAGCTGATGAAGGATGCACATTTTCAACTTGGTTACTCTGGTTCCAAGAAGTATTAATGGAATGACTGACCAAATTCAGGACACAGCAAGTACAGAAAAGTTCAAGCTATTTAAAGCACCAACAGGATAGTCTCCTGTGATCTAACTAGCCTTCCTGAAATAAACAGGCAGTACCAGTGACAAGCAAATTAAGAATGAACTCCCATCCCACCCTCTGCCATTAACTCTGTTAGCAGTCATAATGAAAACTTTTTTACCGTCTTTGGCTGTGATCATCAATTTAGTATTCAGGAGCCCTCTAGGAAAATGCATTTCACAAGAAGCTCGAGAAGCCTGTGCAAAAGCCCACATTCCCTTTTTTACTTCCTGTGTACACAACTTATTTCTTTTAGTATATTAAGAATGAATTCTCTTATTTGTGAAAAATCTATGGACACTTTTAAACAAAAGTCTTGCGCAGTTCCTCAAGCTACCAATGTCACCTCTGTACCTTTGAGCTGAAACAGACCCTTTTTAATTTCACAAACACAAACTTACTGTTTGGGTGGTAATCATGCATAATGTCAATAACGGTTGGCTACCAAGGATTTTTCCAGCTGGCTGGCTTTCTCAAAAAAAAAATTTTACTAATTTTCTAAACATTTTATTGTGACTATTTGAATTCAGAAATTTTTGCTTCTCAGTAACACTGAAACACTTTGCTTAAGAATACCTCTGTTTTGAACAAAGACTGCTTTTATAAAATTAAACTTGAAATAGAGCCATTTTGACCAAAGCTTGTTTTTATGTTATCGAGAAATCTTAAGTTTCCCAGGATTCTGTATTATGAAGATTTCATGTTTGCTGGAAAATCCTGAGTCACAAAACTTTGCCCAGATACACTGTACATTTATGACTTGCCTCATATGGGGAAAGAGGAACCATAATGAAGCTGCTTTCCTCTGTATCTGTAAAGAAATGAAAGGAAGCCAGCTGATCAATAAGTAACAAGTTTAGCCTATCAATGCAGAAGTTCAGTTTAAAACTCTAATTTAAATTTGCCAACCCAACTTAAGAGCATCCAGTTCTTCATGTTATATAACATTAGAGGTTGAAAGACCAATCTTTGCTGACACCAGTTACTAGTATCCATCTTTACACATCAGGTAAGCTGCTTTACTCTCTATGGACTAGTCTTCAGACACAGCAGCAGATGATTTCATGGTCATCTGCTAGATAAATAAGCCCCGCTGCAAGTAAAAAGCCTTAGACTCTTTTCCAGGTTCTGGAGAGCACTACCTTAGAAGCCTACCTCTGGTCACCACAGGGCTGAACACTTCCAACTTCATCCTCTACATTCTAGCAGTATTAGCATTGGGCAAACAGCACAGAGAAAGGAGGAGATCCCTGTTCTGTGTTCAAGTAGGAATCATGAGAACTTTCCTACTGAATCACAGTTACAGGAACGGAAGAAGCAAAGTACAGTCACTAGAGTCAGATTAAATAATTCTGTTGCTGTTTTTTAGTAGGGCCACAGTTAAGTATAGGTACCCACCTCTTCAAGGAAACAATAGCAACCTCTTTTTCCTCCTCAAAATTCAAGTCTCTGCTTCAAGGCAAAGAAGCCAAGTAGTTTAAAGTACACAGGACAGCATATTTCTTAAAATTACAAAAAATTAAAACTTCAGTCAAACAGTTAATTTGGTACAGCTGCAAGCAATTTAAGTATGTCCGTAACATTTTAACATCAGCAGTTCTTCCAGGTAAGAGTGAGGATAGCACTGATCCATCAGCCCTAAAAAGGGTTCTTTTTCACAGTAAAAGACCAGCCTGGGTTTTTCAGGAAAAAAAAAAAAAAAAAAAAAAAGAAGTTATATGATCTGAGCAAAGCTTCATAGAGTAATATTAATAAAGATTTCTACCTCAAAAGAGATACACATGACACTGAGTTCTATTCAGGAACCTTTAATTTTTTTTTTTAAACAGGCTTAAAATATGCAAATGAAGAAAAAGTATGTGGATATTATAAATAACATCAGTCAGATAAGCTTACACAGTAACACTACAAACACCCCAGTGGGGAAAGAATGCAGTACTAACAGCAACTATAAGCAATCATCAAGCAAACTTGCCTAATTCTAGGCAAAAATATTCATCCATCAAGTGTATGACTGCAATTGACAACCGGATTCTAGTTGGGTACAACTCACCCTATTGAGAAGGTTCCTTTTCAGAAGAGAGACCATTATTTCAACTATGTGCACATGAGGTTCCTCATCCTGCTTACAGTTAAAAATAAATACTTTATGTCTGTGTACAGTGCTCTTCAACAGAGGTCTCAACAACACTAACAATTTCTTACAAAACACTCCTGCGAGGTAGGTATATCATCATCCCCATTTTACAAGCAGAAAAGAGATTTGCCCAGAGTCTCACAGTTACTTAGTATCAGAGCCAGGAACTTGTCCCCTGACTCTGTACCAAACCTTTTCCACCAGGCAATGCTCCTTTTTAGGTTATACTATTGCATTCAAAAAAGTTATTTTAAGACAACGTATATGTTTAATATTACAATATAGCATTTTGTAATAAACCAAGAATACAGTATAGCTCATCTTTGAGGTACCATTCCTGTCCCCTCCTCAACTCTTTTACCTGGAGATAACCAAAATAATTATGGACTAATCAAAAGAAGTTTTTAAAAATACGCACTCTAGGAGCAGATATGCAAGTGACTGAAGTATGTTTCTGTTCATAAAACACATTTGTGTTATTTCTCTAGTGCCAACTTATATTGTGCACTAGAACCATGCAAATTGTGTTATTTTAAGATGGTAAGCAGTTGCATGTCTTCAACTTTGCAGTTTAGTGTCAATAACTCCAGTCAATCTCAGTAATTACTACAGATACTTTTCCCAAGCTTAGTATAATGGTGATCTAAAACCACTTCCCCCTACAAAGAATCTTAAAACACTTTTGAAGCTACACATTCAGCTCCCACATCCACTAAGTGAGAGTCTTGATTAAGACAAACACATGTGATTTCAGGTGTTAACAAATTTCCATTTTCAAGTTTTATAATGAAGTGACTAACTCCTGTATTGGGACTGACAGAAGACAACTGAGACTTTGTTAAATTTGTTGGTAAAGTACAGTTGAGATCTGAAACAAAATAACCAATCCAGTTCCTCATGTAGGCTCCATGACTCACCACTAATATATTGGCATCTAACATGTTAGAAGCTCCACCATTACCAGAGCTAAGCTCTGATTCACTGCAGTGGTTTGTCCAAGGGAAAACTAACTGTTCTCCAGATGTTCCTGAGCTTCTGTTCGCTGCACCATGCATGTCTTGCTCTTTCTGTTCCAATTCAACAGCTAGCCGACACAGAAACTCAAAAAAATCCCTTGCACGTTCTCTTACCTAAAGAGAAAGGTCAGAAGAGTACATTGTGAAGAATGCAAGAGACACTGGCTTTCAGAAACCTGAGCTATAACTACTTCAGTTAAAAGATAAACATTTATCACAGACAAGTCTCAGAAATCAATGATAAGTTACTGCATGCTGTAAAAACTCCTCTGCCCTCCAAAGCCAAGGCTGAGAGTAACTGCCACCATCCTTCTGCAAATGAGAGCTTCATGAGGAGTCAGTCTCAGAATCAATATTTTAGTTCTAAAGAGGTTCACTACTCAGCAGCCACTGCAATCACATCAGGTAGCATTTTTAGCTTGGAAAATTAACTACCTTTGGTTGGGCTAAGCTCTCAATAAGATGTTCCTAAGCATGCAATAGCTGCATCTGCACTGATGAAATGGCCTAGAAACTAGAGCACAAATAAATAAATACCATACTTCATCCAGTGTTTCTCCTCCAGAAGGTGTGAATGAAGGACATTGCTCTCCAGCAGCCTTTGCCATAGCCTTGAGGTCAGTCAAAGGCCTTCCTTCTGCAACACCATATTTCTGTAAGAGGCAAGTTACAAAGAGCGGGTTTAGCAAGATACATCAAGTCTCCAGTACTGCTTCCAATGCGAACATCTCTTAACAGCTTCGTTTTCTTGGATCCTCAAGTGTAATGTGCAGGCTTAAGTACCTTTTACATTTTATTCCAATGTTGGGGAGGAGGTATCTTTATATCTGCTATTTAAGTTAAAGTGTACATATATATTGCTGGGTAGAGAAATACATTAAGAGCAGCATCTCATTTAAAGTACTAAGATTCAAAACCTGACTTTTGCCTTGAGATTTTTTCCTACATTCTTGACACTCATTCTTAGCATACAAAATTCAAGTGTCTTTGTAACTGAGGTTACATTGCAAACACCTGTGTATGTAGCTGTTCACACAAGGATAAACTCAATTTACTTTTCATTTGCAGAAAGACTACAGGGAATTATTTTTCACAAGTAAGAAAAAAATATTTTCTCTACAGACCTCTGAAATCTCCACAACAGAGGAGGAGTCCATTTTAAAATCAGAATTTTTTAAAAACAAAACAACAACAACAAAAAAAGTAAAAAAACCACAAGTACTCTACCTATTAATAAACAATAAGGCCTCCCTCCACTTTTTCAGGACGTACATTATTGCTGTGGACAGTGTTTTCAGAAAACAAAAAAAGGCAAAAAAAGATCTTAAAAACATATGCTAATGGACTCAGAGAACATGCAATTAATTATCTTCAGTGACATGCTTACTCCTGAGACCTCCAAATACACGGCCCATATGAGAAACAGTAGTAAGAACCCATATATACCAGCTAGTTATTCTGGATCACTAGAAGTCCCATTATAAAACATGATATTTATCATCTGTAATGTATTTTACAAGATAGATATACTTGGATGTACATTACCATTTTTGACCTTGAAGATCTTTCCAAGGCACATCTCTAACAATGGTAAAACAGATTAATACTTCTCCCTCTGAAGATGAATACTTCACTACCACTAACAGATGAAAAATATATTCAAGTGGAAAGCTTCGGTCCTTCCTTGGAACGTCCGAAGACAGTGAAAACGCTGCAGTTATGATGAGTATTTTGAGAAAGTAAGAGCTGATGCTATACTGTCAAACACTCAGTTATACACATTACAGAAATCCAGATGTTGATGACTAGGATACAGACACATACTCATACTGAGGCTTTTTTGACTTCTATGTCACTATCCACTTGCTGTGGATATGCTATTACATGCCGTAATAATTAAATTACAGTCTTCAGAATTGAAATGTACTGAAACACATTTACTTCAGCCTCTCAATCCCTTTCTATAAAGCAAAATATTGGCAGTTTAAGAACACTAAGAAAGACATGAAGAAATAAGTGCTCTGAAGCCACTGAAAATGAAATCCTAATCTTAAAGATTTTTCCAGACTTTTCTCATGAAAGCAAGGCAGGAGAGAATAAACCTGCTTAATAGGGTCAGTGACATAGGTTCTTTTAAAGGACTTTGCTTCTATTCATGCAATTCAAACTTTATTCCAGTTATCCAGAGTAGTGAATTATAACCTGTGGCCTGCAGACACTGTATTGGCATTTCTATACATCCATACAAACACCATGAAAGGGAAAAAAAAAGTGTAACAGAGACTTAAGATTATTCTTTCTAAAATTCTGTATCATGAACTGTAATATTTTTAAAAACGTCAGGTGGTAAAGCAACTAAAGAAGTTTGGGAGGCATTTAACTTGCTGATTTCAGGGAATTCCAGAAGAACTGGAATTTCAGACAGAAAAAGAGGATCCAAATAGGAAATGCTACAATCATGTTCAGCTCCTTAAACACTTATTTGCCTGCTGGCAATATGCCATCCCACTTTTGGTTTTGTAACATTTCCTTATTTAAAATTCAGCTGACACTCTCAGTGTAGCATCTGAAGGGTGTTTCATACTAGCAGAAACAGCCAGCATCCGAGTTTATTCTGATCAAGACATATTTAAAAACAGACAGGAGGTACAATAATGCCTGTTATCAGGCAGAGAGGCTAATCAGGAAAGCAGATTGTTCCATGGACAGCAGAAAGCTTTCCAGTAGTCTTTATGCAAATGAAAAGGTATGAACAGCTAAAAAGTCAACATTGAGTTGTGCCAGCAGGCTAGAGAAGGTAGGCAGAGGGAGTATATTTAACACTTTGCATATGGGGTTAGAAAACAGAGCTAAGCTGTTTATTACATTTAAGATAATTCCCTCTACATGTAAATCTCACCTTACTTAAATCATTAAAGCATCACAATTACAGCACTAATCACTAAACTTTGGCTTTGCTTCACAATTCTGCAAACCATTTATAGTACCTGATGTGAAGAGTTCAGTTTTCAGTGATTAAAAACACAGCAAATAGTGCTTCCCCACTGTTAAATATACCATTTAAGAAGCCAAGATATCCATCAGCAGTAAGTTACATTTTCAAATTGTTCAATGTTCAATATTAAAACAAACTCTTTTGGCACTTACTCTCTCTCGAAGTCTTGCATCATACTTGATTTCCAAGTCTTTGCAAAACTTATTTTTTCCTAGAATTGTGGCAGCAGTCTAAAAAGTGAATATACAGTCACATCAATAAGCTGTTTTCTCATGGGACAGCTAGAGCACCTTACACCACCGCAGCCAATGTGAATCACATTAGTAGTACCCAACAACCCAAACAAACAAGAAGTTTTTCAGCTAGTAGTGCCTGCCAGAATCGGATATATGGCCTGCGTCAGGCCACAAAAGGCAGAAAAGCTGCAATCTTCTGAAAGTTCTTTCACAATTCAAAGTCCAGAACAGTTGAACACACTTAGCACCCATGAAAGGTGGGCAGCAAGACGCACGGCAGCAGCAGGATTTACCGGGATAAAAGCCACATATCTTGAGTATACTGCCACTCACAAAGCAATCATGCCAACACATTCTTTACATGTAGCACGTGGGTCAGACTCACAAGCAGCACATTCCTAAAAACTGATGAGTTAATCTGACTGCAAAAAACATTGCATCTAACAAATGAAATTACTTTCTGGCAAGTGGCTACTTAATGCACCTCAGAAATCAAATACTCTTGAAGCAGTTAAGAGGCAGGAGAGTGTTGCTGGCAACATACTGAAGTGTCAGCCTCAATGTTATGAGGGAAATGCACTGGATGATACACTTGGGAAAAAAAAAATAATCTAGCTTATTGTATTCACCTGCCTTTTAATAGCATGGCCAAGAGACAGAGAAAACCCAAAGGGCTTAGTTTGCTTTTAACAATAGTCTGGATGTCTTGATTTTTGTGCTATGTATCTCTTTTTCTTCCAAGGAAGCATGTGATTTTGGGGGTGCAGGGAGGGCAAGACAACTGATCAAGAGGAAATTCTGATACCACTTTGGAAAAAGCATTGCCTAATACAGGCTCTAGCGTGTTGGATATTATACACCTGTCTGACTGCCACAGCCAATAATGGGAACTAAAGGATGGCTAACCTGCTCCTGCTCTTATATGCACCAAAGTGTGAAGGCTGTACTGGATTCACATGCAGTTTTGACTGGTAATATCAGCTGGAAGTCTTGTGCAGATGTCCACATCCAATCGAACTGACATTGAAAGAACTCATTTTGAAAAGGCTCCTTGGATTCTGACAAATAATAAGCAGCCTTGCTGTACTAACAAGATTTTACGACTTATTTAATGTATTGCTTAGGAAAGGCTTTATGTTGCAACTTTAAATTTCTGTCACAGAATAATGTCAAAATTCAGATAGGGTTGAATCAACTTCCTTGTATATATGAATAAGCATAGTTAATTGTATGATTATATCCTGAAATTTCTCCAGGACTGAGATCTCGTTCAGTACATAGAATAGACAACATTCACCTACTGAGCACTAATTCATAGTCTGAACTGTAAATATTAAACATGAAGCCTCATTTACTGTGCTGAAACCAAAATCTGCTCTGAAGAAGAGATTAACTTCCTCATACTTTTCCTACACTATCCATTACTAGAATACCAGCATGCTTCAGAAATGTTCCTGAATCTTCACAGTACCACAGTGAGAGAAGGGATATTAGCCTCACTTTACATATGGAAAAGACTCAAAAAAGATTTTCTCTCGTCCTTCTCAGGGCCCAGCCTGTCCCAGTCCTGAACCCACCTTGACTGCTACAGAGTTCTTGTCCCAACAGCATGAGCATCTCACAGTAGGCCCCATGTCCCCCTGCAGACTTTGCTCTGTTAAGCTTACAAGTCTTACAGAGTTATGCTCTGTTCACACCACATCCCGGTCTGCCCAACCAGTCTTTTTTTTATTTTCACATTGCAGGTCTGCCTGCTCTCTTCTACACTGCTAATTTCTGGAGCTAGTCTTTGACTCTCCCTCCTAGGCTCATTCTCTCAAACAGGCTTCCCTGCAAAGCCTCTCTCTGCATTTCCTATGCCTGCTCACTTTGCATCTCCTGTAGCTCTCAGAATTCCTACCCAGCTACTACAACTCTCTTTGCACACATCCCTGTTTTCTCTTATCCTGCTCAGGCCTGAACATTCAGCTGTCAGCCACGGGCAGTAGACAGAGGACTGCGCACCACTCCCGGTTCCAGTAACCAGTACACACCCTGACCACAGCTGATGCAGGAGACATTGCAAGGAAAACTAAACTTTACCGCTAACAGTTTCTTTAGAAAACATTTTTTCTCTTTGGCAAGGAAACTTGCACATTCCTCTCATACTTGAGTTATGAAGTGACAGCATAGTAAAAGACACTTCTTCATAGATTTGCAGCTGCCAAAAAAGGGAGTTCCAAGCAAATGGGAACTGCAGCTTTACACATCTTTGGAAAAGCTTCCACAAAGTCTGGATAGTTTGTCAAACAAATGGCAAAACACAAAGGACAAATTCACGTCTGTCTTCTACATTATGAGAGTGCAAACGCTTCTCATGGAAAAGGCTGTCTCTAATATAAGGAAAATAATAGCAACCTCACTCTCAAGTGGCTGAGCACTCAAAAACAATTCCCCTAAGGCAGGCACATAGCACAGTCAGTCTTATGAACCTTATAAAGCACTGTTAATGTTTTTACATATAATCACTGCCATTCACACGCTTAACGGAAGTGACTTTGTCAGGCAGTTATTATACATTTTCAAAACATCTAATTATTGCAGTCCTCCCTCCCTGTCTCTCTGGTTTGTTTTCTGCCTAAGTTGTACTGCTACAGCACACTCAGTAACTGGGATTACACTCAGTAATCCCACTCAGTAAGTAACATTTTTTCCTCTTTAATTAACCTATTAAAATAGTGCATCAAGGTGAGAGATGTGCTATTATGTTCCTGCCAAAATCCAACCTCTCTGCACATTTAATGATCCTTGTACTGACTTTACAGCAAAACTTGAACTTGCCTATATTGTTCTGCATTCCTCAGAAAAACACAGTATACAGCCGCAATGCATAAGACAGTACAACAATATCACAGGCAATTTGTTTTTCTTCTTCAAAGAAAAACTGACTTCAGTCTGTGTTACCTCTAAGTCCCGATTACTCCTTTAGCAAGAACCTATGCACATAGAAAATAACGCCAAACCCATAACAACAACACTGCGTGACATCCTGCAAAGCAAGCTGGCCTTCATCGTTTCCTAACCGTGGGCTTTCTTGAATTCTACATAACTTAAACTGCAGTTCTAAGTCCATCAAAATAGCTTTTGGCTCTCTGTCACTGTATTATTTTTGCATCATCAATAGCAAATAAATGTCAAATTCTGAAGCTAATATTTACATTCAGTTGTTTCAAGAAGCACTTGCCTGCTTTGCTCGAAGGAGGTCACTTGAAAAGACATGAGTAAACTTCACGTTACTGAGAAATAAACCAGCAGCATCTGCTTGTCTGAAACCGGTTGCAGAGAGCGGCTCATCCACTCCTTGACCTACAAAATAAAAACCCATCAACATTAAGACACGCAAATTTTAGATCATTTAGCAGCTGAACAAGCACAGCAGCAATAAAGAATCTGCTCAGTCATAATAAAATACTTCTCCTTCAGTAAAGCCAACCATTAGTAACTAAGTCACTGTTCCTCTGGTCTTCCCTAAACTCAGTCACACATACTGTATGAAAAAAGGGAGTACAGGCTAGGAAGACAGAAGGATCGTTATCAATGATATTTATATTAATGTATACATAAGACAAATTTAAACGTAAACCAGAGGCCTGTATTTTCTAAATGTGAGTAGTCATTTCAAATCACTTGTTCTTTTTAGAATGGTCAGTGGTAGGCTGCCTGCAGGAGGAATCTCACACTGAAACTGAAACTCTATGAACAGGTTTGCTGATTGTAAATAAGAAAAAGGACAATAGAATTGAGATAATGTTGTTGATACTAAAATACATATATAGAAAAAACATGCACATCAGGAGAGTCAAGTTCTGACAAATATGAAATGCCTGGTCCTCCCTCTTCCCTAACGTTAACAATGCCTTGAAGAAATGAGACAACAAGAAGGGATTCTGTGTAATATGGAAAGCAGCATGCACTCTTTGCCAAAGACACAGTTTCACAAGAATTTTATAGCTGATGTAAACACAATCTGTTGCGGTCTCTTCCTCTCCCCTACTCCACCTTGCACATTGACACTAATGCTCATGCAGCTGCATAGTGAGCGTGTTGATGGAACAAACCTAGCTGAAAAGCAGCAACACTTCCAAAAATTGTTTTCAGCCAGAGTAGTCTGTGAAACTAGCTGGTCACAGAGCTCTAGGACAGCGTTGAGAGAACCAGCACTGTGGTAATCCAACTTGAATGAAATAGGTGTGCTCCTGTCACGGCTCAGAGAGTCTGTAGGAGAACCAAGAACTGTAGCAGAGGGACAAACCTGTAACAAATTGCTATGCCCACACTTGTATCACCTATTTCACTTTTGTAGGAAGTCAAAGCAGAGAGTGTGCAATTCTCATCAGATCCAGAACAACAACAAAAACAATTCTCACCAAGCAAGTGCACAGTCATTTATATGCTTCCAATAGCAAAAGACAGGACACCAGAAGTGCAGAACTTGAGTTCCAAGCACCTCGTCTGTAATTCAGCCATGTGAGACCTCACACCCCACCATGCTGGTATAGGTCTTACACCTCTCAAAACACAAGGCAATGTTCACTTTCTACACTGGAGACGGGAGAGGAACCTACTACATGTCAGTTGACACAGAAGGCTAGGAATTTAAAAGACATCATTGGTACTTTTAAGAACATAAAGCAGGAGAATATTCTTTATTCCCTTTATTAGGAGCACAAAGCCATGTTGCAAGAACTGTAAATTGCAATGTCAAAACAGAAGTAGGAAAATCTGGAAGCACAATTCTTCCTCACAGCACATAGCATCGTATAAAGTTTATTTATTCGGAGTACAACCCCACTAGGTTCCTTGCAGTGGCGAGCCTCAGTTTTCCTACAGCAGATATCCAAGCAGCTCAGCATTTTCAGTTCTGGGTGTACAAGTCAGCAGTCACTAAGGAGAAGTCTGGTTTTAAATGTTTTGTCTAAAGACTGCCGTCCTAGAAAGAGCTGGGACTGAACAATTCAAGCATTTAAACAATCTTTTCTTTTCATTCTTCCTTCTCTACCATAGGCTTTTTTTGCAAGTGACAGATTACTTTCTTAAGGCAATAGCCTCCTTTACAACATGACCTTTACCCATCCTTCTGCAGCTCCTTACCAACTCCATCATACAAACGTGCACCTGGCTGGTTTTTCACCAGGGCTGCAGCTCTCACTTCTCATCTGAGCCCCACAAGCCCCTTTGCAAGGCTTCATACTACTGAGATTTAACACAGTGCTATGGGACATTCTGGCATCCTTAGTAACAGGTGCTGCTATCGCTTTATTTCATTACAGGTAACATTTTTTTCCCCCGTTTAGAAAAAGGAACTATTCTAATACTCCCGTTGATATCACAAATGCATCACTACTTGTTGATATTCTGTGGAGACTGACTTAGAATCTTCATAGTTCTGTAAAGCTATTGAGCTAACATCCTGGCTTACAAATGAAGTCTCTTAAGGTTTACAATATTATGCTGTAATAATACTTAACATTTCAGCTGTTGGTTACAGGACTTCACATTTTTCAGGGATGAATAATTTTCCATCTCTAACAAGCTAGCAGAGTAACTGATACTAACCTTGCAGTATCTTGTCTTTGTTGTATCTTGTTTCTCCACTGAAAGAGATTATAAACAAAAAAAGTTAACTCACAATAATTTTACTGAATGTTCCAAAACATTATTATGCTAGAAACCAACAGGAGACAGCAGAGTCTGAATATGAAAAATTAAAATGAAATACAGTACAGCACAGCGTCTTTGCAAAAAGACGTATCTGAAGACTTTACAATTAAAAAAAAAAAAAACACCAAACATTTTCAAGTAGTCAGCCCCAGTCATGCCGACAATATTTACTAAGACAAACCTACCTGGGATAAAAGGAAGGGAAGTAATTTCTTAAATGTATCATAAATGCAGCATAATTTATCTAGTAGAATAACACCTCTATGCTGGAGAGAGGGAAGATGCAGGAAGACTCCGGAGTCCTCTTATGAAAAGCATGTGCCAGCCAACTGGACCTCTGTGCTTTAAAGGGAAGCCAATTCAAGAGCTTATCAAAGATAGCAGCAGAGCACGCTGCACACCTTGAAGTAACACAGCATAAGGAAGCCAGAGCTATAGAAAAACTACTAGCATGAACATCAGCTTCTTTAAGAATTAGAATATTCTACCTTGAAAACCCTAACTGACAGTATTTCAAGAGAAGAGTGACTAAAACCGTGTGCAGATTTATTCAGGAGGGAAAATCTAACAACTAAACTTGACATGAACAAAGTTAAGCATGCTAACTTTGTTGAAACTCCTCACCTGACTGAAATGTCATGTGCTTAAGTTTTTTGCAGTACTAAGGACAAGTGTACTGCTTGGTTTTTACACAGAGACCTATCAACACTGCTGTGCAGAAGTTCTCAAGATGAGCCCCAAACAGGTAACTGATCACAGAAGGCCAGTACTTTTAAGAGAAAACACTGTATCTTAGTACACTTTAAACTCTTTCCTGCACAGGGGGCAGCAACTTAATTCTTCAGGCTCACCCCATGTCCTGACAGCTACTTCCAGCCTCCTGAAGAAAATGCAGCAGGCTGGATGGAGTCCATCCTGCTGGTCATCAGTGGGGGTGCAGGTGGGGGAAGAGCAGAATGTACAGTGTTCCAAGTAGCACTAAGATAGCACAGCATATGCAAGCACAGTGTGATGGATGATCTCCCATCCACTTGCTGGTGAATGAACTGAGATCTTTCTTAAGTGTCTGCAAGAGTCCCACCTGAAGATTTCAAGTTCAACAAATTATTTCAGGCTCACATGTTTTCTAGGTGATGTAAAAGTTAGGCTGCAACTGCAGCACCAAGTCAGCAGATCCAGGCCTTTAAGGGAAGTCAAGAGTAACTCTTAACAGGAAGAAAATCAGACGGCAAAAAAAAAAGACGTCATTGCTCCAGTTGCACTGATCAAGTATTAAACTGTATTATGCCAAAGGGGAAAAAATATTTCATTAATTTCATAAAAATTAAACAGTTAACTACTGTCAGTTGCAGGAAGCTGGATCTACTTAATCTAGTTAATGACAAATCTTTGTCAGTATCTACTGTAGCTTGAAAGAAAAACTCACTGTAACAGTTTTAACTAAGACACAAATGCCAATTCTTTAACATTTCACAGTAGAAATGTTAGACTACCATCCCTACACGAGCTCTTTGCCCCACCAGAGAGCTTTTGGCAGAAGAAAGGTCTTATAAGCAGTCGCCTAGGAGTTCACAAATAGCGCTTACCAAGGTTATGTATAACCCCGTACTTCCATCAGTACCAAACTATACCGATATGGCTTGGCTTATCTGGTTAACTAAAGTACAGTAGGCTCTACTAAAGTATAACAGGCTCACGTACTCAGCCAGACCTAGTAACACCAGAGGGAGTAACTACACAGCCCCTCCAGGCCAAGCGCCTCCCTGCCCAGCCCGCAGCGATACCTCCGAGGCGCAGAGCCTCCCTCAAGGGCCGGGCCAGCCCAGCGCTCACGCCGCCCGCGGGCTACCTCAAGGCGCACCTCCACCCGCCACGCCTGACTGACTGACTGACTGGAGCCGCGCGCACCTAACGGACCGCCCCGGGGGGGGGGGCGGGGCGCGGAACTCCGCTGACGTCACAGCCCGTCCGGCACCAGCGGGGGGGGCGGGGGGAGGGCAGCGGGAAGATGGGGGAAGGGCAAGGCCCGGCGGGGGCGGGGGGGTCCTGCGGTACTCACTGCCGGACGACGGTCAGCCCGAAGCGAACCATAGCGCGGCCGCACAGGTGCGCGCAGGCCCAGCCTCCCCCCGCCGCCGCTGGCGCCTCCTGCCCGCACTGCGGCGCCCGGCCGCCCCGCGCCCGGCGGTGACGTCACGGCCCCGCCTCCCGCCGTCCCGTCGCGGCGGTGGGAGGAGGCGGGGGGGGCGGGCCCGCGCCGGCAGCCGGCGGCAGCGCGTCCCCCCCCTCCCGTCCCCCCTCCCCGGGGCGGCTCTGGTCGCGGTGCGGTGGGCGGCGGCTCCCGGGGGACACCCGTAAGAACAGGTCCCGGGGCCGGCCGTTCGCGGACCTGCCGCTCGTGCGCGTGGAAGCGTCGCTGCGGCGGGTTGGCGGGAGCTCACGTCCAGCGCAAAAGGGCCCGGTTTGTTTCAGACCCCCCAAAAATAAAGAGGTTTGTGCCATGCAGCTGCAAAACCGCCTGCTGCAGGGAGTTTCTCTTCTCAAAAGCTTCGCTGCGTCCACTCCGAGAGCTCATCGCGACGACACGCGGATGTTCAGAAGCGCGATTACGTGCCCGCTTTCCTAAAGGATGACCTTTTTCCACGTTAAATACGTTTGAAGCTGCAGCGCACGCGTTCGTCGTCTCAATATTTGGCAGAGACTGTGGGGAGAGATGCAAGTTCAGTCTGCGTTTGGCAGAAGGATGTGTGGGGGGGGGAACTGCAGCTCTGTGTGGCTGCAGGTGTGGGCAGTGTGCACCAAACAGACCTAAAAATCTCTGTATTTAGAATATGCATTTTTAAAAATTAAAGGGAAGGTATGTCCGGTCTGAAGCATTTTTTAAGGTCTCGAGGCACATGTTGAGAACAAGTCCTGTGAGGAGCGGCTGAGGGAACTGGGGTTGTTTAGCCTGGAGAAAAGGAGGCTGAGGGGAGACCTTATTGCTCTCTACAACTACCTGAAAGGAGGGTGTAGAGAGGTGGGGGTCGGTCTCTCCTTCCAAGTAACAAGCGATAGGACAAGAGGAAGCGGCCTCAAGTTGTGCCAGGGGAGGTTTAGATTGGATATTAGGAAATATCTCTTCACCGAAAGGGTTGCCAAGCATTGGAACAGGCTGCCCAGGGAAGTGGTTGAGTCACCATCCCTGGAGGTATTTAAAAGATGTGTAGATGTGGTGCTTAGGGACATGGTGTAGTGGTGGACTTGGCAGTGTTAGGTTTATGGTTGGACTTGATGATCTTAAAGGTCCTTTCCAACCTAAATGATTCTATGATTCTGTGTTCCTACTTTACAATTATAATCAGATGACTTTCACCTTAAAACTCTAGTTTTCACATAATCTCATGATTCTGGGACCAGAGAGAATCACATAGAATTTTAGAATCACATAGAATTTTATTTACCACATAGAATCATAGAATCATTAAGGTTGGAAAAGACCTCTAAGATCATCTGGTCCAACCATCAACCCAACACCTCCATGCCTACGTTGCAGAAGATGTAATATTTGATGATGTTCAGTCGTGTTATGTCAACTGAATTAAGAACACTAATCGGCAACAGGACTTTGCTCAGAGTAATATCAGTAGTTGGATAAATTATGCTAGTTGGATAAATTATGCTAATTACAAGTCAATTAGAAGTCTTGGAAGCCAAATCGTACCTCTGAGTGATCATCAGCAAAGATGGGAGCCATTTCACAGCAACAGTTTCAGACCAGCAATTTACAAGGCAAAGCAGTGTGTGGTGTAGGCATCCACAATGCAGATATCCACAACGAGCTGGGGCCATGCTGGCCTCGTGTGGCAGAAATCCAGAGCCTCCATGTATTTTCTGAAAAATGGGACAGATTGTCATCTTCTTCTTCAGGTCCTGTTTACCCACATCATTTCAGCTCTTGGGATCTAGATGGGAGATCGGTGGAATGCAATTTTGGGATCCAGTGGGTGAATGTAATTTTTTGATCCAAATTGGATCCGATGGGTGAGCTTCGTATTAAGACTGTTGCAGATTGATTTGTTGGACAGAGGCCACTTTTGGTCCACAGCCACCATCATACTTGCGAAATAACAGAGAGAGGAATTAGGGCAGTTGGGGGGAGTGAGAAAAGCAAACCTACACCTACACTCTCTCTGTATCACAGTGATGTTTTCAAACTCAGGAGTAAAGCTGACGTTTGAGCTAGATACAATAAATCACTTCTCTTTTGCATAGCAGTGTTCTTTCTGGGCCAACTGACAGCATTTGTGGAAAGATACAAGACACATCTGCATTTTGTAGTTCACACTCTTGTTGCCTATGCATTACTTGCTGTGTGAGTAAGGGGATTCTTCCTTCAGTTGCTAGGGTTTGACATTCAGACTCTCACTTTCCCTAGTGAGAGTGAAAAAGCAAAGCAAAAAAAAAAAGTCTTACAAAAGTAGAAATTTATTTTGCTGTTCCTTCCCCACTTCCCGCTTTTGAAGATTCATGAAAAAACACACGTACATCTTGGCAAACTGCAAGGATATGGCATAGAAGATGTTTTCCTCAACACAGAAATGCAACATTCACCTCAGGAAAGGTCCTGCTGGCCAGAAGTATTAAGGATTCAAAATGGTTGATATTTTAGGAAATTAACCATAAAAATTTGGTAAAATCATCACTGTGTTATTGATGTAGAGTACAATAACAGGTAATACCTATTTTACGGTTGCAAAAAGCAAGGAAAGAAATAGGAAAGTCACTTAAGGGTGAACAAAAGTATCCAAGGAGCTATAATAGCACACAAGAACTAAGAAAATAGCATTTAAAATTAATATTTTAATCATTTTGCTAATGGTGATTTCTAATAGGCAATGAGAGCAATGACCCAATTGCTATTATTAAATAACAGCATTATGAAATTACTGCTGGTAAAATAGACAAAGTAACAGAAGAAGCAACCACAAATCATCCTTTTCCCCTCAGAAAGCTGAAGTTTTATGAATTATAGACAATCTGATTAACCAACATATTAGTTGGTCAGATAGCTGAGCATACTTCCTTTAGGATTTCACAACCAGACAGAATAAATGCTATCTATCTAAAAATCAGTAATTTGAGAAATTCTTCTGGGTTGCCCAGAGATCTGACCTAACTTTGAAACTGGTTTGTGCTTTAACACCAAACAAATTCTAAATGAAGACTAAAACATAATTTGTTTCATTTGATAGCAGTTTAAAACAGATGCTAAATTAAAGATTTAATGCAATGGCAGGTCTGTTTTGTTCCCTTTTTATCTTGCTTTGGCAGTGTGGCACAACCCTGTATTTCTGCAGTGCCTCTCCTCCACAGATTTCAGAACTGACATTTTCAAAGGGTGAGACTAGTGACATGTCTAGCCTCTAAATGAGCCAGTGCCAAATGACTCAGTTCTGACCTATTTCTATTGTATCACCATTAAAAACAACTGTGTTTTGCTACAATGATAAGACACCAGCTGTGTTTCAAGCATGTTTTAGAAGGACAAGAAACAAATATGAGCCAACACTGGTAGCGTCTATAATCTTATAAGTGCATGGTTTGATACGAGTCCCTTTGCAAAAGTGACAGCCCTTCAGGCAAAGTTTGAAAGAGACTTTGTCTGAAGTCACACAGTTTGGGTTTGTGAGGAAACAACTCAAAAGGCCTGCAGCTTCTGACTTACAGCCTCATGGTCTGACTACTAGATCATGTTTCCCTTTTCCATTGTTTAGTCCTCTTATCTTTGCTCCTGTCTCCTTTATCTTTACAGCATGTGCATATTTTTTCCTGAGCATTAAAATTCTGATTTTTCATTTCTTCCTCCTCAGCAATTTCTCTGATCTGCTGTAGCACATCATGTCAGTCTGTGTTCATGAGCCTATTTTTTTAAATTGTCCCATTGAAACAAAGTGTTTATAAAGCACAACTGCTAACACAAGCGCTATTCCCTCATCAGATGATGAATAGTATTTTGAGGAAGTCATCTTAGGAAGAAAAAGCTTTTGTGGAGCTGGAAATTAAACATTTTTTAATGAGAAGGTTTTATTCTAATATATTTTAAACTCGAATCTAGTAAATTCAGCATCATATGGATTGCATATCACAAACATCAGACAATATCATCAATCCAGGGAGAGTTATCTAGTCAGAAACAACAGTCAGCAATTAGGAACGCAAAACTGAAATCATCAGCTGGGCTATATTCCTGGCAGCCCACTTGTCATTTGGGATCTGATCTTGCTTCCTGCTCTTAAAAGTACACCAGCCCAGCAGAAACCTGAGCTGAGTTTCTTCACGGATTGTTCCTCCCCCAATCCTCTCCCTGTGTAATATGCCTGTAAAGGATGTACTGGCGCGAAGAAATTCGTAACTTGGTCAAACCCAAGCACAGAGATCGTGCTGTGGCCAGTTCTCTAACTGGACAGGCTGGAGAACACGGCTGTGCAGTACCTTTGCAGCAACTACATCAATCGCTTTCATGGAAAAGTAACTTTAGACAAGTGTTTAATTATTTTTAAGATGATTTTCAGGGTGGTGTACTGGTTGCAAACAGGGAGCAGAGTCAGGCCCTTGTGACTGTCCCGCTGAACAGAAACCTTCCATGCTCCTGCAACAGCACTTCACACCAATATGCCCAAACCCCCAAGTGTAAAAGTTCAAGTCAC